>NW_024426885.1:44689955-45083084 GCF_017311325.1 Ursus maritimus
AAAATTGAAACAGAAACATATATATATATATATATATATATATACACACACATACACACAAATATTTAATTATATAGTGCCATGTGGACCACCAGAAATAATCAATAATTCATAATGGCAAAGTGGAATGAGTTAGTTTTGTTTACTGGATTTAAATGTATCTGGATATTTACTCCCTGGGATAGTCTGTAAAATGATTCCAAAGTAGTCGTGTAGCATTCAGAGCTAACTTTGTGATAAAGTGGAGGTGGTGTAATACGTAGAAAGTGTGTTTTACAAACTAGAAACCACCAAAATGAAAAGAGAAACTCTAATAACCAGTGCTTTTTTCCCCCACTACGTATGTACACATACTCATGCTCAAAGGGTATGTATAAAAGCAATTGCTCAAGGTACACGAAAAACGAATTGGAAATATGTGCAGGATTTATAAAGTAACCCACGAATGTTCTCCTGTCACGATACAAACAAGGAAACACTAGCTGCCTTGCCACCTGATAATAAAAGGAGTCCGTTTGCTCAGGAAACTTGTAATGGATGTTAAGAGATGAAGAAGAAAAGGAATGGTCTGTGAGAGGAGATGATTTAAGTAAAGAAAGAAAAAGAATTTGAATAGTGCTATGAGATCCCAGACTATTCCTATAAAAAAGTAGATGTGTTATGTGGGGAAATAAAAATGAATTTGTTTAAAGTACGCCCCATGATTGTTTTTGCCTCATATAAGAGAAGAAAGAGGAAATGAGAAAAGAAACCACCTTGTATTGGAGGCACGGTGTATAAATCAGTACTTCTCAGTCTTTAACATGCATAGGATTCATCAGGGGATCTTGTTAAAATAAGGATTCTGCTGTAGTTTGGTCTGGGGTGGCAATCGAGATTCCGCATCTCTATTAAGCTCCCAGGAAATACTGATGTTGCTAGCCTTAGACAAGACTTTTAAGTTCCAACAGTAGAAAAAACTACTGTGTGGCCCCACAGATTTATGTTCAAATCCTAGCTGCACATAACTATGTCACATGATCGTGTGGCGGCCCCTGAGCCTTAGTTAGGTAGATACGGCTAACAATACTTTGCACATCCTGTTTGAGGTCTTAACATGATGTTAGTAAGTCTCCAGGCACAAATAACTGTCAGTTCCCTTTACTGAGGGCTTGAAACTTTATTTGTTCCAATTGATGTTACTGAAAATGCAATTATTATATATAAAGCGTAATGAAAATAAATAGGTCAAGATGCCACCTAAATAAGTAAAAAAATTAGATGTCGTCTTGTTTTTATAACATTTCTCTTTCTATGTGCTTTAACAGACATCTCATTTATAAGCTGAACTTGATTACTGGGGAAAAAAACGATTGGTAAGGTATTGCAAACATTTGTAAAAACAAGACGCTAAAACACGTTTTGAGATGGTGACTTCCTCCTGTGACATTTTTGTCCGACAACTAATTAGGACCTTGGCAGCAAACAGTATTCTGGAGGGCTGTAATTCCATCAAATTAAAGCAGGGAAGGGTTGAAGTAAAATGGAAGTCTGGGTCTTTCAAGTGTAGGTAGAAAAGGAGTAGAAATCTTTCATAAATAAAATGATTACAATGTATGCCAAGAAGGAACTGAATAAGTTATAAGCAAATAGTGCCTTAGAGGTTCTCTACCTGATGCATTAAATCTTTCTACAACAGACTGCATCAGAAACATTTAGGATTAACTAGGGAAGAGCATGCAACTTGTCCAGTTTTGTGCCTTGGCCCCAGCATCCCCATCAGACTGCCAGTTACATCATTTGTCTCTAGATTTCCAGATCCATTCCTTAATTATTCTCCTTTCTCCTCCTGTTTAGCTACTCTGGATTTATGTATCAGTGGCACATGGCAACTCCAAAAGCCAGCCCAGAAATGTGAAGCAACAACACCTTAAAATTAATGCCTTCTCTAGAAAGAAGTGCTAGGAAGAGTCTTAATTACTCATCAGATTTGAATTTTAATGGGGCCTCTTTGAGCTGCATTTCTTATAGTAATAGTGGGCGCCTCAGGAGAAGCCTGGTTTCCTGTCTACCACCTCACCCATCCTCTGCTAACACGTAACGTGGGAATAGCCTCAGGATGTTTTGTCTCCGGTATAAATTTTTTATAAAAATAGAAAAAACTAAATAAAGATTCAATGATATAAACCAATACAAATAAAAGAAATTAAAAAATGGCATTTTGTTCAAATATTCAGACAACCTGAAATAATTCCAGGCTTTGACTGTCATCACCGTAGTTGGAAATACTTATAAGTCATGTCTATAAAGGAAGAGGCAATGAGCCCTCACGAGGGTCTCAAACTTTGTGGGTCTCATGACTGTTTGAAGGCCACTCATGATGTTTTCCTGTGATGCTACCAGGCTTCTGAAAGACATAACAGGACCCAACCAGTCTTTCTGTAAAACAAAATAAATATTTCTCTAGCAAGAGAATAGACAAAAATTGGATCTTTTAAAAATGTTTTTAAGAATCACTGAAGAAGTTATTAGTAATTAGATTACAAAAAAAATCTCCCCTGGAGCCAGCTTTTCCCCTTACTCTCACTGTATATTCCATGACAAATTTGAGAATAAAAATCTATAGCAACAGCAGCAACATATTAAAACGTTTGATCCAAACTCAGAAGTCCTTGGAGCAGGCCTGTGCCCACTGGCATCCAGTTCACTGTATTCAGAGTCTTTAGTCAGAAAGGGAATTCAGAGATTACAGAGCAATGTCTGTCATTTTAGAGGAAGGCCATGAGGCCCAAGGAGCTTGAGCAAAGTGTTCAAATCATGAGCTCATGGGATGCATCTCCATGGAGATGACCCCTTTTCAAGACCAAACCAACTTTTTCATGCTCAAATATATTAGCTTTTTTTTTTAAAGATTTTATTTATTTATTATTAGAGAGAGAGACAGCAGCAAGAGAGGGAACACAAGTAGGGGGAGTGGGAGAGGAAGAAGCAGGCTCCCAGTGGAGGAGCCTGACGTGGGGCTCGATCCCAGAACGCCGGGATTTAACTGAGCCGAAGGCAGACGCTTAACAACTGAGCCACCCAGGCGCCCCTAATTTATTAGCTTTTTATTGGTATGTTTGCTTCTGTCCTCTGGATATCTCTGCACCTTCCAAGGGATTTCATACCAGGGTCTGAAAGGACCTGCGTGACCCAGCAATGGAAAATCTCTCCTTCAAGCCAATTTGCTTCTCACTCATTATTCCCCAAATACATTTCCCTTCAGGCCACTCCTAGGGCAGGCACATCTCTTTTCCCAACAGGTGGAGGAAGAAGTTCTCCCCACTCCCCAGGTTCTCCATGTTGCTGGTCTTTCTCATGCTCGAATCTCAACCTACATTCCATCACATATGTGAGTCTTCATTGGAACCTTCCTTTGTTATCCTCTTGCAGTTTCTTGTTATTTTATCCACAGTGCTAATGAATCTAGTTACATTTTCTGTATCACCTATTAGTTTATTGCCTTTTTCCCAGTGGAATGAAAGCAATACCATTAAGGCAAGGATCCGGTCTTTTTGTTCTTCAAGGACTCACCAGTCGGAGTTTAGCTTGGTGGACACTAACTCGTCACAAAAAACTGCATGTAGGTACGTCATTATCTGGGCTTATTTAAGTGCTATTAGATTCACCATCAACATCATCACTAATATCATCTTTCTCAATCTATGGATTGACAAATGTTTAAACAGGATGCTGTTGACCACTGCAGGATATAATAGTGGGCACCCAGGGGCTAAAACTCTGACCTTCCTCAATGACTCTAACCATTCCTATAAGTACACTGACAGGGATGTCTTGGTGAACACAGGTTTCATATAAACTGAAAATTGCCATTAACCTCATACCTGACACTGAATGGCTAACCTTTTGAGGACAGATAAGACCTGAGCCGCCTTCTGTAGGCAAACAGATCTGAATGATCTAAATTTGTGATCATACTCTTATTACTTGTGCTTATACGTTCATCTGATTTATGGAGTTAATTTAAACACTAATTTGAGTTTTCATATAACACAGGAGCAATCTTCTAAAGCCAAAGTTTAAGGAGAATAAGAAAACAATGTTCATAATCTCTTTGGAAAGAAATTTGCTTGCATACTAAGATGTTGAAACAAGCATCCTGAAAAATATGTAGCTTCAAAGGAAATTTTAACAAAATTATCTGCCCAACAGTTTTTATCCCCAGTCATTAAAATAGCTATTTGTTGTAAGCTATTTATAGCGAGAGATGTCAACAAAAAAATAATGTATTTGTCAAAACTACAAAGACATAGTTCTTAAAGGAGATGCCATATCACATGCAAATTGATCTAGGGAACCTCTGTTTTGGAGGCTATTGTGAGCTATACAATTTGGACCAAATCTCTCACTGATAGTATTAGGATAAATTATTACTATTAAATTAATTAAGATGTTTAAAAAATCTTTTTAGAAGCACTGAAGAATGGAAATGATAACAGGGCTTTATCAGGCTAGTATCTAATAAAGGAAATTATATAAAATGGTAAACAGTACACCAAGCCATTTCTGCCATAATGAATTTCACCCATCACAGCCTAGATGGCCAAGGCCCAACCAAGTTTAGAACTCTAAGCGCAGTCTCTCCACAAGAAAGTTAGATCTAAATTGCTACAAAGTTGAGGTAAAGGTTAAGCAGGAAACAAAACAAAATTATCATTCCCCACCCTCAGGAAATAACAAGAAAAACTGCAGAGGTGTTGATTAGCAAAGGAGAAAATAAAAGTTCTGGAAAAGTCGTAACCTCAGATCCTTTCCTTGCATGTATACCGTTCAAATTCACCTGAGTGGTCCAAGGATTCTCAAGACATGAATTTGTGAATTTTAGGCACGTAGGACTCTCGGGCATTAAGATAGGCAGAAGAAAAGTATTTTTTTCCAGGACCTCAAAAATTTTTGTACCAGTAATTTTCAAGGAAAATCACCAGCACAAAACATAAAACAATGAAGTACCTAAGAAAATAAGTCCAAGAACAAGAATGAACAGTGAAAAAATTCTTCCTGTATCAGATATGGTTTTCAATGCAGCTTACTATGTTTTAAGAAAAATAAAAATGTCAAACTAGAAAGCACCGTTCTATAGCATGGCATGGTAAAATGCAACTTACTAGATTCGGGAAAGAAAGATAATGGCTTGAATTTTTAAAAAAGTCAAGGTAAGAATTGAGTAGAATTAATATTAGATTAGACATAGCTGAAGAGATACATAGTAAACTGGAAATAAATAATAGGAATTTCCCATATGTAGCAGAGATCAAATACCGTGCGAAAAGTGAAAAAATAACTAAGAGATGTGTAAGACCAAGGGGATCAAGTATGCAAAGTTTCCAAAAGAGGAAAGACAGGGAATAAAACAGAGGCAACATTTGAAGACATGATGGATGAGAAATTCCAGAAAGGATGAAGTAAGCAAAGATTTAAGAGGTCAGAGAATTCCAAGTAGAGAATAAAGAAATGCATCTAAGATTTATTACAGTGAAACTCCAGACCTTCGAAAATGAAAAAAAAAAAAAAAAGATTAAAATCAGGTAAAAAGGCTGTTTACCTACAAAGGAATAGCAGACTAATAACAATGTCAGAAGAAAGTAGGATAGCTTTATTGTGCCAGAGAAAGGAGATGCCTGGATAGAATTCTATGTCCAATAAAATTATCTTTCAAGAATGAGGAAAACGGACTCACATCTAGACAAACGAAAGAGTTTGTAACCAGCAAAACCTCACTAGCAAACTATAAACATTCCATTTCACTTAACAATAAGGTTAGTAAGGAGGGCACGTATTGCATGGTGCACTGGGTGTTATACGCAACTAATGAATCATCGAACTTTACATCAGAAACCAGGGATGTACTGTATGGTTACTAACATAATATAATAAAAAACATTAAAATAAAATAAAATAAAAAAAACCCAGTTATAATCATGTTAACATAAGCAATGTATTTCTTAATGAAAATATTAAAAATAGAAGAATAACAAAAAAAACTAAGGTTAAATTTAAAATATTTAACAAAGGTATGTCAGGACCTTGCACCCGCTAAAAGAATACAAGAATAACATAAAACTTAAAAACTACCAGAGGCATGAAAACTGAATAGAAACAAAGACATAGCATCTTTGCTTTCAGCCGTGTTAGATTAACTGGGACTGATCCACTCTCCCTGCTGTCTACAACTGGAAAACAACTCTTTGCAGACATTGGGAACCCAGCAGCGTAGCACTGTGATCACGGATGGCGGAATAATGAGGGGAACTCAAATGTGTGAGCCCTCTGACTGCCCTGGCTTTTGCTCCAGAAATGTTTTCCAGACCGTGGCTGGGGGAATCCCAAGCAGTGCATAACGGTCTCACTAACCTGGGGAAACAGGGATAGAAGTTTGTAGCAGCGCCTCCAAATGATGGCTTCTTCTTGGCTTCCGGTTTGCTTTCTGTTCTGAGTCAACAGCCAAAGGCAGCTCCTGATTGTAGCAGCTGTTAAATACAGTCTATAGTTTTCCCAATACTTGCAGAACTTCACTGCACTCTCAGAAACATGGCTCCAGCTGGCCAGTGCCCCTCATCTGAGCTCAGAGACTTCAGAACCAACAGAGCTGCACCCCCTCCTCAACACATGGGTCCCTTCCTGGAAGCGGCTATGTGCCAATGATGTCAATTTCGCGGTTTCCGCAATCATACAATGAAATGTACATGTGAGAGTTGCTCGCAGTGGCTACCTCTGTGATAATTCAAGGTTCTTTTTTTGTTTGTGTGTTTTGTCTTTCTAGTTACATAGTTACATGTACTATGTAGTTTACAACTGTGAACAGTTCTTTATAGTAAATTACTGGAAAAAAAACCCCAAGCTGGTGAGGTCTGTCTCCTAACTGAATCTGCTTGATATACGGGTACAACAAAATTCAACTCAAGGTAGGTTAAAGATCTAAATGTGAAAAGCAAAGACATACAACTTTTTGGAGGTAATGTAGGAGTGTATTTTCAGAAATTCACCGTAGGGATGGATTCCTTAGACAGGATGCAAAAAGAACAGACTAAAGGAAAAAAACTAAAGTAAACGTAGGTAAAATTTACACTAAAATCCAGAATTAACTTCTACTCATCAAAAAGCATCATAAACCAAGTGAAAGGTACAAATCATAGATTGGGAAGATATTCCCAACATACACACACACACACACACCACATGTACACAATAACAAATATTTTGAAAATATAAAGAAGTATTATTGAACAATATGGAAAGGGCTGGAAACCAAAGAGAAAATTGGGCAAAAGATTTGAGAAGCACTAAAAAAGGAGTGGAGGGTTCAAATGGCCATAACACATTAAAAATATGGCAAAGGAAATATAAATTATGTTCAAGATAAGATACATTTATATATGTAAAGGTGGCAAAATTGAAAAGTACAAAATACCACCTGTTGTTAAGGATACAATGCAATTTAAATGTCAATTGGTGTAACCACTTTGGTAAAAACTGTGGCATAGCCTAGCACATCTGGATATGCACATCACCCTTCAATTCAGGTAATTCATTTCTAGTTTATATACTATAGAGAAATGCTACAGGTGTGGCAGGACACAGATATGGGACTCTAATTTTTTCCTTTTCATTTAAAGTTCTTGGTTCTTGCTTTATGACGTGCAATAGGAGAAGATGACTTTGTCTTTCCGGTACCTATGAAGCCCTCTCCTTCAAATGCTGTGTAAATTGTGGAAAATAAAGCCTAAAACCTCTCTGTAAACATACAGGAAATCAATGGAAGATTCGTTAAAGCACAGTATCCAAGGTAATCATAATTTGTTTTGTAAAGTATTTTGAGTAACAGGAAACTTTTCAATAATCTTTGCTGTGCTTAAGATAATAATGCCATTAATTAGTTTCCTTGAGAGACTTCCTGGGTATTTTATGAACGATTTCTTTTTCACACTCCCAGAAAGAAGTCATCATGCATTCAAACTGCAATCAATGCAGACAACTGTATGGAAAGTGATTGTCTTCTTTACTTGATGTGCTTCAATTATTTCAGGGTCTTAATCCATTTATCTCTGCTGCAAAGAGCGGGGCACCAGGAAAAGGGAACATCTCAGGCAAGTTCTTGGCCAGTTGGATCAGAGGGGATTTGGGTATAAAAACAGCAGTGAAAAGGGAACACCAGACACAGCAAACTACATATTCCAGTTGGCAAATTAAGTCTATTAGTAAATGGTTGACCTTGGGAATGCCGAACTCTCTCAGTCATAAAGTTGTTTAAATGTAAGAAGTATTGCTCGAAGGAGGTTTTCTCATGCCTTAGTTCAAAAACATTTTTCAAGGGTCTGATGCGTGAAATGAATGATAACAAGCATTTGTGCATTTCACTTTTAATTTCTTTAGATAGCTCTTATTCTATGAAAATTTTAGAGTCCCAATAACAAAATTGTATGCTACAAGACCATTACGAAATCAATATAACATGAATTCATTCACTCTCAAATAGAAGGGGGAGAACTGCATTCTATTATTTGTTTATGTTATTTGAGGTAATTCTCAAACAATCCAATAATGTTTGTAATAATAATAAACCACACTATTCACATTTATTGGCTACTCCCTCGGGTACTGGGACTAACTGCCACACAGATATTATCTTTTATAATCCTCACAGCAGTCTTATAGGGTCAGGTGAAATATTTTAATTGTTATAGGTGAAGACAAGCTAAGCTACTTGTTTAACTTTATATTGATTGTGGGGGAGCAGAAATTCGAACCCAGGTCCATCTGCCTCTGACTGATGCTGATAGTTCTACCGTATACCTTTAGCCTCCTGAGTTTTTTGAGCATCTATTATCTGCCAAGATAGCATGAGATGCTAACACCTGAACATGGAATTCCCTCATGATGCTCTAGTATCATCAAGAATATAAACTAGAGAAAAACATCACAAAAGAAAAGGGTGCTCGTTAAAGTTAGGTACATGCCACATGCCATGGCGGCACACTGGATAAGAGAATCTGCCGTTTCAGGAGGCGGGTGAGCCAGGGAAAGTTCCCAGAGGAGGAGGCGTGGAATGTATTTTTACTTTGTCTTCACACTTAAGGAAGAAGTGTTGCAAAAAGAGAACACAGAGCTCGGCATGGAGAATATAGGACATGAAAGGGATGTCTGCTAATTTCTGTCTGTCAAAGCGATCATCTAAATAGGGTACGAGCTCATTAATTACCCACCAAACATGTGTAAGGACTCCGAGACTGTCTGCTCAACGTGTGATCCTGTGGCTCTGTCACCACCTGGGACCTGCGAAATGCAGGACCTCTGGCCTTGACCCAGACCTCCCGGAACGGAAGCTTCATTTTCACAAGAGCATCAGGGGATCTGTGTGCACATTGCATTCTGAAGAGCACTGACTAGATGAAAACAGTGAGTTCTAAGACAAGCTGATGAAAAGTTGTATGACTGATTTCAATATCCTTGGGTACTCTAAGCCCAATAAGGCAGCATGTTTCCTAAAGCAGGAAGCAAACTGATATCTCATATCCCACAAGTGACGATATTTTTTTTGGCGGGGGGAGGTCAGGGAAGGTAAATTTGACAATTTACCTTAATATGGTCAATGACAGACCATACTGAAATGCCGGGGCCCTTGGAAACAGGGTCAGTGTTGACTGTCCACAGTACCCAGCCCAGCAAAGGGCAGTTACTTGGCAATAAAAGGGTGTCTGGATCAAAGCAGATTGAGAAGGTCATTCACATTTACCAAGGCTGTGGTTTGTGGTGAATACTTCACATCTGCTTTCTCATTTAAGCCTCGCTTTAAAAGAGAGGAATCTGAAGCTTGAAGGGAAGAAATGATTTTCCCACGTATGATTATAGCAATAAAGGGTGATAGCAATTTTGTAACTACCACTTACTGTGCACTTATTAGTTCAAAAATACTGGGGTAAATTAAAAAAAAAAAGATTTATTTATTCATTAGAGAGAGAGAGGAAGAGAGAATGAGCACGTGGGAGGGAGGGGTAGAGGGAGGGGGAAAGAGAGAATCTTAAGCAGACCCCACTGAACGAGGAGCCCTACGTGGGACTTCATCTCACGACCCTGAGATCATTGCCTGATCCGAAATCAAGAGATGGTTGCTCAACTGACTGAGTCACCCAGGCACCCCTGGGGTAAATGTTTTTGTACCCATTATCTCATTTAATTTTGACCACAACTCTGTGAGAACATATTATTGCCTCTATTTTATAGTGAAGGAAATGGAAGAGTAGACAGTTTAAATGATTTGCTCAAGGTCAAAAAACTAATAAATATTTATGCTTGAACAAAGCCCACACGCTTTCCTCAACACCGAAGTAACTCCAAAGGTCATCCTTCATTCATCTGCAATCTTGTCAAAGGGCTTTAAAGAGATCCTTACTTCTCTCATAAACTTTCAAATAAAAAGAGAGAGAAAGAAAGAAAGAGAGAGAGAGGGAGGGAGGAAGGGAGGGAGGGAGGGAGGAAGGAAGGAAGGAAGGAAGGAAGAAAGGGAGGAAGGGAGAAAAGAAGGAAGGGAGGGAAAATGCTTTAAAGTGCATAATTATAAATAACAAGATTTCTAAGATTTATAAGTGAAATTACTGAACTAATGTTTGGTAAAATGTGCCTTTCAGCAAAGATGAAATAAGCATATTTTTGTCAATGTAGTTGTCTTCCCTGATTTGTCAGGAGATGGATGGGTAATTGGATTTCCCTACCTATTCTGTCACGTAGAGTTTCACACAAATAAGTACAGAGATATTTACATGAATTTACAAAGATAGTAACTAAGCATTTCCAAAATAAACTTCCAAACCAACCCCTGCATCCACATACCAGGTTCTCGAACTCCCCCATCCTACCACAACAAAATTGATGGATATGTCTGCATTCATCCAGCACAGGCACCTTTCCTGGAGCGTAGAATGATTTTGGGGAAGTATAGGGGTTTGGCTCCCTACCTGAGTCACACAGGCTCAGACAAGTTCTTTAATACTCTCTAGGTTGTAATTTCCTCCTCCAAAAAATAAGCATTTGTGCTCAGAAGATTATTGTTAAGGATTCAATGCAATCACAAAGTAAAGAGTCTGGTGGGTAGACTGCTTCATAGATGATCCTTCTCTTCTGTATTAACCCTAGTGTTTTCACATAGTCAGGATTTAGAAGATATATGTTTCCATGTTGAAATGAATATATCTGGGACAACACCATAAATTGACAATGATATACCAGATTCTGAGCAGTTGTCATAATCTCTACTATTTTAGTTTTAGTCCATTAAATCTGAGTTTACCAATCTGATCACCTTGAACTGCACACGTGTTTTCACTGAAGTCAGATCATGTGGAGTAGCCCCAGGCTGACTTACAAAGTATGAGATATGTTCAAACCCTTCTACGCATCCCTTTCTGTTGCTGTACACCCTCCCCTGACTTTCAGACATTTACATTTATCTGAGATGCTACTCATTCAAGGCAACACACCAAGACTTCCCCTCTCTCCATTGTGAGTGATCTCTATTCTTTCTCCTAATGCCTAATTAACATTCTTTAAAAATACATGATATTGATGAGGTATGAAAGTCAAACTGATTTTAAAAATTCACAGTAAGTATAAGTAACCTCTAATGGATTTTACCATTCTTCTGACTCAGGTCATTGTTATTTCTAGCATGCAGCCTGATAGCAAATTGAGTCTATATTTAACATTGACATTTTCCTAATTTTTGGTACAAGATGCTTTCCTCATCTTCCCAAAATGAGAATTGGTCGGTGCAGCTCACATATAAGACATTTTGGTAATTTAAAGGAACCCAGAGAAATCAAAGCATGGTTTAGCAATGAATCATGTTGAGTGTTAAATTGAAATTGTCTATTGCAATAGATAATCTGAACTTACCATCACAGCCCATGAATGTTATATGGAGAAAACAAATGTCACAGGAACATGTGAGCATATTCGTTCTCCAGAATGTTGCTCTCCCTAGAAATTCTGTGCACTCTTCAAACAGTCTTAAAAGATAAGCCATGTTTGCCCTGGGTAAACAGGCTTCTCACCTGCTCTCTCTGTCATATTGGACTCTGTACTGCCACTCGATAGCCTGGCAAAAGACAGCTGAAGATTACAATTTTCCATTTGCCCAAAATCTAAAATTATTAACTCTGTGGATACCAGTGACACAATGATTAACTCTCACTTCTCTAACGCCATAGCCTGATGCCTGTGATTCATTGTTGGAGGGCCTGGTAATGCGCTAATGGCCTTCATTCCATCTGGAATATGTCAGCTCACTTTTTGAAGACAGAAGGAAAAAGCAAAGATAGTTTCTGAACACTATCTTGCCAGTGTGTCGGGAAGCGGATAGAGTCACCACTGGAACTACACATTTTCATATATATCTCCTACACTATACTCCAAGTCCCAGGGCATACGGATCCTAACATCACCGATACATTTCTCCAAATTAAACATGGCGTTTGGACTGACACACTTCAATGGTTTAACAATATATTAAACAGTTGTTGCATCTTTGAAGAACAACCTTTCGCTGTTGAAGCACCCTAGTCTCTGCATAATAGGAATATTCCAGCACACACCTAGTATTCTGGGAATTAGTGTCCTGAAACACCTTTGTTGCATTTACCTTTATTCCACTGTTCTTCCTGTGAACAGGATGGCCATTTACCCTGGTATAATTGTTTTTGCCCTTTGAGCAAGATTCGGTCAAGTCCTTCCCTCCATCCACCTTCCCCAAGTCTTTTCCCCTCAGTTAAGAATCGTCACCAGGTAACAGCTTTTGCAGCCTGACTGTGCCCTGGTTCCCCTGTGTGTATCTGTGGCCCACACCACATCAAGTCTAAGGATTTGGACTCTGTGCTTCAGGTCACTCTTAAGTCAAATAAAAACTCCAACTGGATGACTCCCAGTCCCATTTAAAAATCTGTTTGGCTGGAATTTCAGGCTTTTTGATCACCTGATAGTTTTCTTATAAGTTCTCATACACCTTACTTGGTTTTTTGTAGTCTGGTTGCTAATCCAGAATTTCAAAATATTTTGATATCGAAAATAGATTGTCAGTAATATTTATGCCACCTTCATCATGTCTGTGGTCATCAATAGCAAGAGTGCTAACATTAATTAAGTACTTACCAAATAAAAGACAATGGGCTCAACATACAACATGCACTTTCTCCTTTCCCTCAAAATCAGGCACAATGAATTATCCAAACTTGGAATTAAAAAACTGTTGAATGAGTGAATGGTGCTCATTTATTGGGATGCTTAAAAATTAAGCCAAGTCAATGGTAGTGGTAAGTATACTTCCTTTTCCTGCCTATAGATAAAAATAATTAGGTTGATAATAATTTATTGGGGGCTTACTCACTTGTTAAAACCAAAAATAATAATTAAAAAAATCCTGACCAAATGGAAGATTCCCCTCCCCACCCTGTGGGAAGTAAAGCTATAGAAACCTAGAGTACTACTAGAAAATTTTTACTAGTGTTAACTTGGTTTTCAAGTAACTGGTGAATATAGATTTTTAGTCGTCAGTAATGGGCTATAAGACACAAATATTCAGTACAGGGGGTGATAAGGACAGGGGGATCATATCCAAGGATAAGAAAGTTAGAAAACTGGCTCAAATGTCGAAAGGGAAGCAAAGAGAACCAAAGGCAAGAACCTCAAGGAAGGCATTGAAGTCAAAGGTTAAATCCAAACATGGATATAAGAAATCCATTTCAAGCCTTCTCTCTGGCCAAGAAGTGTGCACAAGGCTTAGCACCTCTGTCAGGTGTCAGCACCTGCACAGAGCCAGGACTATGACAAGAGATAAAGTAAAAGGAGCTCACAGAGACCACTTTTCTAGTAGTTGAACTGTTGCTAGGGAATAGACATACTTGCGCTCTAAGGAGGAATCCTGACGTAGCCAAGTGGAAACAGCCTGTGTTTCTCTGTTCCCTTAGCTCACAGTCCTGCATAAAGACACTACCTGCTACAATATCCCATTTGGCTTCTGGGAGTAGAAGGAACCCCAGAGACAATCAGTCATCACCGTCTGGTGCACAAATCTTCCACTAGTTGTGTCAGTAAGGGCTTCTGTCCTTGGCTTAAATTTCTCAAAATGTTGTCTCCTACATGGCACTCCAGTTATCACATTAGGCCAAGATCTCCTTAACTCTCTTACTTTCTAGACAACGGAACCCTTCTAAAGAAATACAACCCCCATAACTAAGTCCAGCATCTTTTGTTAGAACTCCAATGCTGATTAACACAGTTATTCGGTGGCATACGGTAAGTACTCAAATAATGATTGGCAGACTGTCCAACAATACTGACTTGTGTCATTTAAAACTTTTAATTCGTTCCATAGCGCTGAGAACAAAAACAAGTTGAGGACCAAATGCCCTGAAAGAAGGCAGAGCCAGGACAGAAGCTTGACACTGAACGGTAGACCACTCACACTACTTTTGTAGGTACACGGAACCCCCTAACCGTAGTGCGGTTGGGCTCTACACCATCATTGGCTGTTGAGACACGATGAAGTCAGAGCAGGCAAATAAGTCATTGCAAGAGCCCACTTCAGAGATGCGGAGGGAGCTCCAACAGTAGTAGTGAAATGGGAGAGGAGGGACAGAGCTGAAAAATACTTTGGAAGTGGAAACAAGCAGACAGGGACCTTTGATTAAGTGGCAGGGTGAGGAAGAGAGCAGAGATGGATGCTTTCGGAGGTTTGAATCTGAGAGTGAGAGAAAAGAAGCACCATTTTCCAAGTTACAGAACTTTAGAGGAGGCATAGATGTCAGCACTAAGCCAGTGACTTTGGACCTGGTCCACCTGAGATGCCAGTGAGACACTGGAAAAGGCAGCTGGCTGGTCACATGTGGATCAGGTCACGAATACAGGGGCATGTTAGGAATGCAGGCACATTTAATTTATTCTTACTTTATAAGTCACTGCAGCCATTGAGTAGAGTGAACTGAAAGAGTGGCCAAGAGACAGCCGTTGGAAATCTCCCCTTTCTGCGGCAGTGACAGAAGCCCCCGAAAGCAGAGCACGAAGAAGCAGCTCGAGGAGGATTAGGACTGTTACCTACTCTGTGGCCAGAGAAGGAGAGAGTTCCAGAAAATCAACAGCGTTACATGCAACAGAACAAAACTAAAGACTGATAAAAATGTTTATTTTCTTTTCATGATTTTTTTTCCTTTTTAAAGAGTTTACTTTTTCTAGTCACCTCAATTTGGAGTTTTCCTAATTCTGGTAGATGTTGTTCTTTCATAGCTTCTTTATTTATTGTAGCTACTTAAAAATATGTTGTTATAGTTTTCTATCGTTTTGGGTGCGTCTTTCTCGCACAGTTTTATTGCCTGAATCGTTCTGTGTTTATTTTCTCTTCCTAGTAACACCTTATAATAGTTTTGTACGGAAAGTGACCATGATCCATTTCTCATTCTCTTCTTTCTGCTCCTCCCCCTCCTCCTTCTCCTTTTGCTCCTTCTGGAGCCTCCCTTTACTTTTAGGAAGGCAGGTGGGTCAGAACAGTTTTTCCAGCATGATGGCTCTAGAGCTCCCTCTCCTGTCATCTTTGCAAAGTAATAACAACAACAAAAAATATGACCTCAGATTTACCGTAATGCTGCATCTGTTCCTTTTCCTTACTTAAAAACAAAACAAAACAAAATGTTTTCTTTCCTTTGCTTCTATTGCAGCTATTCTGATAAATTTGGTTTTCTCCCAATAGTTTCTCATCAGTGTGGGTCTTTGCCCTGAAGGGAAGCTTCATTTGATGAGTTATGAGAGTCCATGGGGCCCTGACTGGTCCAGCACTTTCAAATCTCACTGCAGAGCCCTTGGCTTCACCCACAATATGCCTCGGCTGCTACTTTATGGTGGACCCAACAGGCTTCCAGGAGGAGTCTGGCAATCTGGGGCTACTATGGGGCTTTGAGGATCTTATTTTCATATTAAGTTCATGAAGATTCTGCAGTGATCTCTGTAATTTGCATCTGTCTTATTAGCAGCATAATGTTTTCAATGTCTTTGAGTACAACTGATACTTCAGGACGCATCATATCCCATGACCTCACATGACCATGGAAGTACATATGTAACCGCATTTGACAAGCTCTTAGGTTTGTCTTAGAACTTTCATCATAGTTCTGGGGGACACCGCCAGACACCAATGGGTAGTATTATGTATCCTGCATTTAAGAATATACATAACTAAACATGAATTCTTTGGTAAAGAAAAAGATAGTGAAGAGACTTCAGAGAGAAATGGAATTGAAGGAAAGAAGGAACTTCTTTTAGGATTAAGAAGAACGTAATATATTTTTCTATATATGAGGAGGAACTAAGAGAGGTGAAATAAAAAGGCAAGTGCTGAATAAAACTGTAGTGCAAAAGAATAAAATCCAAAATAATTTTTAAAAAGCTTTTTATAAAGGGAATAGTTCTGAAAGACACACACACACACACACACACACACACACACACACACAAACACCTCCTCCCTTGTGATACCAAATTACCATCATACATTTGTTTGAAGATCTCCAGTAATGGGGAGCCAATTACTCCAGACAGAACTAGCCTACAGAGAGGTCTTCGCTTTATTGATTGGAGGACTTTCATTTCCTGCATTTTTGCACATGAAATTTACTCCCTCTTTCTCAGTGCCAGCCATGGAAAAGAAATTAATTTCTGTTAACATGACCATTGCCTGAGAAATGTGAGATTTTGGTGGAAAAAGCAGTAAAGATTAGTTCCCTTTTGTCCAACACCAAAGACACATTTGAATGAGTAGTCACTATTCTGAATGTTAGACGGATGCATTAGAGGAAGAAAGTATGCAGGGATGTAAAGGTCGACAGAGGAAGAGAGTTACAGTGCAGACTGATGCTAGCTGAGCTGATCCACTCTGGTAAAATTGGGTATTATTCTGCAAATGTGTTTGTTTGAGCCCAAGATCCATTTTCTGACAGCTGGAAGCCTAAGCTTGAGGGCAAATTCATCGGTTCTACCCCAAGAGCCCATTTGGTCTGCAGCCAAATTCAGCTCTTAGGAATATGGCAGTGCCTACAATTAATATTCTTTCTTCTGTTTATTAAGCATTGTATTCAGTCACAAAGCCTTAGCCTTTAGGGAGTAAACAGAGTAAACAAATGAGCAAGATTAGGCTTTTATTAAACCAAAAATTGCTGAATAAGCACCAATTCATACTTACTAATGAGATAACGTTTCAGGCCAAGGAATGCATTTTGGTTACATGGAAAGTCTACCTGATCAGTTAACACCGAAGTTTTGGAAAATACAGAGATTCCATGTCCCTCCAGAGTCTGGGGACGTTAGTTCTGCATTTTGAAACTAACACGGATCCCAAGGGATGATTTGTGGGAGAGATTAGGGATTTAATCTTGGATTTAATAGTGGAATCTGATTTTTTTTTCCGCACACAAAAAATTATGGGTAACATTTTGATCAAGATGGCATATTAAATTTATTATACCAGGCATCTTCCTACACTTTTCCTATACTCTTCCTTTTACAATGAGACACAAAAGTAAAAAACAGAAAATCAAAAAGACAGCTGGGCTAAAATCAAGAAAACACAAAAAAGCTGAAGCAGTTTGGAGAACCAAGGCAAAAAGCAGTAGCTGAGAATTAAGCTATTGGCAATGAAAGAGAGAAAATGTATACTGTATTATGACTACAGTAAATTACTCATTAAATCTTCTGGAAGAAAAATCTACCTTTCTGTGTTATTAATGTTAGACTTCACCTTTGACTTGCTCAAGCCAATGCAATGTGGGCAAAAGCGATATGACTCTTTCGGGAAGAAGCTTTAGGAGCCAGTGATCAGTGTCTCCATGTTCCCTTGACCAAGAAAGAGAAAATCCCATCTGCCTAGGTCTCAGAATGAAAGTAATAATGAAACATACCCACAGTACCCAGAGCAGACATTAGCATAATTGAGAAATGAAACTTTTTTTTTTTTTTTAATGCCACAGAGGGAGTAGGGTCATTAGTCACTGAAATATAACCTACCTTCTTCTGATTAATGCCTGGACCTGAGAAGGACAGAAAGTGATGTAGTGGGGAGGGTGTGTCCCTGCATACTTCTCATAGTTCTAGTTTTTAGGTAGCTACAAGCCCAGGGAGAGGACAGGCAGAGACTCACAATGAGATACTGAAACAGATGTCTCCTGGCTCAGTGACCAATCTGCCATATCCCTAATACTGCCTTAGCACAGACAAGTCCAATCACATTGTAGCAATGCGTGTGTGTGTGTGTGTGTGTGGCCTGCAGGCTAAGGTTTTTGTAAACAGGAAAAAGTGAGCATAAACAGAGAGGAAAAGTGAAAATGAAACAAAACAATATCCTACTCAAAAATGAACCAGCAAATCCAAATTCCAAAATTCATGATGAAATCTTGTGCTAAAATTATAACCATCACATCCAACACACAGAAGGGGAATTGACTCCAGATGGAATGACAATTTTTTGAGTTATAGAAGACTGTTTAAGGAAAAAAGTGGTTTTTTTTAAAGTTCAGTTTTCAAAAAACAAGGAATTATAAAACAAAAACAAAGAGAAATAAAAACTGATTTTAGAGGCAGATTTTAGAACAAATCAAATATACAGAGAATGGAAAAAAGTCATTATTTTAAAAAAACTAGTCACAGTATAAGAAAGGGTAGTATGTTAGAAGATAATATTTAAAATTTCATTCAGAATGCAATAGCAAGACCAATACCCTCAAAAAATATCATATAAGAGAGATGAATAGATTAAAGTCTTCAAGATGCAGCAAAAGAAATTCTAGAAGGTTGGAAAAAAATGAATGACAGAGAAGCAATATTTGAAGAAATAAAAGGAAAAAGATTTTCAGATTTAAAGAAGATGCAAATCAAACTTAAAATGCCCTTTGGACATCAACAGAAAAAAGAAAGATAAATTCACATTAAGATGTGCTTTACTGTAACTCTAGAAACCTTTAAAACCTAGGATAGGAGAAGTACTACCAATGTAAGGACCTCTAAAACTCCACTCCTCCATAAAATCTATTAAAATGGTGGTAAAAATTATAAAAATAAACTTTTTCAAAACTCTGAAAATTAACCCAAGGCTTGGTAAGAACAGCAAGCTTTGTGTCATTTTAACTAGCTCTATTCCCATCACCCTCTCCTTATCTCTGTGAGAGCCTTAAGAACTAACAGTCTAGCAACCATGGAAACTGTGATAAAAAGAAGCCCACCAGCCAGCCACTGGAAGGAGTGAAAAGGGTTTTCAGACCCCCAGAAATCCAGAACTAGAGAATTAATCATTTGGTTTATTTGGTTTGTCTCATTACTCTTTATCTGACCTGACTCAGGGGTTGTTTAGTACGGAAAACCCTATGCCTAGGGAGTTTGTCAAATCAATTAGCAGCAATTGTTTAACTTTGATTGCTATTGCCTGAGGTAGCAACACAAGTTGGGGCAAATAAGAAGCTGGGCAAAAACTTAAAAAGAAAATGTGGGGAAGAAGATACCCATCATGAGCTTGAGTATCTCCAGCATGTTTTTGGGGGTCTAGAATGCTGTGCATATGTGTAGAGCTGGACACAAGTAAAAGATCTGAGAAGGCTCTGCTCATTTCTGGCTGATACTGAGTCTTCGCAAAAGCAAGAAGTAAAGGTAATTTCAAGATTGCAAAGTGCATTGAAGGGGCATTGAAGTCTCGCTCCAACACATCATACATGAGTCTTTGGCAAAGGAAGGGAGACTTGTTGATTCAAGATGTTTAAGGAAGCATCTGTAAAAACTAGCTGATTATTGGGGCGCCTGGGTGGTGCAGTCGGTTAAGTGTCCAACTCTTGGTTTTGGTTCAGGTCTGATCTCAGGGTTGTGAGATCCAGCTCCCTGCCCATCTGCACTCAGGGGACTCTGCGCACAGTGGGGGGGGGGTCTGCTTGGGTTTCTCTCTTCCCCTTCCTTTACCCCTCCCCCTTGAGCTCTCTCTCACTGAAATAGATAAATAAATCTTAAAAGAAAAAAAAAACCTAGCTGATTATTAAGTTAATGGAGAAGAGACTTCAATGACTGCACATGATAAAGGATACAAGCTTTAAAAAATATTCCACAATAAGTCAGTCACCATACAATACAATTAAAAAGTTACCCCCTAATGTTTGTTTATCTATCTATCTATCTATCTATCTATCAAATTTTTTTTTTTTGTGATAAAAACATTTAAGATCCACTCTCTTGGTAAACTTCAGATATGCACTACAATACCATTTACAGTATATGCAAGTGAAGAGTCATTCTATTGTACACTTGAAACTAATATAATGTTGTATGCCAATCATACCTCAATTAAACAAAACAGAAATAAAAAGAAAAAAATGTATAAAGTATGATCATTGTTGTCAGAGCGACTTTCTAAGCTCCTTTTATAGGAAATATCTTTAAAATTCTTAAGGAATTTTCAACTCTATTTCTTTAGCTATATGATTTAATCTTTGGTTGTATGGCATAAGAATAATGCCATTTTCCTGAAGTCTAGGTTTGTTGTGCCTGGAGTACCCAAGTGGTTCTCCCAGCATTGTGGCCTATACAAGTTGGGCACAGAATTCAAAACATCCAGTGATGCAGAATGGTCTTAACATTTGTACTTCAGTTTTGCCATTCAGATACACTGATACTTGTTCTTCATTCCTACACATTGGAAGAAGACTGGTGACAAACAAGACCAGGCAATGCCTTGTGAACTCTGGGGAGTTGCAAAATGCCAATTTCTAAGGCTTGCAGAAGCAGTTGCAGCTGGGATTTGAAGCTACGGAAGGATAAAGTCGATGGTGACAAAGGAACCTGTTCAATCTCACTTTAGAAGAAACTAAAAGCAAAACAAAACAAACAGGTGTGTATCTAGTATATTTACCTGTCCCCATAAAGTAACTGCCCTTCTGTAACTTCTAAGCCCCAGAAAATTCCAACTCCTTTTTCAAGGTGCAGCTCCCACATAGATTACCCTAGTTTACCTAGACATTATAATTGCTCTCTTCTTTATGCCTTTATAGCATGATATACTCAACTAGGGTCCTTTAAAATGGATTACTCAAGAAGCATTTTGTTAGGTAGTGAGGATTAAGTGGTGAATGAGACCCAATTTTGCCCTTACAATCTAGTGAAGGTTATAACTAAGGTAACTGGCCACTGCAGTGGGGTGTAGTGCATATTGTGCTGAAAGAAATCAAGGAGGGTGCAAAATCACTATGGCGTCACCTAGTTCTGAGGGTGAGGGACAGCTGCAGACTGCATCCTGAAATGAGAGCAGAAGACTAAGAAGTCAAAATATAAAAAAGAGATGCACGTATGTAGGAGATATGGCTAGAGGAGTTGGGGTATTTCAAGCGAAGACAGACGCATGGCCATTGCCCCGAAGATGGGAAAAGTACGGCATATCAAAAAATTCAAAGACAATCTTGAATGGCTTGTTTGGAGAACAAGAAGATACATCAGGAGAATTGGAGTTAACAAAGCAAGTGGGATAGAGAGGAGGACAGTATTTGAAAACTACTGAAATGATATGTGCAGGGGTTTTTATTTCTTTATTTTAATGGTTTGTCCCAATGCATCCATTCCTCCTATCTTGAAATAACAGAAATATTTTTCTTTTCTTATAGTACATGTACTTCAGGAAAGATTGACTAACCAAACCCTCAGGAAAGAGGAGTATGAGGAAGACTAATGTGACCCCATCACACAATCAGAGTTCCTACTTGGAAGAACACACATAATCAGAATGAAATTCAGGACTTGTAGACTTTTTGCTTGGTACTTGTTTGTGTTTGGTGGGGTGGTGGGAGAGGATGTAAGGATTCTGTCCATGTTTTGGGGGCACGAACCTGATTATGACAGCCCAGGAAAACTGGCAGCCATCTTATAAATACTACCAGAGAGCCAATCAGAAGAAGCAAAGCCAAGGGATTGGTTCTGGTCGTCATGTTATTTGAGCTTGGAATGCAGCCTTCTCTGAAGGCTCTGAACTCTAAGCCACAATACAAGTTTAATTCATTATTTGTCGAATTTTGTTTTCTGTTATATGCAGCACAGAGTCCTAATTGCTAAGGTCTGATTAGGGGCATTGATTTTATCTTAGAGCAATGGGAATTAACTGAAAAAAAATTAAAGTGAAGAGTAACAAGAATATGTGCTTAGAAGGACAGCCTTAACTACTTGTGTGGACAAGATGGCATAGACTCATTATTCTTTATTTCTCCCTTCTAAGCACAACTATAAACCCTGAAAATAACACAGCAGGAAACCAGCAGCTGGAAAGAGGAAGGCAAACTGGCTAGGGACCACAGGACTAGAGGAACAACACTATGCTCCAACATCTTCAAATTCCCACTCCACTCCCCACAGCAAGCAGCAGATAAGACCTGGCTTCTCCTGAAACCCAAACAGTAGGAGAAACCAGCCCAAGTAGACCCCTTCCTTCCCTGATTGAATTGAGTCCTGCAAATAAGAAGCCAAGGGGAGTCTTCTCTGCCCCGGGGGGCTGGAGTCCCTTTTCCCCTCCCTCCCCTTCAGAGACACTGGCAACCAGCCCAGGTGGTCCAGAAGCTCAGTCAGGGGTTCAACAAGAGCCCGTAGACAACCAGAGGCCAGAGAAAAATGCTCTTCCAAGGCCTAGAGTGCAGGGATGTCCAGCCTGCGGAAGCATTTTCTGCTTCACATATGGCACCAGCAGGGATCAGCAAAAGACCCAGTGCTACCGGGCAAACAAAGCAGATGAAAAATAGCATCTCAAAGCTCCGAAAATTAAGTTGTCGTTAGAGCTGTAGCTCAAAAAACTAGGTCAGTATCTGCATGCTAAACATAAAAAGGGTGGTTGCTTGCTAAAATAAAAGATTTTACTAGAATCTAGAGTTTCCCAACATAATAGCCAAAATGTCCAGGTTATAATGAAAAAACAAAAAGCACTTGTCATTACAAGAACTAGGGAAACCACAGCTTGAATGAAAAAAATAAAAAAGGCACACAACACAGATGACACAGGTGTTAGAATTATTTGACAAAAATTTTAAAGTAGTCATCATAAAATTGCTTCGTTGTGCAACTACAAATATCCTTGAAACTAATTATAGAATAAGCTCACCAAAAAATAGAAAATATAACAAAACTAAAGTTACAGAACTAAAAAATGCAAAGCCAAAATTTTAAAAGGCACTGGAGGACTCAATATCAGAATGAACACTATATAAGAAAGAATCAGTAAACTTGAAGATAGGATAGAAGGACCTCTTAGTCTATAGAATAGAGAGACCAGCAAGACTAGCTGGGTTGGTTGGAGGATGGTGATCTGAAAGGAAGTAGTGGTAATGAGGAAAGAAGTCGATTTTTGAAGTGGTTTGGATAGAATATAAATAAAACTTAGTGGTTTACTTGGACATGGTGTAAGAAAAAGGGAGAAACTGAAGGTGAATCCCAACAGAGTGAATGTTGATATAAATGCCTGAGGAAGTAGAATAGATTTGGGAGAGGAAAAATAAATCATGAGTACAATTTTGGATAGTCTTCATTTGAGGAATTATTGAGCAAGACAATTTCATATAGCAACCATTTATGTTATAATATAGTAATCAACTGATCTCTTCATGGAATCAAGAGAACCTACCTCAACACCTAGCATTAGGGAAGCATTAGCAAATTTTGTGAGTGATGATGAATAAGTGAATAAGTTGACTTTCTGTAAGTTCTAAGAACATTTTCCCCTAGCATGGACCATCTTAGACAGACAAGTTCACATAAATGCCACACCTCTAAAGATCACCTAGATTGTTGGGATATCAAGAGTCCACAGGTAAATAAGCCTGACCGGCAAATATGGGATTCCTTGACATATCCCAGAATGGAACCTAAGCTCAGCAATCCTAGATCTATCATTTAAATCCAGACACCACAGGTTATAGAAAAAAATACTGACCTTGTTTTATGTCTTCTTTTTATTTTTTAACATCTGAAACACTTTAACACTTGAAAGAATACTTCATATAGGTGACTAAATGAAGTCATCAAAGAAAAGTTCAGCAATTGCATATCATATTTTATCTCATATTGTTTCTATTTTCTTCAAAATGAACAATTTGTTTGAGAAGAAAATTAATGAAACTGTGAGAAAAGTGTACCAAATTCTAAAATGTTAACCCATCTGGCACCCTTTGCTCTACCCTAATTCACGTCAGTTAGATATATTGAGACCCTTGCATGATCTTCCATTGCTATTTAGGAGCCAAGGATAAATCCTAGATCATCAATTCTAGAATTTTTGCCCTACAAATCAGCAGGATATTAGTCCTTCTACTAGACCTAGCTCTCAAGGAGTCCATGCCAATGTCTCACCTGGTGCCTTGAGGAAGAAATCACTTATTTCTTTTGCCCCTCATTTTCATAAATACCCCACTGGGGAGACCCAAACTCCATTTTTCTCTAGAGCTCTCAAGTATTTTGTTTCTTTGCATGGTACACAAGAGAGAGTCCTAATTTGTACTCCATCTAGCTCTAGAAGGACAAAGAGTTTTCTGCCAGCCTTATTGCAAGACTGGTATTGATCTCAGCCTATATTGCTACTGTATCTACTCTTCCCTTCTGAAGGTAGGGCCTACCTTGGTATCCATTCTGACACTACTTATCTGCAATATGTTCTGCTTGCCAGAACACATTTCTAGTGTTTTATTCTTTCTACCTCTGGTCTGAAGGCATTTTAGTCTGCTCTTGGCACTTCCTGCTTCAAGAATGTCCCTCAGATTATCTGGAAAGGGGACCTAACGTACCACCTAAAGGAGATATATTTTCACACAAACCAGCAGGTCCATTTGTATTGGTCATTTTAGACCACTATCATATTAGGCATTTGGAGAAAAATGTTTTCCAGAAATAGAGCTTAGAATAAAAATGTGATTTTGTCCACACTAAGGTCTTGAAAAGAAGGGTCATCACTGGAAATAGTGTTTTGTAAACTATGCTCAGATTCTTGATACATTTACCCATTTTTCTCAACTACTTGAGCAGAAAGAAAAAAAAAGTAAGCTTTGAGAGGCTTTTCCAAATCACTGTAATCATTAAAATTTAAAACTTTCACATTTATAATTTAATGTAGTTAAAATACCATGCATATTCATGCTATTTGATATTCATATTAAAAAAAGGATGTAAATAAAACAATAAGAGTAATATAATGACTCATTTTCATTCTCTTCATTAAAGAACCAGAGTTCATGGTTGCTTCATATAGATTTACTTCCTGTACTAGATGTAGACAATTTCATTTTTTTTAAATCTTTTTTCCCAGTTTTTAAAAATCTTAATATTGCTAAATTATAATCTCAGGATTAAAACTTTATAAAAATGAAGGCTGTGTCTGCATCATGTTACAAATTAGCTGGCTTATAATATCAAGCAAAGCAACTTGCTCATCACAGGAATCTTACCATTCTCAAGTACTGCATTATTTATGTGTTTATGAGTACAGAAATGTTGAGTAACAAAAAATGAGTTTATGAGTAACAACAAAAAAAACATGACATTTGGTTATACATATACAATTTAGAGAGAATTATATCAATCTACGCATAATAGAGGAGAAAAGACAGACTCAAGTTTTTTGACTTATGCTAATATTTTTTACATTCTAATTTTCCATTCTAACAGTCCCAGACTGGGACTTAAAAATTTAGTCTTATAATCTTAATCTGCTGCTCTCTACCCCACTATAAAGAATAAATACACATCAAAATCAACAATCTAACTCAGATATATTCTAAATAAATATTATAGTGATAAGAACTGTGTTACTCAAATTATATTTAAGGAAAAAGATATTCCAGAATATCTTTCAATATTGCAATAATTTTTGTAGCTTTCCAAAATTCTGAAAATTACATAAAGTTACTTTAAAACTGACTGCTGCTGTAGTTTGAACGTTGCTCTCCCAAAATTCATGTTGAAATCTTAATGTCCAATGTGATGGAATTAAGATGGAATTAATTTGGGAGTTGCTTAAATCATGAGGATGGAGTCCTCATGAATGGAATTAGAGCTTTTATAGAAAAGAGACCCCACAGAGTTCCCTAGCCTGCTCACCACATGAGGATACAATGACAAGTCTACGACCAGGAAGACGGCCCTCATCCAAGCGTGCCGGCTTTCTGATCTTGGACTTCCAGCCTCCAGAACTGTGAGAAATAAATTTCTGTTGTTTATAAGCTACCCAGTCTGTGGTATTTTGTTACCCCAGCCCAAACAGACTAAGACAACAGTCACAATACAATGCAGACTTCATCCGAAGGCACATCTGAAACATCAGTCAAATGATAAGCTCTTTTGAAAGTATATTTTGTCAAATTATCAGCCAATAGTGGTAGAAAGTATGGAAACAAGGATTTCGAATATATAAGTAGGTTCAATTTCTGCAGTAGTGCTTGAGGTATTCTAGGGTGAGAGCACAAAAAAAGAAGCCATATGCAAATTAGGCACTATCATAGTGTGTTATGCATCAAAAATCAGAATTAGCTCAAAAAACAAAAAGTTTACAATGCTGGTTAATGGTAATCATATCTCATAGATTATTTATTTCTGTTTTCTCTATGTGTTAAAATGATCTGAATAATCTAAATACAATTTGAAGGATTTCATCTTTAGTCCTCAAAAACTGACAAAGGTGATGTCAAATTTGATTGTGAAAATGTCATTTTTGTTAGCAGTTGCTTTTCAAGGTATAGGATCTAAAAATAACGATTGTATGCATGTTTCATTTTGTTCCACGGTCAAATTGCTCGAGAGTTAAGTTTAAATTTGGGAACAAATTTGAACTTCAGCAGTGTAAGTACTGAACAGCAAAAGCTATTTCCAATCTTGTAACATGGATTTTCTGTCAAACACTTTTGTCTTTACATGGTTTAAGAATCTGAAAAATCTATTTTAATCAGATGAAATAGATAGACTGAAATTCTATTTAAAATGAAGTATTTTATATTATTAAAATAGTCAGTGACATTAATTATCACTGGAAGCATAATTTTTAATGAATGTATTGTGTGCATATATTCAGAGAATAGATGTTCGGCATCATGGGTGAAAAGGAATATTACTCCAAAGATACAGATGTAGTGAAGAGAAGGGCCATATGCACCCCAATGTTCATAGCAGCATTGTCCACAATAGCTAAATCGTTGAAGGAGCCGAAATGCCCTTCAACAGATGACTGGATTAAGAAGATGTGGTCCATATATACAATGGAATATTACTCAGCTATCAAAAAGAACAATTTCTCAACATTTGCTGCAACATGGATGGCACTGGAGGAGATAATGCTGAGTGAAATAAGTCAAGCAGAGAAAGACAATTATCATATGGTTTCTCTCATCTATGGAACATAAGAACTAGGAAGATCCGTAAGAGAAGAAAGGAATAAAGAAAGGGGGGGTAATCAGAAGGGGGAATGAAGTATGAGAGACTATGGACTCTGAGAAACAAACTGAGGGCTTCAGAGAGGAGGGGGGTGGGGGAATGGGATAGGCTGGTGATGGGTAGTAAGGAGGGCACGTATTGCATGGTGCGCTGGGTGTTATACACAACTAATGAATCATGGAACTTTACATCGAAAACCAGGGATGTACTGTATGGTGACTAACATAATATAATAAAAAATGTTCATTTAATTAAAAAAAAGGAATATTTAGATACTTGAAGAAATGGGAATCTCTACAATTAGTTGGTACCAGGTGGGCTGTTAACATGGAATTTTAAATCTCTGAGATAATTTCTGCTTAGAGATGGGGGGATTGACCACATGCATATATTTTCTTTCCTTCCTGGGACTCAGTGAATATATAAGCACGAATATCAACGGGTCCTAGATCTACAACAAATAAGAGATTGGTAAAGAACTGTCAGGGTGCAAGAAATTTCGACAAATTCTGGAAGGCAGCAAGTCCGAGGGAGTGAAGTAATTATTGCCCTGGGAGGGAGGAAGTGGCGACTTGGGATAAAACAGAGAAGTGAGACAGCACTCCCAGTGAAGCCACACGGGAAGGCGGGACTGAGAAAGTGCCTAGCCCAGGAGTGTGACGAAGCCATGTGGCTAACCACGTGATGGTACAGAGGGAGGGGTGAACACCATGCACAGAACTGGAAATATTCCCTACCTGCTCCCCCTATTCTTGTCTCAGATGAGTCAGTAGCCAGGCCTCTAGCTCTTAGACACAGACTGGAAGGCAATTCTACAGTGTAATTGTGACTCCAATGACATTCTGACATTTGGGGGTCCCCAGAATGACACCAGCTCCAAACCAAGCGCCCATTAAAGTGAAGACCCTCAGTGGACTAGCACAACATCCTCATACAGAGCTCCAAAAGATTTTCCCATGCCTTGCTCTCAAACATAAACATGAGGCTCCTGGAGACAGAGAGATGATTCACAGAGATCAGAGAGATGATTCATAGAAAATAAGAAAACAGCAAATTGCCAACCGTAATGTCCTTAGAGAAAAAAGTATCTTATTCATTTATTCATTCAATCTGGTAAAATTCCTGGGACAAGGAATAATCAGTGAACCTGAAAGAGCTTTTTGAAAATTAAAATATGGTGTTTGAAAATTAAAATATGGTGTTTAAAATTTAAAAAATTAGAGGCGCCTGGCGGGGGGGGTGGTGCTCAGTCAGTTAAGTGTCTGACTCTTGAATTTGGCTCAGGTCATGATCTCAGGGTTCTGAGATCGAGCCCCATGTTGGGCTCTGCACTGGGCATGGAGCCTGCTTAAAATTCTCTCTGTCTTCCTTTGCCCCCCCCCTGTTAAAAAATAAATAAATAAAATAACTAAAAAATAAAAAAAAGAATAAAAAGAATAATAAGAGAGTAGAAAGATAAAGAGATCTCCCAATAAATAAGGAAAATTGGCAAAAGATTAGGAAAAGATGAGAGGAAATAATAGGATTTAGAAAGTCAGCCCAGGAAGCCCAATAGCCAACCAAAAGAAATTTAAGAATGAAAGAACAGAAAAACTGGGGACAAAAAAATTATCCAGAAAATACTATGTTTCACAGAGCAGACAAACCCAAAATCCTAAATTAAAAGAGCCCACCCAAAGAAACTTTAAAAATCCCAGCTAGCCTGAGCACAGAATAAAAACCTATTCAGACACACTAGGGATACTCAAGACACATATGCCACTTCTTTAGGCAATAGAGGGAAAACCCAGTTTTAACCAGGAAAGCAAGGAAATCAGAAAATGACATCTGCAACCTGGAAAAATGGTGACAGCAAGTCCCAGGAGGCCAGCTGGGCAGGAGATTGAGAGGGAAACTATGCAGAAGGGGGCCAGAGACACAGGGCTGTAGGAGAGAAGTGAAAATAACTAGTCACTAGGGAAGTCGAGGATTAGGAGCTGTTAGATACTCCAGGAAGCCCAAAAGCTCTACACAAGCTAAATACTCAGCTTTGCAGTGGGCGATATATTAGAACCGTATGAATGCACTTCATAGAGTACTAGCTTTTAAGATATATCCATGAAGAGGGTAATGAAGACATGTTTGTAGTTACAGAACATTTCAGTGTTATTAACAAAAGAAGTGGGAAGACAGAAGAGTGGAGGAGGAGAGATGAAGGAAAGAAGACTGCTAATATCCATATTTAATAAAGTGACAAGTTGAACATATGGTTCAAATGATGCATACACGTATTGCTATATATTTGTCTCCTATGTATGCATATATTTTCCTTTCTTTCCAGCTTTATTGAGGTGAAAATGGACAAATAAAAACTGTATATATTTAAAGCATACAACTTGCTCTTTTGATATTTTGTGAAATAATCACCACAATCAAGCTAATTGACATATCCATCACCTTGCGTCGTTACTATTTTCTGTAGCTGTGTATGTGGTACAAATGCTTAAGATGAATAAGTTCAGGAGATCTAACCATGGAGGTCTAGCAATGTGGCTATGGTTAACAATACCGCATTCTATACTTGAAATTTGCAAAGAGGGTCATCTTAAGTGTTTGCATATATTTTTTGTTAATTACATGAAGGCTGTCAGGGGATTACTTAATACAGTAGACATATGGGAAGAATAAGAAGGAATAGTCTACTAAGAGCTGTAGTGCAAGAGAACTATATCCCCATCCCCAGCTCCACTGCCAAGACCACATTATTGATATGGGATAAAGGAAAGAATATTGCACTAGAACATTTAGACCTATATTTAAATCAGCTACTACCCTACCAACCAACTTTGATTATAAAATCCATCCTCATCCTTCAACTAAATCATTCAAAGGTTAATTTCCATTGTATATAAGCAAATCTAAAGTCCTTAGTACATAAGGAGCGTAGTTTCTGGAAATCTTTAACTAATTGTGGTCTTGTTGTTAATGGTTAGCCCGACGTTCAAACTTCAGTATCCACATTAAAAGTCAGCATCACAATGAAAATGAGAAGGTCCACTCAGGGGCAAAACAAAAGCCTGGCAACAAAATCATATTCCTGCTTTGGAAAGTGGCCACTGCCTACTGTTTACTTTTGTATATTCACAATAAAAAAAATTTAAGTAAATTCTGGTTCATTGCCTATCAAGAAAATATCAGCAAATGTATCAAAATAACTACTTGTAGCAAACTCTATAGGCTTCATCACATTTTGCTTTCAGGAGTTATTTCACTAGAACCACGGGCTCATATATCAAAAGAGCATTTAAAAAGAGATTTTTGTTCAAAGAAATAGGCACATCAAAGCAATCAAACAGGGAAGTAATCGTGTCTAACTTCTACAAAGCAATATTATCCTTTATGAAATGAAAACCTTGAACACACAAAATCTGAGTTGAAATCAAATCTGATATTAAATTTTATTACTTAGAGATGACTTGCTATGTCGGTTAAGAGCTGGCATTTCAAAATAATTCATGTTCAGATAGATATTTCAAAATCATGTTCAGATAGATATTTATTCATTCCACAAACTAAAAATTCAGTCTACAAACTTTGCTCCCTATTACAAGAAAGTAAACTTTTATAGGCATTACCATATTGTTAGCATTTCATCTCAAGATACTAAATTCCCTCAATAATAATTTTCCTTCAAAGGGAACTAGCATGAGGGAAAAAGAAGAATAAAACCAATTAATTAATTGATAGTCTGGCATGACTTTTTTAACTTTATTGTAGCTTCCTTCCTAAAGTCGTATCTCTAGCATTTATAATTTCTTCCAGTAAAATGTGATCATTTAGTGAATGGTGATTAGTTTCCATTTCTGAATAATTAGCATCTTTTATTTTGTAAGTAAACATCTCTTACTACCCATGAAGGTGAACAATTTGGCCTATCTACTTCTCTCTGTTTTCCTTTGTAATCTTTTCCACTATAATTCCAACACTTGCATCATTCTGAAATATAACTCCTTCCGACCCAGATTACATTTCTAAATTGTTTACTACTTATAGTGATTTTTTTGTCTCATCATTTGTAAATCTTTAATCTCCTGAACTTTATTTTACGTAAATTGTGAGAAAATTATCTAATTTTATTGTTTTGCTTATGTGTTGTGTTCTTAGTTCACCCCTATTAAATTATGAATTCTTTTCTCTCTAACTTAAAATATCACTTTTATCTTCTAATTTTTGTATATACTGATTTTTGTTCTGGAAACAGGGAAGGCAGTAATCATTGGTTTTCTATTTTACTAAATACCTATTAACTTTACTCCTGGCTTTATTCTGATGGACTTTAAAATAGTTCATTAAGTACCTTCTCAAATTAAAATTTAGTAAATCTGTATTAAATTTACTAATCATTTTTGCAAGCATTTCTTTCTTTACAATATTGATATATTGAAATTGGAACCCATTGAACACAGAAGTGCTAGGCAGTAAATTAAATTATACTTTGTCATATATCTACAAACCAAGAACATGGCAGGACTTTTCTTTGTTATAAATCAATCTCTCTCTCTCCCCCCTCCCCCATTCTCTCTCTCTGTCTCTCTTTCACACACATAATCCAAAACACAGTTTTGTAGTTTCAGTCAAGTTGCTTCTGCATTTATCCTATACTGTCTGCTAGCTGCATGTTTGTGTCCCCTTTAAGTTCATACTTTGAAACCCTACCCCTCAGTGTAATGGTATTTGGAGATGGAGCCTTTGGGAGGTTATTTGTACCATTTGTACCAAACGGAGCCATCATAATGGAATAGTGCCCTCATAAGAAGAGATCTGAGAGAACTTGCTTCTCTCTCTGTGAGAATACAGGGAGACAGCCATCTGCAAACCAAGAAGAGACTCTTCTCCAAGAACTGAATCCGCCAGCACTTTGACCTTGGACTTCTAGCCTTGAGAACCGTGAGGGCCACCGTTTGTTTGTTGTTTATCCCACAGAGTCTATAGTAATTTGTTATAGCTGACTGAGCAAACTGACACTATCTTATAATTTTTATTCCTAGATTTTGCTGACTGCATTGCTTTTACAAAAGGAAACAATTTTTCTCCCATATGATCACTTTTCTTTTAAATTTCATATATGTAGGTCACTGCTATTTACTAGAAATGTAAAGTGAGTCATATTTAAGTCACATATGGAATTCTAAATTTTATAGTAGCCACATTAAAAAGAAACATGCATTAATTTTGATTAGTATATTTAATTCAATATATCCAAAAATATTATTTCAACCTGTAATCAAAATTTAGAAAATAGAATGAGATATTTTACAACCTTTTTTTCTTTTTTTAAAGATTTATTTATTTGAGAGACAGAGAGCAAGGGGAGGAACAGAGGGAGAGAGAGAGAAGCAGTCTCCGCTGAGCGTGGAGCCCCACACAGGGCTCAATCCCAGGACTCTTGAGATCACGATCTGAACCAAAATCAAGAGTCAGACGCTTAACCGAGGGATCCACCCAGGTGCCCCTACATCCCTTTTTTTTTTTCATACTAAGTCTCTGAATTTCAGTATGTATTTTATACATATAGCAGGGCATCTTAATTTGGACTGGCTACATTTCACAGTGCTTCATAGCCACGTGTGGCTGGTGGCTCCCCTACTGGACAGCTCACATATAAAAAAATGAAATTATTTTTTAGCAAGATTTTGAAATCATCCACCATTTTGAGTATGCAAAGCATATCTAATCATTTCTCCTTTATCCTGGGGTTTCCAGGTAGGGGGAAAAAACATTAAATGCCTATATTAGTAATGTTCTTTATCCATTCCTATATTAAGTCCTTTGGCTACTTGTTATTGCTTCGGTTATCTGAACAGAATTTTTTTTTTTTAAGATTTTATTTATTTACTTGAGAGAGAAAGAGCACAGAGGGAGAGGGAGAGGCAGACCCCGCTGAGCAGGGAGCCCGATGCAGGGCTCGATTCCAGAACCCTGTGCTTAAGGTAGATGCTTAACCGACTGAGCCACCCAGGAGTTCCTGGTTTTATTTTGTTTCAGTGGTCCAAGTCTTGTTTTGAATCTAGGAGGGATTCCTCTAGCATGCCATTATGATTTTGATATTTGTCAAATTGTTTTGGAGAATTATTCTCTATTGCTTGAGAAAAGCACTTTTCAATCTGTTTCACTAATAGTTTTTAAGGAGCAACTGATATTTCTTTTACTGATACCTTCTGTATTTCAGAATGATTAGTTGGCTTTTTCTTGTGGCCTATCAACATAATTAAGTGTATTTATTCGTGGCTAGCCTAATGCTACACAATTATTACAATATGTTTTTGGAATAAGCCCCACTTGGTCACGACATAACAGACTTTTAATATATTCTAAGATTCGTTCTTTCCCCAGGAGGCAGTTATCTGTGTTTACCACATTTCAGTTAGGTGTGGTTTTCACGTGATCAGTGCCGTCAATTAACAATGGGCAAGAATTGGGTATCACAAAAACCATGCTTGTTAGGGTTTAAATGTCATCACTGACAAGGGACAGGTTGGCAATAACTCATTATGAGAACCACATGCATTTCAGGGAATTTATACACTCACTTTTAAATTGAAGACTGGCGCTTCTGGAATTTGTAAGATTGCATACAAAATGTTTTGGACTTTCTAGAACACACAATGGTTTATTTGAATTGTACATACTTCTAGTGCTTATTTATTAACAGTTCTTGAAATAAGTCTTGAAGTTTCTATAATCTGTACCACTAAATTAGTAACTTATTAAGAACTTATATAATGTGTACACATTTAATATCTATACATATTACGAGCATTTTGAAAGTAAGCTTTTTTTTTTTAAAGATTTTATTTATTTATTTGACAGAGAGAGACAGCCAGCGAGAGAGGGAACACAAGCAGGGGGAGTGGTCGAGGAAGAAGCAGGCTCCTACCCTAGAAGCCTGATGTGGGGCTCGCTCCCAGAATGTTGGGATCACACCCTGAGCTGAAGGCAGACACTTAAGGACTGTGCCACCCAGGCGCCCCGAAAGTAAGCTTTTTGAAATTAAATATCTTCCTACAACTTTAGCATATCACTTATTTTTAAAAAATTGCATGGAAAATTTTTCTAATAATTATGTGTTACTACATATTTTATATGAAAAAATGTATGTATTTTTTTTCATTAGCAAATTAGAACTATAATCATTTTAGAAGGTATAAAATCTACAAGGCAGTGGTGCCTGGGTGGCTCAGTGGGTTAAGTGTCCAACTCTTTTTTTTTTTTTAAGATTTTATTCATTTGTTCATCAGAGAAAGAGAGAGAGAGAGAATGTACAAGCAGGGGGAGCAGCAGGCAGAGGGAGAAGCAGGCTCCCGGCCAAGCAAGGAGCCCGACACGGGACTCAATCCCAGATGACCTGAGCCAAAGGCAGATGCTTAACCAAATGAGCCACCCGGGCGTCCCAGATGTCCAAGGTGTCCCAGGTTTCAGCTCAGGTCATGACCTCATGGGTTGTGAGATCAAGGCCCACTTTGGCTCTGCACTTATTTGGGAGTCCACTTGAGATTTTCTCCCTCTGCCCTCCCCCCACTCTCTCTCTCTCTTTTTCTCTTAAATAAATAAATAAATAAATAAATAAATCTTTTAAAAAAATCTGCAACACAGGGGCGCCTGGGTGGCGCAGTCCTTAAGCGTCTGCCTTAGGCTCAGGGTGTGATCCCAGCATTCTGGGATGGAGCCCCACATCAGGCTCCTCTGCTAGGAGCCTGCTTCTTCCTCTCCCACTCCCCCTGCTTGTGTTCCCTCTCTCGCTGGCTGTCTCTCTCTGTCAAATAAATAAATAAAATCTTTAAAAAAAAAGAAATCTCCAAGACAGAAGAAACTTAGAAAGTAACTTAAGAAAACTTAGAGAAGAAATGAACAAAATGAAACTAATAGAGAATTTTCAGGATAACATCTAGAAAAGAGTGACACACTGCAAAACTAATTAGTTGATAAAATCACTTGTAATTAACAATAAGCTTTGATTAACACAGGAAATAGTGTTATAACTGAACATACTGAGGACAAGAGTTGAATCACTGAATATGAGTTACACTATTTTATTAACTATTATTTAGCTATTATTAGAAATGCATTTCTAATATTAGCTAAATAATAGTTAAATATATATATATAGAGAGAGAGGGAGGGAGGGAAACTGGTTTCCACACGGCTGCATCCTTATTCATAAGTGAGACTGAATTCAGTGTTTAATTGACTGTTTTCACTGTCAGATTACATATCAGGTTTGTGTTAAATGTATAAAATGAGTTGGGTTTACATTCTATGTCTTAGGCTTCAAAATAAAGAAAATAACATGAAATCATTATAAAAAATGTGAGGACTAGTAAAACCTTCAAAAAATTTTTATTACACATTAAAAAAATTTAGTTATTAAATTTTTATTAAATTAAATTATTACATTTATTTATTATTAAATTATTAAATTATTTCCTTTTTCCCACTCAGGATGGAAATTTGAAAATTATTATTAATCCATTTTTGTAATTTTATTTTAATTTAATTTTTTACTTAGAAGTACCTAGAAGCATTCATTTATATTTTCTTCACTGTTTTCTAGATCATTGTTTCATTCCATTATTGGAATTTTCATAGAACCAAACATTTATTCTTTATTTTACATAATACATTAGTTTTATCTTTTCAAGTTTATTGACTTTTTAACTTTCTTTTAAAATTTTTTTTGTGGTTTCTCATGATTATTGTTTTTTTAACTTAAGAAATAGTGTTTCTCAGATTTCTAGCTGAGTACTTTTTCAACAGAGTTTCTAAAGGATGATTATCAATTGCTATTATTTTCTAATTGGCCAATATCTGTGGCTTTGATTTTCAGTTCGATCTCAGGGTTATTTAGAAGGGGATTTTTTGTTTGTTTGTTTGTTTGAATGTGAATGTATTTGGGTTACTTTTTGTTCGCCTGGATTACTTCTTTGTTTCACTGCACTCAGTGGTCAGTTTTAAGGGGGAGCTAAAAACGTTTTGGTTTCACTCATATAAGGAACATAAGGACTAGCACAAAGGACCACAGGGGAAGGGAGGGAAAACTGAAGGGGAAGAAATCAGAGAGGGAGACAAACCATGAGAGACTCTGGACTCCAGGAAACAAACTGAAGGTTACAGAAGGGAGGGGGTGGGGGGATGGGGTAATTGGGTGATGGGTATTAGGGAGGGCATGTGTTGCGATGAGCACTGGGTGTTACATGCAAATAATGAATCATTGAACACTACATCAAACACTAATGATGTACTATATGTTGGCTAACTAAACATCATAAAAAAAATAAAAATAAAAATTTTTTTTCCAAAAAAAAAAGTTTTACATTCTTGAAAATACTGTTCTTCTATTGCACTTAGGTTCCAATAACTTTAAATATTCCACAGATATTTCTAAATAATTTCTATTCTCTTTCAAGGCAAGAGTTTTATAAGGGGACATGGAAGTCGGTTTGATCTAATTTCAGTTTCCTCAATTTCACTTTGTCTTAGATTTTTAAATTTATGTATTTTTAGGCTCGGAACACAGAAATTTTCTCTTATGTTTTCTTTTAAATGTTTAAAAGGTGTGTGTGTGTGTGTGTGTGTGTGTGTGTTTTATAGTTAGCTATTCAATCCACTGAAATTTACTTTTGTTTTTGACAGGAACTATGTCAACCTTGTTTCATACAGGTGTCCATTTTCCCCAGTGTTAGTTTTGAAATTTTTCCTCCTAGTTCTTAGAGTATATATATTTTCCCGATAGACTTATATAATATTCTATTTGGAAACATAATATTTTTATTTCAAACAATGTGCACTAGTTTACACTTATACATTTAAATGTGTATACCACTGCCATGTAAAAATTACCATTATAAAAATAGAAAATTGTGTAATCTAAATTTCTTAGGGAAAAGTTATTAAAACTTTATTTTCTTTTTTTTAATTTTTTTTATTTTTTAAAGATTTTATTTATTTATTCAATAGGGATAGAGACAGCCAGTGAGAGAGGGAACACAAGCAGGGGGAGTGGGAGAGGAAGAAGCAGGCTCATAGCAGAGGAGCCTGATGTGGGGCTCGATCCCATAATGCTGGGATCACGCCCTGAGCCGAAGGCAGACGCTTAACCGCTGTGCCACCCAGGTGCCCCTAAAACTTTATTTTCTAATTGCTTATATTTGTATAGAGATAAGCTTTTGTCTTTTGTCTTTAGTTCTCTTTAGTTTTGATAGTCATTCTCCATATTTAATTTTCTACATCAATAAATCATACTCCCTGCAATTTACAATAATATAATTTTACTTCATCCTTTGCAATGCCTTTATCTTTTTTCTTTTCCTACAGTTAGGTTTGCTAAAAGCTCCAATATTAAGTTGGATGATGGAGATGATAGTGGTACTTTGTCTTTTTCTTTATTTAAATGATTATGCTTCACTATGAATTATCATGAGTGATTTTTTTCACTTCTTTGGCATTTGATTTTTCTATATTAATTTTTTTTTTAAGATTTTAGTTATTTATTTGACACAGAAAGAGAGCAAGAGGGCACAAGCAGGAGGAGCCACAGAAGGAGAGGGAGAAGCAGGCTCTCTGTTGATCAGGGAGCCCAATGAGGGGCTCGATCCCCTGGGATCATGACCTGAGCCCAAGGCAGATGCTTAACTGACTGAGCCACCCAGGTGCCCCCGTTTTTTTCTTTTTTACTTTGAAATCCTTCCCATTTTTTCTCTTCATATGTTGCAAACTCTTTTTCTCAAGCTCTCTCACATCGTTCCTCACCTTACCTCTTTGTGTGGCATTCTGAGTTGACCTTTACATCTGCTAACATTATCTCATGGAAGATGTTCTTATACGATTTTTCTAATTTTTGTTGTAATCCTTCCTATGAGATCACTAGTATCATGAGTTATTCATTAGGGACAAGATGTGCCATTGATTGTGAGCAATCTCTTATAGGAAAGTTTCCATTTTGTTCTCCTGGACCCAAGATTCTGGAATTTTTTATGTGCTAGTCCATCAGCTCAGGCAAAAGGGTCCTACACTACATGGTAAGAGTAAATTCAAACTCCAAACTATAGCCAATTGCTTATGTTTTACGTTCTTTTTTTCTGCAAAGACCCACAGAGTTCATCTTAATTGCATCCTACAACTGAGAGTATTGAACAGTTTTTTCTAGTCTTTATTTCACATTATAGACATTACTTCCAGACTCCTAGCTTTAGCCTTAAAGCTCATTTCTAGCTGCTCATTCACACAGCCTAGCTTTAGCCTTAAAGCTCATTTCTAGCTGCTCATTCACACAAGGCCCTTAGAATTTTCTCTTTGTGTGTTTCATGTCTACTACTTTCTTTCCTTTCCTTTCCTTTCCTTTCCTTTCCTTTCCTTTCCTTTCCTTTCCTTTCCTTTCCTTTCCTTTCCTTTCCTTTCCTTTTACCTTTCCTTCCTTCTTTCCTTCCTCCCTCCCTCCCTCCCACCTTCCCTTCCTTCCTGTTTCCTCCATCCTCCCTCCCTCCTTCCTTTCTTTTTTCCTTTAAGAACAGATCTGTATTATGATTATATTTATAGATATATTATAATAATTTCCATTTTTGAGTGATACAGATGTACTGAGAGAATTTTTGTCAGTTAGAATTGGTACCTGTTGCTCAGGAGTTTCCTTTGCTCCAAGGACTTGTGTATCTGTGTACGTTACTTTAATTTTGCTAGAACACAGAACTTCTCACCACACTGGTTAGACATACCATCATTGTTGCCCCCTTTTTAGTGCATACCACTTGTGCCAAGAGGAAACCAAAAGCAGCATGAGAAGGAATTCCTTGTTGTGAGTGTTCTTGTATTAGATGGAGTTTAAAAACGTTTGGGTAAAATACATAACACTTTTCTGCCCTCATGACATGCTCTTGTTTTCATTCATTCCTACTGTTGGTCAAGTATGTCAATGTGGCTTGACTGGGGTTTCACTCACCACCAAACAGGACATCTTTATTTTTTCTTTTTCTTTCTTTCTTTTCTTTTTCTTTCTTTTTTTCTTTTTTTTCTTCTTCTTTTATTTTACATTCACTGGATTAAATGGGTCAGCCCTTTGTCAAAACCAATCCTATCCACCTAGTATTTCTCTCTGTGTACGGAGCATGTGAAAGACAACTTTTCACAGGTCTTCCATATTGAGATAGAAGTGCCTCTATTGCTCTATTTTGCCACTGCAATATGAATTTGGGAGACAATAAATGAATAGGTACAAATATATTTCCTGGATCTTCATCAGCAAGAAGGTGAAGGAGACCAATCAAGAACCTTAGATTCCCTTCTGTTGAAACACTAAAATCTTGAGATTTTTTTTCTAGAGTTCTAATGAGGTCAGAGAGGGAAAGCCAAGTCTTATCATATTTTGCAGTGGGTTATCATACATTTATTCACAGTTTTTATATATGTTCTTATTTAAAGGGAGAATTTGTATTCACTGAAATATTTTTCTTCCCTGCTTTTTTTTTTTCTCTCTAGAAGTCTTTCCTCATATACTTCCTGACTTCTAAAAACACTTCCCTATATTCTGATCTGGTCATTTATAATTTGGAAAGTTGTCTGACTTTGCATTTTAATTCTTAAAATTCTCTCAAAAAGTTGCTTTCAGACCAGATGTTCTGCAAACTTCCTCATCTGAAAGTGTCATCCAAGGGTATGTCCAACCCTGAGCATTACAGACACTTGAAAAAACACAGATTTGAGGAGGTTACTGGAGCATTAAGGTCAACCTCGAGTGAGACAATAAAAGCAGAATCAGGCTTGTAACCTTCAGCAATCTCCCTTCCACCTCAACTGTAGTAAATTAAACTGTTTCATTTCGATGTGGGTATGACAAACCATTTGAGGTGAAATAATTTCAATTCACCTGGGACATTTTGTCCAAGTTGGCTTCACTGATACTATTAACATACAGAAAGACGGAGACAAATTATTTTGAAAAGATTTACAGCTCTAGAGATGAAGACACTGAATAATATCAGTTAAGCCACAACCCCCATATAAAATTACTTTAAAATTCAAACTCAGTAAGAATTACATTTAATTAAAATCAGTTTGTTAAGAAATAAAACATATGCATTCCATTCGTTTGACAACAATTATTCCTTTATCCAATAAATATTTACTGAGCCTTATTTTCTTCTATTTCTCAATTATTCAAATGAATCAAAATGCTTCCTGTGCAAGAACCTTAAACAAAATGATCTCCTTCACCGTCCGCACCCCCCACTGGGCCCCTGCATCTGGCTAATGAATGCAGTCCTCATCTTTTAGCTACCTGATCAAGCTCTGCCTCTTTGTCAAACCCACGACATCCTTGCACATATTCTGTGTTCTTTATCATTATTCCTGATGATGTGCTACTGCTTTTATCTAAAGGCAAGAGGGCAACCCTCCCACTTCTGCACCAAATTCCATCCCACTCACCTTAGGAACTTCACTTATGCAATTATTTTCTCTCCCTCTGCATCATCAATTTATCTATATGATTTCTTAAACTCATATCCTCTTTGAACTACCACCTTATTTCTTGGTCTTATTCAGAGCCAGATGTCTTGTAATACATTTCTATAGTGACTACTTTCCACCGCCTTACCTCATACTTCCCTCAGTCAATTTCACTGGTCTTCCATTCCCCATCAACCCTGGGACACTGCCCCTGCCAAGATCACAAGCACCCTCTATGTTGCCAAATCTAATTTGTAAATCTCTTTCCATACATTACTTCATCCTTCAGTGTCATCGAAGACTGTTGACCACTTTCTCTTTTTCTTGGTCTCTATAAGCCCAAATTGTCCTGCATTTCTTCATACCCCACTTGTTCCACTTCACTCTACACTTTTGGCTTTTCTACTTTATTCGATTTCACAAATAGACCTCCTGGGACCTCCTTTTAATTTTTTAAAAACATTTAATTCTTTTACCTTTAGACTTTTCCTAGGACATCCCATCTTTCCCATGACTTCGACCACTATTTACATGTTGATGATTCGCAAATCTATAAGCCCAGCCTTGAGTTCTCTCCAGAACTCTAGCCTCCAGGTGGATAGACTTCTCAGACCTACCTTGCTGGAGCAGCAAGCTTGATTCCCCTCTCTCCAGCTCAACTTGTTCATGTTGTTAGAGCTTCAGCAATACAAACAGCATCCATCCAGTTGCTCAAGCTCAACTGATTTCCCCCCCTTGTTCCCCACATCCTTTCCATTGTCTAGTCCTGTTGACTTTATTTCTAAAAACACACTTCCCTCTACATCTGTTAATAACACCCTAGTTCAAGGAACCAAAATTCCTTGTCTTCTAACAGATCTCTACAATCCTGTAATTGCCCCTCTCTCCTACATTTATCACAGAAGGCAAAGAGATTTTTTTATAACTGTAAATGAGATACATCACTCTTTTACTTAAACGTCTCTAATGGCTTCACATTACAATCAGAATAAAGTATAAATAACTCACCCTGGCTGACAAATCCCACATGGTCTGGTCTCTGTCTACTTACAATTGCTCTCTTTCTTGGTCTAAAGTGGGCATTCCCAGCCTCAACCCTACTGACAGTTTGGGTCAGATCACTCTTTATGGTGGGGTGCTGTCCTGTGCATGACAGGATGCCTCTAGGCACTAGATGTCCAGAGCAACTTCCTCCCAGGCGGTGACAACCAAAACTATCTCTAGACATTGCCACACATCATCTGGGGGGCAAAATTCCTCCTGATTGAGAAGCACTAGTCTAAAATGATGAAAAGTCCACTTGCCCAGGTCATCCTGCATTCACGTTGCCTAGTTGTCATTACTCATAGCATCCACTTTCACTCTCCTAGAATGACAATTAAATAGCCACCTTAGTCCTCATCTAATATGTTTCATCATTTATTCTGGTCTTTTGTGTGTATATGTATGTTTTGAACATACCAGGTTTATCCCTGGCTTAGGATCTTTGCTTGAATGTTTTCTCTCCATGGAAAGCCCTTCCCCCAAAGCCTTTTTGTTTCTTGTTATTCAGATCTTAGGTTTAAATGATATTTCTTTTCTGGTCAAATTCAAAAATAAAATAGCAATTGAATCATTCTCTATTCCATTACCACATCACTGTCTAAGTTTGTTTATTTATTTATCTATTTACTTTGAATCTATATGCCTTCTACCCAACACTGGACAAAAACAGATGCTTTGTCTGTCTGCTTAGAACAGTGCTTGGGGGGCGCCTGGGTGGCACAGCGGTTGGGCGTCTGCCTTCGGCTCAGGGCATGATCCCGGCGTTGTGGGATCGAGCCCCACATCAAGCTCCTCTGAAATGAGCCTGGTTCTTCCTCTCCCACTCCCCCTGCTTGTGTTCCCTCTCTCGCTGGCTGTCTCTATCTCTGTCGAATAAATAAATAAAATCTTTAAAAAAAAAAAAAGAACAGTGTTTGGTCCACAGCAGGTGCTAAGTGAATGAATGAATGAATGAATGAAATTATTCCTGACAACCCTCTCCCCAACAAGGTTCCGTTTCCATGTTATGTATCATTATTGCACTCTGGATGTTTACCTCCTGGCACTTTTCACAAATATTAATAAGTCATGAGCATAATTACTAATTCTTATAAGTGCCATGAGGACAGGATCTATATTCTTCTTTCCAACTCTGAAAGGGAGAATTTGTACTCCTTTATAAAATGCACTTCTTACACATTTTCCTTGGACAATCAAATAAATCAGTTAATCAGAGTTAGTGCATATGTACATAGAGCATAGGTAGAACTACTTGGAAAACACGTAATCTGATTGGAAAGTTCGATTTTTCAAGACAAGTACATATTCATCCTTGAGAAGAATTTTACATTATTTTATAAAATTCCAGTCATGTACGTGGTTGCTTTCCTTTCATTTCTTCAATGGTTTAATAAACATTCTAGGTCTCGGCCTCATCAGTAATGATTAATGATGGAAAAAAAATGTGTGCTTATTTAATTTCTTAAATTGAATTCCCCTTGCAAATATAATGTAGCCATTTTTCCATGCTATGATATTATATGAGAAGAACAGAAGGATCTCAGGGCTGAATTTGTCAGGAAATCACTAACACACTCGCATGTGTCGTAAAAAGGCATGTCTTCCTCAATGGCTTCTACCGAATGGCAAGAGGGTCTCAGAGTCAGTGTGATACAATCAACATCACTTGCTGCTTAATGAGCCACTTTCCCTTCATATTTTCCTCTCAGATTTACTAAAACTATACTACTTTAATGATAAAAGCTCCTGGCAGATATCTATAACTATAGGTTCAGAAACATGAAAAATTATACCATATAAAAGGGAAAAGAGGTGAAGGCTGAAAGAAGGATTGAATTTGGGAACTGGAGGAAGAATTTGGTATTCCAAGACAACAGGAAAATTAGGATAGGATTCACCTGCCGTTTGAAGATGCTGATATACAGTGATGTATTATTAAGACAAAACAGAATTAATCAGTATGCTTAGTATAGCCACATTTTCTGTCAGAAATAACTTTTGTAGAAAAGGCTGAACAGACACTAGAGAGCAGCTGTTGAGGTGCAGAATGATGGATAAGAGAGCGCGTAAGTACAAATGTGTTCTAGGGTCCCAGGCTGATTGGAGTATATCCCAGATCCTGACAGAACTTTGTCCTCAAATCTAATCTACCATCTGCTTTCTTAGAGGATTCACCGGAAGACTAAAAACAAGCAATACAGCTTTGCTTTTCAAGAAGATAAGTCTATAGAGTGAGTCCTTAGACCATAAATCAATGAGCATGTAAGACAACAACAAAGGGCAAAAACGCATTTATGAAATATTGGTCAATACTAACAAGTGGAAGATGACATCCCTGAGAGGCCACCTGGGTATATGAAAGATAAGTGAAGTCAAGTTCACCTTATTTCCTTCTTTGACTTACAATGCTAAATTGGAAGATTCGAAAAACATGAAATAGATGGAACACCCAGACCCATCTTCAGATCCTTAAGGACAAGAAGAAAATAAATTGCGTATCAGATTTTGTTCTGTGGAATAAAACCTGTGTTTGTTTGTATGTGGGGTAATTAAGGGTGGAATGGTTTTCTCCATCTTAGATATTCCTCTTTCCTAATCTTTCCCAAATTTCCTTTGGTTGAAGGAATTTTCTCTCTGTATGAGCCAAGGATGTCAGATTCTTTCTCTCCCTGTTCCTCACCTAAAGCTAGGGCTCAGAATCTCCCCTGCAAAATGACAGCAATGATATGAATCTTGGAGGCTTCTGGGGGCAGAGAGACTGGGATGAAATTAAATTAAGTGTGAAAAATAAGAGATATTAGGTGTCCAGCCCTTTCCAGGCTGACTGTTTGAGAAAAATACACAAACTACTATGAGCTTAGTGAAGGGAACATATAACTCCCTCAGGGGCTGACAGGAATGACTACCAAGGTAGTGTAATAACATTTTCAAGCTTAGTACAAGGGAGGATGAATATATCTGGCTATGGGTCTGCTGCTGCTGGGCACCATGAAACTGGGGCACATGAAAAAGAGAGTGGCGTCCATATCTTCCCTTGGCTGGTAATGCCTCTCTGACTGTCCTGAATCATGCTTGTTAGCAATGAAATAGGAAAAATCAAATTACCTGAGATATTTGTGAGATATATCTTTCTACCCCTGACTACTGTCCTAGGTAAAGTTCTTTTCTAAGCAACACTGAGTTTCTACTTGGGATACCTTTTGGTTCTTCTTGATCAGCACAAAGAAGATGTTAGTTTCAGCATTCCTTGTCTTGCTGAACCAAACCGGATGCTGAACAGTTCAATTCCAAGACTCTGAATAGCACAGTAGTCTGCAGTTAAACAACTGTCACTGTGTTTCTGTTCATGCTCATTATATATTAAGATATAAGTATCTTTCATTTCTGGTAGTATGATAATATAGACCAATAATGAATCACCCACAATAATATTTATGTTAAAGTAATATAGACTTGCTCCAGAGAAAAAAAATCCTAAAAAGCGAAAAGATGAAGAGATGTTATAAAGCAAATAATGCTACATAGGACTATGAGATTGCTCTCCGGATCACAAGGTAGTAGCCAGTTAACTGGGGCTAAGGTTTGTCCTTCGGTAATGTTGGCAAATTTTCCTCCCTGGCTGTGAAAAAGAAAAGAGAGGCACTTGGGATGCCACTTCCAGGGGCAATGCAATCTTTTTCTTCTCTCTTCTCCTTCTCTCCTTTATTTTTAATTTTTAACTTTACAGCCTGGATTCTTCTGTTTCATTAAGTCATGGCCCACCATGGCTACCTTTCAGTATAACAACTAGCCCCTAAGTGTATATTACTGATAAATTGTAAATTGGTGGTGGGGGACTGAATGAGGACTTGCCCTCCTTCTATGAATTTTAATACATGAAACAAAACCTCAATAATTAAGAGTATTACACTGATCAACAGATCACAAAAATAGTATTATAGACAAATAGATCAATAGAAGAGAATAGGAAGATCGGAAATAGAACCAAATATTTGATATGCTGTTATTTCATATTTTATTAATTTATAAGTATATGATAGTTAACATATAAATACGATTTAAATTATTGACAGATATGCTATTAATAACTGATATTATTAATGAAATCATTTGGGAATCTCTGCAATTATCTAGGAAAAAAGAAACCTGAATATTTTTGAAGATTTAAGCATAAAATAATGAAACTATCAAATTTAAATGGGATAACTACAGAAAGAAGTCGGAGTGAGGAAGAACTTTTAAAAGTATTACACAAAATTCAGTAGCCACAAAAGAAAGTAATTGATTCATTCTAATAGAAGAAAGGAAGATGGATAGAAGGAAGGAAGGAAGGAAGGAAGGAAGGAAGGAAGGAAGGAAGGAAGGGGAAAGGAAGGAAGAGCAGGAGAGAGAAGGGAAAATTTCCTGCTTGGCATATATTTTGATAATCAAAGACAAGATGCAAAGGTCAAAAGAGAATAAGTATTTGAACCTTTTGTCACTATCAAAGGCCTAAATTCCTTTATATATAAACAGTTCCTACAAATCATTAAAAAACTACAAATAACTGAATACGAAATTGAGCAAGGTATATATTAGAGGGAGAGTTCACAGGAAAGGAAATACAACAGCTCTTAAACATATGAAAAGATGCTCTATGCCACTCATCTTAAAAGAAATTCAATTAAAAACTACATGAAAAATTCAATTAAAAGCTACCCTTCTAAGATTGAACAAAGATGAAACAGTTTGATAAAAAATGTAGTATGTTAAAGAGACTTTGGAGAAATAGAGGGTTTGGAGAGGTTTCAGAGTTTAAATTGGTATCACTCTAGGGATGACGATAAAGAAAACCTAAAAATCTACAAAGGTGCACATATTTGACTCAGATATTCTATTTCTAGAAATGTATCCTACATACTGCTTAAAATAGGATATTGTAAACAGCAAATAACCTAAATGCAAATCCGCAGATGAGTTGTTAATTTTGTATTTTATACAATCAGTGTAAAAAAAAATATGCTCTGGAATTGTAAAAAGAATGAGAATGTTCTCTACATATTAAAATAAAATAACCTTGAAGATCTATTTCTATTTGGAAAAGCAAGATGGAACAGCATGTGTTATGAGCTGTTATTTATATAAAAGGAAAAGGGATTTTTTTGTTCATTTTGCTTTTATAAACACATTATTTCTTTACATATTAATATATAATAAATATTTTACTTATTTTATTTATAAATTCATGATAAAATAATGTTGTAAAGATTTATAAGAAGCTAACAGCCGTGATTGTCTGTGAGAGAAATTGGATTAATGGGGGGATAGGGTGGAGGCTTTTATTGTAAACCCTATTCTATTGCTTGGTATTGAACCGTGTGACTGTATCACATTCCAAAATTAAACTAAAAAAAATTATAAAATAAAATATTGTGACTATAGTAATTAGCCATAACACTTAGCAAACTCATAGGTATTTGGTAGATACTAAATGAGTTTTGAAGTGGATGGACTAAAAACACATTTAAAAATGAGAATTAGTAAAACATGTTACCTTGGACAAGTCTTTCTTTCACCCGCTGAATCAAAATATACCTGAATGTCTGATGTGCTGGAAGCATGGTAGGCACTTGGCATAGAGAAATACAACCCCTGTTCTCCCTATAGAATCTACATTTTATATTTCAATATCTGCTGATTAAGTTCCATAATGAAACACAAAAAAACACACATACCTACAAAAACTAACAAAAGTGTAAGCAATAGTCTGAGGATTTTATGTGGACCTATAGTGAAATATAGTCAAGGAGTAATGCCCTTTTATAAAATATGTTTGATATTAGAGCATGCTGAATCTCTCTCAATTTATGTCTTCTTCTTCTTATATCCTACAATAAATCTCCATAGTTTTCTTCATCTAGGTTTTACCCTCTTAGTCTTATTTGTATTGTTCAAAACTAAATGGGAGTAATAGTAATAGCTATTTTATCTTTTACTTGTCAGAGTTAAATGGCAGAACATATAGAACAGATGTGAATATACCTGGCAAAGTTTCTTGCATGAATTAGAATAGGTCCTCAATAAATATTACTTGTATTTGAATCATCGTACTCTACAGAAATGTTTGAGTTTTAAATTCCTCCTTGTTCACTCTTAGTTGAGGGGAAGCATTTGCAGATTATCCACAAAACACACCTACTGGTCTGAAATGTGTTCCTGGGCCACTGATGTGGGTTATGCCCAATATTTGGAAATTTCCTACAGGCATAATCATAGAGCATTTCTGTGAAGACAAGAAATTACAAAAAACTGGAAATCTGATAATCTCCTCATGATTTAAAACATGGTGGGAATCAACTGTTTATCTGCCAGATCAATCCCTCACTAATTCTCCCACAGAACATCCCTGGAGGGTATGAAGTGTTCAAGATTCCAAGAAAATGGAGACGATGGAGATACCAACCAATGTAATTGAACTGTTAGAACCTATTCCTAGGGAAAGACTGAAAAGTTAGGGGAGCCAGAAATTCAGAAGATCCAATATTTATTCTCAAAAAATCTATTTCCCTGTAAAATGAATCATAAAAAAACGCATTTTCACTGCTCACAGTTTTATCAAGTGTGTTGCGAACTAGATTATGTACCTTGCACTGTACTGCTTACCACAACCATTGTCCCCCAAGCTGTCATAATTATGCATCCATCTCTTCACCTATTTTAAGTTGAATTTTTAATCTTACTGTTAGCCATAATACTTAGCCAAAATACTCATTTCAAGAAATGACGGAGAATGCCTTGCTCTTAGACCCTCATAAAGATCAATCAATCAATGGATAGATTACTGAAAAGACTCTTCTTGCAGAAACTATTCCAGAACAACATTGCCCATGTTACTTTGACCAACTGTCAGTTCCTTGGCTTAAAAATAAAAGCACATTTTATTAGCCCCTATCAGAAAGCATCTGGAAGCTAAAGCGTAGAATTAGCAGATTTGAATGTAAATTCTTAGAAACTGAGTAATCTGGGTGGGTTAATTAAATCCTCTGAAGCAGTTTCTTTAACTATAGAATGACCATGACTTAGGGTGAGTAATAAGTGAGAAAGTGTAGATGGAGACTCACAATGTTCTGCTCACAGGAAGTCCTCAGCCCATGAAACTTCTCTGTTGGTCTTCGAAATAATGGCCCTACTATTAAAAGAAAACCCGTAACCCTCTGTCTCTGATTTCTGCCAACAATGTGGTCGATTTTTATACTTCTCTGCGCTCACTTTTGTAGTCCACATTATGAGAGGCTATTCACAATCTGTGTGTCCAATTTTTAAAAACTACATAAACACTGAAAGAATGATGGTACTACCAAATTAGAAATAAAGATGGTAATAGCTCAAATCATTCCATTTCATGTTAGTCACAAGAGTGAAATTGTCCCATCATCCTCTCTTAAAAAGGCCTCTCAAGGAAAGGAGGACGGGGGGGGGGTGTGCTTGGTACTGAACTACTTTGGCCGTCTCCCACCATCAGCATCATACAGAATAACAGCCAATTAGAAAAGCCTATTCACATAGGTGAAAGGCATTACCGTTTTCTCTGTGTTTTGTAGAAAGCAGTAATAACTATTTAGGGATATGTGTAATGTTATTAAATGTGACTGAAGTTTATCCAAAATGGAGTATGAGGAGGAAGCACAAAATGACAGGAGCAGGGTAATCCCAGATGCTCCATATGCCCTTGGGTGAGGACCAATTTAGTCTTGTGGTTATTGTTTCTTTGCTGTTACTCTTCAGGTATTCCTGGCCAAAGCTTCCATCATTTTCCTTCTAATTCTTCCTTATACACACCCAAAAAGCGTTATCAGTTGGAAACTTCCAGATAAAAAGGCCATTGGAATACTCACAAGAGATTGTTGCCTCATAGATTTTCAGTAAAAATGACAAATATATTATGGTTACTGGGAGAAAGTTACATTAATGTCTAAATGTGTGTGAGAGGGAAGCCATTCTCATGCATAATTAATAAGTCAACTACGATGAATATAGAAATAAACTGCAAAATATTATGTATGTAAAATTAAACTGTATTGAAGACTGCATGAATTATGGGCTTCCAACAGCTTATCTGAGTAATAAGAACCCTATCGAGATCTCTCCAATAGTGGGGGAAGGTCAGTGGGGGATGGGGTGGGAGCTGAGCACTTATCCTGAGGTGGAGGTCTCCCTGAGCGGGCAACTCAACTCCTGGTTTATACCAACGGCAGGTGTAAGTGTCTGCTAGGTAGACAGCAAGATCCCTGTTAAGATTTTCTCTTCAGGGAGTCATGGTGTGGGTAGAATACACACCTTGCAGTAGCAAACTCCTAATGACCAAAATGAACATGGAACACCATCACAGGACATGCTGGGGTTCCCTCACACTCTGGGCTTGGAGCCTGCCCTATTCTGCGAGGGACCAAAGTGGCAATTCTCAAGATAAAACTAGATAAAACTGAACTGTGTTCTTCATCCTTCATTTTGGCCCACAGGACCGTATGGAGACCCGTTCACAATCTGTCAGAAGACACCTCAAATTCCAAAAAAATACAGCAGTGTGAAAAGTCACATAGAAAAATAATGATGTTCAGAGGAATGGGGAGTGATGTGAGGATTCATAATATTTATAACTCTATGAGAAAGGGTCATTATCGACTTTTTTGCTATCAACTTTTGAATCTGCTTCTTCATTTTTCATGTTTGGACTGCAGAACCTATGGGGTTCAAATTCTAGCCCCACCACTTGCTAAATGTGTATCTTTGTGCAAATAATTTTACTTATCTTTGCTTCATTTGTTTCATCATTAAAATGGGGGCTTCTTTTGTATCTACGTCACAGGGCCATATGAGGATTATTTGTAAAGCGCTGAGAACAGGGCCTGACACACAGTGATTAAAAAAAAAGTCTGTTGTTATTTTCATTCTTTTAATAATTACTAAGTTAAAAATATGTATTATAGAAAATTGAGAGAATAAAGAAATATACAGGCAAGAAAAATTATGCATAATCTTACCACATTTTGCAGTGGATTGCCTTCAAGTTATTCTTTTAAAAGCTCATATATTAATTGCAAACATATATTTTACAAATTTGGGCGACCATACTGTACTGCTTCACGTATTTTTGGTCACTGTAATTTATTCATGGCTCTGTCCTTCACTCTCTAAGTATCCTAGATGGTAAGTTATATGGTCACCTTTTCACACCATATATGCTATTCCAAATCCTACATTTTATTTATTTATTTTAAAGATTTTATTTATTTATTCGACAGAGATAGAGAGAGCCAGCAAGAGAGGGAACACAAGCAGGGGGAGTGGGAGGGGAAGAAGCAGGCTCATAGCGGAGGAGCCTGATGTGGGGCTCGATCCCATAACGCCGGGATCACACCCTGAGCCGAAGGCAGACGCTTAACCGCTGTGCCACCCAGGCGCCCCCCTACATTTTACTTAATATCAAACAATAGCTGCTTTTCAAAACATTAGAAGTTGTTCTAAAATATGTGTAACTAGTTCTCTACAGTAAGTGACTGAACTATAGTTAATCAGTTATCTTTTTTAAAAACAAGAAAAAACATGTATATAACATTACTAAATGTAAAATATATTGTAAATTTCTTAAAATTACGGGAGCCTAGATGGCTCAGTGGGTTAAGCGGCTACCTTTGGCTCAGGTCATGATCTCAGGGTCCTGGGATTGAGTCGTGCATAGGGCTCCTTGCTCAGCGGGGCGTCTGCTTTCCTGCTGCCCCTCCCTGTGATCGATGTCTCCCTCCCTCTCTCTCTCTCTCATATAAATAAATAAATAAAATCTTCTAAAAATTTTCTTAAAATTAAGTACCCTTGTGGTGTTATTTCTATCTAGAGAATAGATAGAAACAGGAACAGCACCAAATACACATAATTACGGAGTATATGATTAAGACCACTTCTTGTATCAATCAGGAAACTTCAGATTATTCAATAAATTCGGTGAGGAGAATTCTTCAGCTGTTTTTTAAAATATTGTTCTTAATCCTAAGTGCACGCAAATATGAATTTCAGATAGATTATGACTATACATAACCATATGCACACATATGGTAAATAATAAATTATATAGACAATAAAAATTTAATAGCTAAATTAGTAAAATATTTTTTTCATTTCATGGTGAAAGAAGTCTAAGTATTAAACATATGAACTACATTTAAAGTAACTGATAGATTTGATCACATAAAAGGTAAAACTTCTGTATGTGTCAAAAACACAAATAATAAATCAAAGAGCAATCTAGAAAAATTATAACATATATGATAGTGCATGATTTATTATCCTCAAAATAACAAACTCCTTTAAAGAAGACAAAAAATTCCAGGTTTGAAAGTGAGCAAAGAATTTAAAAATTCTTAAAAGTAGAAATGAGACTGATCAATATACAAATGAAAAAGTATTCAATTTTGCCAGTAATCAAAGAAATTCTATTCAAAACATTGACGAGATACAATTTTCCTTATAAAATTATCAACTAAAAAATACTATTCAGTTCTGGTGAAGGAAAATGTAAAATCAACTTTCTACTACTGTGTTCATGGAAATATAAATTAACAAAACTTCTCAGGATGAAAAGTTATCAAAGTGTATTAAAAGTCCAGAAATGCATTCTTAATAATCTGTACCACAAGATATGCATAATGCTAATCAGTCACTGTAATCAGGAAAAATTGGAAATTCACTAAATGATCCAGCATAAAAGATTGGTAAATAATTTATATGACATGCTTATAACGTTATACTCTTTAAGAGTTTAGAAAAATATAAGATTATATTATGCTGTGGGGAAAAGGTCATAATATATTAAGTGAGCAAAAAAAGCAAATTACAATATATGTGCAGAATGATCCCAACTTTGTAAGGAAAATTAGTATATTATGTAACAAGATGTTAGAATTTAATTCTTCCTATCTCAGATTTGATTACAGTGTCAATATAATGGATAATAGATAATGAAGTGTGAGACTAATCACTAAGTGCAGAATGTATAAAGGAAATAATCCAATAATCCAGAGCCATTCCAGAACACTTGATCTCCTCGCTGACTCTGCAAATTTAAAATGGGTGGGAGAAAGATGGGTAAGAAAGCCATCTTGGTCCTGATTGTGTGATGACAGAGGCATATGAATGGCTTGCTCTCCTGAGCATGCTGGGATGACAGATGTGCTGGCAGGTCCTGGAGACTAGCTGTGGACCACAAAAAGATAGGATGCCAGCTGTCTGAAGATCAGCCTGAGAGGCTCCTGAGCAGGCCTAAGGCCAGTCCACCATTGTCCCAGGTGCAGTAGACCCTCAGAAAGCCAGGGCTAAATTAGGGAAAGCAGCAGTGAGCAAGCTGGGAAGACAGAGCAGAGAAGCTAAGGGAGGCAAGAACAGCTGTCCTTCCCTCTGGCCCAAGATACCCTGCCTTCAATGTATTGGTTGACTATGCAGTATTTCCACAGAGAAATAAAATAGTTGGGAGTGTTATGCACTAAAATGATTATTAGTGGTTATCTCTGAATGATGTGATGTTGGGAATTTTTTTCTTTTTTATCAGTATATTTATCTTCCTAGTGTTCTAGAAACGGTGCACATTTGCATACTTAATCTGTAAACTACATATTTTGTACAAATTAAAAGGGCGTATTTGAAGATAATAGCAACTGAATGAAGAAGCCATAGATCTGACAGGACCGATAGACTTTATGAAATTCACACAGGTATGGTCAAAATCTGACAATGCTGTTACTTCTTCTCTTTCAAGGCCAGAAAATGGTACTAAGAGTTACAGATTTTATATGGATCCATTCTGCTAACATATTTTTATGGCTACTGGAGAGCAGACTAATGTAGGGGACATAAGTGTTCCGAGCAGATTCCAGTCTGAAAGACACCCTGTCTCATCAGTATAGATTAATGGACCAGGGTTAAGTGGTGATAGTTGATGCTTTGTGCCCTCAAGAAACTTTTTCTTCTCCAACTAATTTATTAATGGAAATTTCCTTCCCAGGTCTACGCTCTACAACTTCCTCAAGTCCTTCCCATTCTAGTGTGAATGATCCTTATAAAGTTGGGCAGTGGGTAGCCTGTGTACGAAACCACAGCACCCCATGTGAAAAGCTCATTATAATACTCCCTCCTAGATAAGTCTTTCATGAGCAACCCAAATCTCTCCCCTTCACTTTACGTGAACTTTTATTGCCCACCTATTTTTATATTTCCTTAAGCTGTCTTGTCTTTTATGTGTGCGTGTGTGTTTGTACTTGTTTATATATTTTGTTCTTGCCTCTATGCAATTGAAAATATTGGAGGTCAGGTAATATGCCTCATGTTTTTTAATCCCTGGCAGTACCTGTCTCAGTGCCTTATACACTGTGTAGTTATAAAGGCAATAGTAATAGTTAAAATACAATCATAATGATAAAAATAGATAACATTTATTGAGCTCTCTTTATGTGCCAAGCACAAAGTTCTCTGAATGAATTATTTTATTTCATTCTAACAATAACTATATGTGTTAGAGACTATTTATATCTTATTTTATAAAGAAGAAAACCAGAACCCATCAAGGTCAGGCAACTTACCCCATCTCAAACTATTAGTAAGATTTTGAATGAGTGAAAAATCATTTCTCTCTCTTGTGAACGTGACATCCTTTGCAGCCTACAATTCAATTTAAATAAACGCAGTTTACAAGACTATGACTTAATGATGGTAGGATCCTTAATTATTATTGTTTGAACCCATAGCATGGTGCACTTCGATGTGCCTAATTATTTGGGGAATAAATAAGTGAACAAACAAAAGGATGTATTACATCAGCCATGCGCCTGACTTCTGAGTGGCTTGCAGGGACAGCCTGCTCTGTACTGAGGGTCATTTTCTCCTTTTTTTTTTTTTTTTTAAAGATTTTTTTTTTTTTTTATTCGACAGAGAGCGACAGCCAGCGAGAGAGGGAACATAAGCAGGGGGAGTGGGAGAGGAAGAAGCAGGCTCACAGCGGAGGAGCCTGATGTGGGGCTCGATCCCACAACGCCGGGATCACGCCCCGAGCCGAAGGCAGACGCCCAACTGCTGCGCCACCCAGGCGCCCCCATTTTCTCCTTTTAACCAGGATCCTCTACCAGTAAAGAAACTGAGACCCAATGACACTATGATTTTCCCAAGGCCTGTGGCCACGGGATTAGAACCAAGACCCTTTAATTCCTAATCCAGAGCCCCTTTTGTTGCACTCCTCCATCTAACTGCTGACATCCAGAAAGCTTTTTTCTATGTTACATGAAATGCAGAAACGCAAGAATGCAGAGCATGAGTCTCTTTGGGAAAGTCCCAACTGATACTCTTCAAGGAGACCTCTTGCGTCTGCTTTGCCAACAGCTGCCTGGGCTCCCAGGCGCCCCACTGGTAATCTGAGGAAGCTCTCAAGTTTCCTTCTTCCTCACTGTGTCCTGCACAGCAAAGGAGCATCACTCTGCCCTGAGCTGAATGGTTTGAGCATGGGTGAGTGATGACCCAATGGGCTTTCTGGTACACAGGGGAGGACTGTCTCCAACCTGATGAATTCATTGTCCCTACAAACCATTATGAATTGGGCTGTGTGGACTGGCTCACTGCCAGCACTTCCTCTAAGGCCAGAACCACATGCTATTGCAAATTTATTTTTTGGGTTCCCAATTATTCCTGGGAAGTTGGAGGTCACATAAACCCAGTCTGGTGGGATGGGAAGTCTAAACCCACACCAGTTTTGCTGCTAGCCTTCCTCTGAACCATGGCCAGACCAGGCTCCTAGCATCTCAGAGGGCACTCTAAGAGCAGAGCCTGGTTTCTAAGACCTGAAGAAACGAAAGTGTGAATGTAAATCACTACTGTAATAACTAGATTTGGCCTAAACGGAATTGCTTATGCTAAGCCCCACAATAGCAAATCAAAACTGAACCGTTTCTGTGCTGTGCTCTCCCAGAAAAGGAAGGCCAAGGTCAACCAATCCGCGCTTACTTGCTCAGCACAAGTTACCTGACCTGGCTCCAAGATTTCTCTTTGCTGCGTATAAGGAAAGTAACCCTGCTTTAACCAATCAGCAAACACCCAGTGTAATTTCCTATTTCTTTGGTCTATAAAAATCACTCACATCAGATCTTTTTTACCTGCTAGATTGGATGCTGCCCCATTCAAGAACTGCTGAATTTTTATTAGATCTGTAAATCATGGAAATTCTTCTTTGAACAGTTCATATGGACTGGATCCAAAAGTGCTCTTCTATCCTCCCTCGGTGGAGACTAGATGACTTTGCACACTTGTCACCTGCAGGCAGCCACGGGGACCCTGGGTGTTAGGCGATGAAGAAGAGAGGAGTCGCAGCTACGTTTGGGAATGGCTACCTTCAGCCCCAGGAGGAGCCTCGCCGTGGATGGGCATCTTCTCCACCCACATCAGTCTTTGATTCCGTTCTGAATCCATTCTCTGGAGCAGCTCTCAGGCTTCCACTGGCCAGCGATGACATGAGGATCTTGGTGATAACTCAGGTTGGCATATGCTCCTCAGAGAGGAGACCCAGAAAAATGTCCGCCTGAATCCTTGACCAGCTTATGATTCTTCAGTTCCATCTGGCTCTGCTTCAAGGCTGAAGACGGCACCCGACTGGGTGGGTGCAGGAGGTTAGGAAGAGAAAACCGGATAGGAGCGTATAGGTGGATCCTGTGTTTGTGGGAAAGGGGACTGGTTCTGAAGCAATTAAATTAGAAATTGTCTGGAAGGTGGTGGGGCTTCCCAGAAGTTGCCTGCTGCTATCCATGGGCAGGGCTGGCTGGCAGCAGCGGGAGGCGGGTCCTCCACAGTCAGTCATGCCTCTGGATCCTGACCAAAGTCTGATCCTCTTCCCATCTTCCTTCTGAACCCATGCTTACTATTCATCCTTGTGATCGGAATGTCGCTTCTGTGCACTGCATCCGTACGAAGGTTCGATTCACCTGACAGTTATATGCAGAAGGTATTTTTTTCAAAACTTGACGTCAAGACACTCTATAAGTCTGATCCATGTATGTATACAGGTCTTCCTGAGTGGGGTTAACCACAGGTTCTTTGCAGGTAAAAAATGAGTTTTTGTAATAGCATGTCTAAGGACCTACCCTGGGGCCATGTTGTAGACTCTGGTCATAGCAGCCATTGAGCCCTCTCATAGTGACATGCTGGCATTATTTCCCCAAATGCATGTAATATGAGGTTTTATTTATTTATTTATTTTAATTAACTGGAGAGATACACATTTCCGATCAACTCTGCCTTGCCTGGGGAGAAGAGACCGGCAGAGGCTTCTAACCCGCTGTTAATTGGGATTTCACTAAAATAGAGCAGGGATTTGGCAAATGGGGAGAGAGGGAGGAAGGAAGAATGGAGAGAAGAAAGGGGAGAGTGGAGGAAAAAGATGGCGGTTGTTGGAGGGAAGCTTATTTCCTGAGCACAGAGTCATTCGAGGATATCATGTGCAGCAAATTAAACGATCCTTCAGCAAGAATTTTGACAAGAAAATTTCATTAGGGATTTAAATCTCTATGGAAGCTCAAGTTGCTGCATTAAGATATGAAAATTGTGCAAATATTGTTCCTTAGAATGATGTTTGCTGCAGGTCATTGCGTTTCAGTCAATGAAATTGAGAGTGATAAATGTCATAGTGGAAATAATGGGAGGAAGGAGGGGTGGGGGGAGGGAAGAGCCCAGCTGTCGAAGGCTCAGGCCCTGGAGTCATTTGGATCAGAAGTTAGACTCCAGCATTAACTAGCTGCGTGACCTTGAGCGAGTTTATTTAACATCTCTAAGGCCTCATTTCCTCATCTATAAAACGTGAGCAGTTGCCAAGAACTCTGCTGGACTGTGACTGTGAGGCTGTTATGAGATAATCCAGGTAAGGCCACTTGGCATGGGGCCGGGCACAAGTGGGCTCTAAACACGTCTTAGTGTGATTATACTGATGAGTCACGGCGGTGGGCTAATGTTCGTCCGGCACTGACCTCTCGTCGGGCTGGGTGACAGGTGCCTCTAACAATCACTGGTGCCATTCTCTGGGTGAAAAGCCTGAGGCTCAGGGGCCAAGTGAATCCGCCAAGGTCACAGAGGTGGGAGTGCTTCCATCAGAATCATGCCCATGCTTATGTGTCCATGTGTTTTCTCCCTCACTAGACGGCGGGGCCCTCAGAGCTTAACCTCTGTGTGTCCCTTTGTACTAACAGAATCTGACCAGTTAGATGGTCCTTGGTGGATCCTCAGAAAATACGGTGTGGTGAATTCAGGACTGCATAAATAAATGGACGCACACGTGCACAAATGGTGCTATCATGTTTTTCCCATGTATTCTATTTTGTTATTTTTTTGAAGATTTTATTTATTTATTTGACAGAAAGAGAAAGAACACAAGCAGGGGGAGCAGTGGAGGGAGAGGGAGAAGCAGACTCCCTGCTGAGCAGGAATGGGGGGCTCCATCCCAGGACCCTGGGATGGTGATCTGAGCTGAAGACAGAAGCTTCAACTAAGCCACCCAGGCACCCCTGCTTTTCCCATTTAAACTCTGTCTTGGGGACTCAGCCATTGGGTTTCTCAATGCTTTATTTTTTAGTTTTTATTTCAAGGATTTCTGGAGCTCTGACTCTCATAATCTTATGCCATTTTACAGGAAACAGGAGAAAAAGGGGGAAAAAAATCCATATACTTCCACAACCCAAATACTAAAAGTTTCCTTTCAGCATTTCAGGATAGGTTTTATTTATTTATTTTTCTACCATTGGACCAAGGGATGTTCCTACTGCAATTTTATATGAAAATAATTTTCTATGTTGCTGTTTCACCTAGTAGGAATATTTCTTACAGGTATCATTTTAATGGTAATTTAATAGAACATTATAGATATACCATATGATGTTTTACTTAAGCATAGTTTTGCTGTTGGTTTTCAGCATGTGTCCATTTTTTCACCATTAGAAATACTGCTGCACTAAATATTTTTATGCATATAAGACCTAGGTTTTCAGGAGAATGACTGTGATTATGAGATTAGTTTTCTTTGAGGAGCACAGTCCTAATGGTGGGCCTCATCCTCCGTTTTGCAGAGATGGACTATGATATCTAAGTGGATGGCAAGGGCTTGATTAGATTGTCTAAAGAGAGATTATTTCATCTATTTCATACCATATGCAAGCCTTGCCCCCATGCCTTGCCCTCTATCCTATTGATAGATATCCCATGGCTATATATAACAAGTAAAAGGAAGGAGCGAAAGAAGGAAGAAAGGAAGGGGGGGGAAGGGAAGGAAGAAGCCTAAAGGGAAGAAATAGTGAAAAACTAGAAGAAAGGAAAGAGGAGAACAGAAGGGAAGTAAAGAGAAGAGGAAGAAAGAAGAGGGGAAATCAGAGGGAAACTAGGTACATCAGCCAAAATAAAAAAAGAAGAAGAAGAAGAAGAAGAAGAAGAAGAAGAAGAAGAAGAAGAAGAAGAAGAAGAAGAAGAAACAAGAAGAAACAAATTAGCAAACCCATTCATCCACGGACTTCGTAATATTCCAAATCCATGTGTCCAACACAACCATACGTTTGAGACATCTGCTTAGTGAGTGGCAAAATCTCAAGATGAAACAAATATAACACACTCTAGTAACTGTCCCCCATCAGGGTAATTCCTAGACACTAGTGTCTTGCAATTCAGAGAAAGAGATAATTCATGACTAGCTTGCTTGCTAAATTTTAGGAAACCTTCACTTTTCTCAAGGAGAGTAACATTTCAAGGAAATGGGTAGTTAAGATTGTATCGTAGCTCGTCTTGCCAAGATAAACACAATTAAATGAAATTAAACAGAACTTTTCCTTTTTAAAAGACTTTGCACTTCCTAAGGAAATGTAGGTGGAAATTCGGCGCCCGTGTTGGGAGGAGGATGAGGGGGATGAAAATATGCATTTTGAGAAGATGTTGAAAGATGGTTAGACAAGTTCATTATACGGCGGTGTCCTCACTCACAGCAGGACAAGTTCTGTCGTCAACACACAATATTTTGTTGAAGTTTGTCTTATGCGTGTTTGGTATTCAGAAAACCATAACATTGTCTTGGTGATTTGGAAATGCCTTTCATGATCCTCACTGAACTAAACTGCTGGTTCCATAAAAATCTCTTTTCCATAGTGGTGATTCAATTGTAGGAGAAGATTATTTACAAATATGGCAAAAAAATTCACATTTGAATAGAATTGGTCAGATCAGTATCAAATCTTACCTTTTACTTCATATAGAAACAACAAACTAAGGGCTAGCAATATTTCTTAGTGGCAAATTGTCTTCTTTCATGAATGAAAAAAAGAATTTGCCAACAGTCCAAGAATCAGTGATATGCAAATAGTGTTGCTAAAAATGGGGTTTTTACAGTTTGAGAACTTCTTATGTAATTTTATATGCCTATTTTCTTGCTTTAGCAAGTACGGTAAAGGTTAATAGGTTTAAAATTAACACAGTTCCAAGCAAAGGGTAAGAAACAATATGAAACTGTAGTTTCCATACATTCTGTTAGATCAATAATGAGCTCTGTTCTGTTTCTATTTCCTGGCTTTCGTAATCGGTGGCGGTGGGAGCCTGAAAGCTAAGGGAGCAGGGTTTGCTGGAGTTTCCAGTGTAGGTCAGCGGCGGAGCTGAATCTGGAGACCAGGTCCCATCTCGGGAGAAGAGCAGACCTAGACTTAGACCAAGTTAGTTCTGAGCGAGAGCTTTGAACGTTAACGCCTGTCACCAGCTTCCGCCCTTGGCAGCATTCAGAGACAAACGACCGAAATACAGGCTTCAGCTGAGCTAGCAACCGTTGCTCAGAGTAAGCACTGCTTACATATTGCGTTAGAGAAAGAAGAAAAATGCTTGACCTACTTGGATCCGATAAGATGGAATCAGTTTTCGGCAGAAATTGATCACAACGGACTCCTTGGTAGCCTTCTTTGCACCTGAGAAAAGGGGATAAATGACAAACATACGCATGTGGTTGTGAAAGATTTCAACAAGCAAAATAGCCATCAATTACACAAATGTGAGAACAGTACATTCATGCTTTCGCTTTGTTTCAGTCTTCTAACACTGGCAGACGGATCTGAGTCTATTTATGTGCAGAAAACCCAGCACAGCTTTGCTTTTTTATACTTTTAGATGGAATACCTAATGAGCAAATTGAATAGCATTTTACGATGGCCCTCGTAGAAACGTGAGTAATAGTTATCTTCAGATTATAATTCTGCACACAGGTATATGCAGGTCTTTTCTTGATGCAATGCACTAGTCTCCAAAAGGCTGCAAATGCCCTTTTGGAAGCATATTTTAAAGGTCATTTTGCTAATAAAAAATCATTTTCTGATGTAAGTGATCAAATCTTAATCAGATTTTGGCTACTGTTTATCTTCTTCGCGTTTTATTAGTTTGTTCACTTGCTAATTTCTCTCTCTCTCTCTCTCTTTTTTTTAATGTAGCTATTCTTCAAGTCAGCATCGCCTAACTGCTTGGCCAGAAATAACAGCATTTATTTTAGATCTGCTAAGATCTGAAAGGCATCTATATCTACATGCAAGGTCTCTGTGCATTTCCTCTAAACTCATATTTTTCCCTCCTCGTTTTTCTCTTTTATAGTCACAAACATGTGCAAAGCGCCTGCTCTCTGGAAAGGCATCGTACAAGGCAACTTTCCAGAGGCAGGTGCCGTTTGGAGGCCAGGAATGTGCCTGGAAGCACCCGCGATGAGGCATGTCACCTCAGCCCTGCCAGTCTCCTGTCGAGTCTTCACAAAGCTCGCTCAATCAGGGCTGCTTGGCCACCTCACACAGCATCAGCTCATCAGCTGGCAGGTCAAGGAACAAATGCGGCCGATGCCCCCACGCCTGTCTCTGTAAGCGGAGAGGTGGCACTGACTGGTCTGCTGGAAGCTTAATCTGTCATGCTCGAGTTAAGCAGGGAAGCATCCATTGTCGCTTGTGGGATGAATCTGTCCTACTTACAGAGGAGGAAATTGTGCTGCCGGCATAAAAATCAGATTTAAAAAACAATCCTCTGGTTGTTAGAAATCTATGAAATTGACAAAAGAATTCAAAGAGACCGTTCTGCCAGAGACGAGAGCTGTGAATTCTGTCTTTAGAATAAGCTTTGTTTTTTGGGTGTAATAAAGCATTAGATAAGGTCTATTGCAGTGGGAGCAGCAACTGAAGGGCAGAGAGGTAATTTTACTGGCTTTCATTTGGAGCCAAATTGGAAGCCAGGTAATCAGGCAGGCTCTCTTTTGCACCTTCTTAAGCCTGGCACTCTGGAGTCTATCTGGCAATTTTCCTCGTTGACTAAGAACAAAGACTCCTGATATATGGATGCCCCAGACACCCAACGGGCTATTGAAAGAGTTTGTTTGAGCAGCCACATATTTTCATAACTTTATTTATTTATTTATTTATTTATCGCACTTGAAATAAAGCAGGCATATCACTCGGCCTGTAATGGTAGGAAGTCAGAAAATACTTAGGACCAAAGCACATTTGTGATGAAAAAAAAAAAATTCCTGCTCTCCAAGAGCTGCCCCACTGCCGTTAGTGTGCCTTTATTCAGAATTACCAGAACCACAGTGCTTCAATCTTCATTTCCCCATAAACGATGAGTTATGGGCTGGGTGTGGGCTACGACGCGTATTCACTTTTTTGGAGGTTTTATTTCCAACGTATGTGGGAGATCTGAAGCACACTTTACTCTTTTCCTCTTTGCATCTTCATTTAATATGAAAATGGTATCCTAGGGAGATGCCTGCTTTTAAGGGAAAGTGCTTTTTTGTTTTGTTTTGTTTTGCTTTGCTTTTTAAGGGGTTCTTCGTTACTTACAATGCATTATTCCATTTGTGTGTGGTAGGGAAACTATGGAAAGATGTTTGACATTTTTCTAGCCTTAAACTGATTTTCTGTGGGTGTGAGCCCACTCTGAAGTGCTCGGGCCTCATGGGGTATCTGGAAGACAGCCCCGCAAGGGCCTTCAATGCTGCCTTCATCCCTGCGTGCTGCAGATAGGCAATGCTGCTGCTGCTGGAGCAGCCCAAGCCAGGCTAGGAAACCCGCCAGAGGCTGTGTGACTGGCTGCATAGCCAGTCCTGCTCCTTTGTTAAGGAGGCAGTGTCTCTGCTAATTGGTTGCTGGGTTTTAAGAATGACACATTAAAATTTCCATTTAAAAATCACACATATGTCACCTTGATAAGTTCAGACCCATCCAAATGTGAAGACCGAATGGGCCAGCAGGTAATGCCAATGCAGTGGATTGAATTCATGACGATATTGAAGACATAAAGCAAAGCAAAAAAAAAAAAAAAAAAGTCAAGATGCACATCTATTGCATGGATGGAGTTTGGCAGGATTTCTGACAGTGGAACAAGCACTTTTTGGAGAAATATCATGGTATGTTTATTTTGGTTTTGGTTAGTCTTGGGAGGATTTTGAGACTGTTTCTGTTCATTTGTTAAGATGTTTGCTTTTTGAAGGATACAGGTATAAGCAAAACAGAAATCCATATAATAAAAAGGTCTTTTTTCATCTAAGATAGCATGACAGAATTTATAAAATCTTGAAAATATGTTTATAATCTAATGATAAATATTTTTTAAAAAGCACAAATCTTCACTAGGTTAATATTCTATTTCTTTTCCTATTCTGCATTGCTTTCAAATCTCCATTCAATTCATCCAGTTCCTGTTCTATGAATTTCTTTATCCCTTAGAAACATCCTATCACAGTGATAATATTAAAAATTCCAATATTCCCTGGTGTTTTTCCAGGTAAGTTTTGATTCTACAGTTGAAGGGCGTAGGAGCAGGGAGCAGACTCACAACAGAAAATACAGCCAAGGTTGACAAATAGTTATGTAAAGAAAATGGGAGAATTATTATCAACAGTGAAACAACCATAGAACACACTCAGTCTGCAAGAGCTAAGACATTTTACCTTGAAAAAAAGATTAGTCTTAAATTTTGTATTTATCTACTCTGGTGAAGGAGCTGTCACCTCTGAAACGAGTAAGTTCTTGATCATGATGTTTGCATTGTTTATTTCCAAATTTAAAAGGCAATAGGGAAGGACACAGTTGAGGAGACAATGTCCAAAGCAAGGCAGGGCAGGTAAGAGGTTGAAGGGAGACTGTGTTAGGGTAACCGTGGATAAGAAAGCTCAGGCTGGCAATGAAGTAGGGGGAAGAGCTTGGAGACTGAGCCCAGTATCTCTCTGCTGGTGAGCCTCAGGGGGGATCACAAACCAGGGCCCTGACCTTCTCCAGGGATAGGGCCCCTTGTGTAGTTTCAAATGCAAGCATCTCCTTTTCTACTTTTTATATCCTTCCAGCTTGGCCCTCGCCACCCCTACCCCCCATCTTACTTGTTCAGCTCTATCTAAAATAACAAGCTCTCCCTTCTATTCATCTTACCTCTTCTTTATTATCCCTAAGAAAAAGCCCAGTTTTAGTGAAAAGTTTTAAAAAGCAATTGTTGGGCGAAAGAGAAGAGAATACTGGCAAAGATGAGAAAATACAACATGTATGATTGTCAGCGGGATTTCAATACTTGCTTTGTCTGGTGTGGTAAAGAAGAAGTGGTCAACACATCACCCAGCCTGGATGTGAACGACCCAAAGGAAGAGACTTGTAAAATAGTCCATCACTTGCTGATGTTCCCACAGAAATCCCACTGCTAACTTCAGACCATTCCCATCTCCTCTCTTATAATACGCTATGCTAGTTGATTTCTTTGAACCCATTTCTTGAATAACAACTACACTAGTGCTAATCCTATTAGTGACTTTGAGTGAAAATTAAAGAACTCTCACTTGTGACCAACAGCCTCCCTACATTTCCAGATTATTCTTCCATCTCCCCTCTTCCTTTTGTTAGAAAAACAAAACAAAATAACACAAAAACAACCTGAAAACTCTTCCACGGAGGGGATTGTACTAGCCTTAGTCTTCATTGGTTGATTTCCTGGTCATTTACTCATGAATGGAAGGTGTCATCCTTGCTTCACTGCACTGTTCTCCATTCCTACTCTGTCTTCATTGTCAGGGTATTGATTACGCACACAGATCGCCCAGCCAATACACGGTCTCTAAGCACATGTCTTCCTCTTGTTTATCATAATGACTCACAGTGTTGAGTTTCAAGTCTCACTTCTCTGCTTAGTATTTGCATAGATGTACTTTACGTAAATCATTTAACATTCCTGTTTCCCAGTCTCAACCCAAATAAAACGCGAGTGATACCAGGAAGGACAAAAATGAGCAAGCACACATAGTTGATATCCTACACGTGCATTTTGGCCATTTTTATGACTACAGGCCGTATACCTGCCATATCTGCAGAGATGCATTTGACATAATTTATAGAGAGAAATGCGTGAAGAATAGAAACCTGTTCAAATGTTTGCTTCAATCCCTGGGTAGAGCCTGGTCTCTGCATTCACATTAGAGAAAGTATACATGCTTTCTTATTGGAAACTTGATTTTAGACATAAAATTTGAACTAGCAGAAATCAATTAACTTCACAAGAGAAAAGGCGGCAAACTGTGTGGGTTGTTTCCTGCCTGTATCAACTTATATTCACACACACACAAAAAATGACAATTACTCTTTGATGTTACAGGAAAGTAGACATTTTGTCAGTGATATACAAGTCTGCCAATTTTAAGGAGCCTATTAAACGCTGATTCGAGAAAAGAACAACCCCTCCAGGTATTCTTCTCTATCTCCTGCCAATTCTCTTCAGCCTCAATGTCAGACCTTGGTTGGGGAAAACGGAAAGATCATCAAGCATTTAAACTTTCCATTTTAGAGGCAGGCTGGTTTGGAACACTGCCTGGTTGTAAATCCAGGATCAACCATTTGCTGGCTATTTAGGCTTTTGTGCCTCCTTTCCTTCACCTGTAAAATGGAGGTAATAATAGTAGCTTTCACCTAGAATTACTATTAAGAATAAATTATATAATACTGGTGGTTCATGGCGGGCACTCAATAAATGTTATTTTTTTTTTTTTAATATTCTTTGGATTTGAAATCATCATCACAGCTTTTCAAGGGGGGAAACAGATTCCCAAGGTTAAGTATCTGATCCCCACATCTCACATCAGTAAGTATTTGAACTAGAAGCAAACTCAACTGGGGAGGACTTTAAAGTCCTCACTTGATCCTTGGTACTTGCTGACATTCTTCACGGAAAATCAGAGGAATTTCCATTGTTGATAGAAAAACAATACATAGATCATTATATGACCAGCTACTTTTCCCAAGATTAGTATTTGAATATATGGCCCAAATATCATGAACTGAAGCCATAATTAACAGTAAGAATTAAAGACCTAGGTTTGTAAGTTATTATTCAATCTCCAAACGCTCTAAAGCAAACCACGTCACAGAAACTAGTCACTGATTTAAAGGGAAACTTCCTGAGCTTCATGTTAATTTAAAAGGTAATCACTGGGGCGCCTGGCTGGCTCAGTCAGGTAAGCATAGGACTCTTGATTTTGACTCAGGTCATGACCTCAGGATCCTGGGATCCAGCTCCACTGTCAGGCTTCCTGCTCAGCACAGAATCTGCTTGTCCCTCTCCTTTCCTCCTTGCACTCTCTTCTCACTCTCAAATAAATAAATAAAAATAAAGGTTTTTTTTAAATAAATGAATGAATGAATGAATGGCAGGTAATCACCACCTATGGATGGGAAAACTCTTCAGGGGCACTACTATTAAAGATTGATAATGACATCTCTTGATTTCAGACTAATTCTTGATTTTAGTCCTCAGTTAAAAATCAAAACCAAAACCAATACAAACAAAAACACAGAGAATGGAGTTCAGCAGGGCAAGTGCATTGCCCAGCATTGAAGAGATGCGGAGGACAGGGGGCCAGAATTCCCCAACGGGTCTCCATCTGAGAATGCAAATGGGTGTTGGATGGCCCAAGAACCTTTCTAGCTAAGGGTCTGCAGCCTCAAGTTATTAATGGCGTTAGAGCACATTGCTTTCCCGGCCAATCACTGCTGAAGCTGAGATCTAGGTCTGGCTATGGAGAATATTGTGAAACTGATTAGTGTAAGCTTTCTTTAGCTGACTTTAAATTTAATTAAGTGCTCTTATTTAAAAGGAGCACTAATTAAGACAGCAAGATATTTAAGTTAACCAACTGGAATTAAAATTACCTACAGATTGGCTGTAGGTACAGCCTTTCCAAAATCATTTCAACGATAACTGGAAGAATTTGAAATTGCATTATTTTAAACTGCAAACCGCCTTCAAACTTCGTGAAAGTTCTCCAATGTGTTATCGATAGCTTTCAAAAATATCAGAAATTGCATGGCTGAGGCAACTGTGGCTTAAAATGTCATTCATCTTACAAGTATGGCGTTTCTTGCTAATGAAGTTGTACCTGCAATCTTAGGAAAGCATAGAGATTTATTTTTGAAAATTTCCCTTTAGCAAAGTTTGAATTCTAAAGTAGATGGAGGCCAATTATTTCATCATCATAAGACTGCTATGATTTCAGAAGTGAATCTGAAAGCATCTGTTCAAAACCAGGAGGCATGCTGCATTCTGTTAATATTTGGGCCCTAAAGACAGAAATGAAAAGAATGATGGAAAGTCTGAGAAGTTAAAAAAATATATAACAAATAGGTGCTCACTCAAATGTGAGCTTTTCTCGACCATATGTAGAGTATCAAGGACTTCTTTAAGCACACACTCCATTGGCCAAATCACTATCAGAGAGACAGCAACTCATTTATATCAAGTCATTCTACTCCCACATATGGCAATTCATTTTTTTGGACAATCGGTGGCTGAGAAGTTCATTCTAAATTAATGCTTTGGTCCTTATAGAGATTTCTGCCCCTATCTGGTCAAGAGCTTCACTTCAGGCTTACTACGTCATTGATAAAATTAAAACACATAACAAAGCACGAGTGTGTTACATAGGTTAGGGTGTATAGCAATATTACCCAAAGCAGCTATGTGGGCTGAAAAAGTCATTCTATCTAGTTTAGCTTTGCTTTTACTGCATCTGAAATAAACCATAATCTCTTTTTAGGCTAAGAAGGTAAATAAAGGAGTAAGATATGGGCATTCTTGCAGAAATACTTTATATTTCACTGTCATATTGGAGGTATTGAAATACTAATTGCCTTTCTCAAGAACGAAAGGATTAGGGGGTAATAAGGACAGGGGGAGGATAGATGGAGCTTTACCTCATCAATCCAAATTGATTGAGAAAATGCTACGTTACTAATTTACTAATTTACTAATTTTAACTTCGTTAAAATGCTACGTTACTAATAATCCTAGCACACACAAAATCTGTTTTGACAAATGTGAGATTCTAGTTTTCAAGGGTGATAGCCTGTTATGGTGGAAGAGGCATGTCCTTTGGATGTAGAATGACCCCCAAGTCTGCCACACAGAAGTGTGACAGAGGTCTGAGACTGACCTGTCTGAGGTCTCAGATACTCATCTCTGTTCTAATTTAGTGCATGCTCCGTGCCTGTGTGCACACACTCAGACATGCAGGCACAGACACGTCACCCCTATTCCTTAAAAATATGTCTAATAATCAGAAATTTTAGGCAGACGATTTAGGTTCTAACATAAAAATCAGCAGAGAATCAGACTCTCTTCCCCCACTTTCCTAGTTAATTGAAAATTCCCATGACTGCCTTTGATATTTTCTAGCCAGGAGTGGACCAGGATTTATTGTCAATCGACTCCCTATGATTCCTCTTTATTATGTTCACTACGATGTTCTAAGATTGAGAAGTTAGCCAATCACAGACTTTCTCTGATGCTTAAGGTCTATCATCAGCAGATTCCTTCACTTGTCTCTACTTACTTGGAATTAGAAGAGCAATTGACTCATGTGTCCAGACTAGTCAACGGAAGAAAGGTAATAACCATCCTTGTCCTCTCCCAATTCAGCAAGAAATATAAAACTCAGCCAGAATAAAACATTTAATGTTGCCATCAGTCGACTTGGGCTGCCATAATGAAGTATCACAGACTGGGTGGCTCCAACAACAAAAAATTACTCTCTCCCAGTCTGGAGTGCAGAATTGCAAGATCACGGTGCCAGCAAGGTTCGTGTCTGGTGAGGGCTCTCTCACTGGGTTGCAGATGGTCACCTTCTCACTGTGTCCTCACACAGTGGACAGAAAGAGCTCAATGCCTCACTCTCTCTTCCTCTTCTTGAATTTTGATAAACAATGCTTTATCTAAGTGGGTCACATATGTAATATTGGGGATACGCTCATAGTAAGAATGTATTCATTCTTTACTCAAACTTCAAATTTAACTGGGTGTCCTGTATTTTATTCTCTAGATCTGGCAATTGTAACTGTACGAGAGTAAAAGAATGTGAATAATAACAGATGTAAGAACCATCAGTAAGAACACCTCGATGAAAGTTAATGTGTAATAATTTTGCGATAACTATATCCTGTTGTGATAAATTTAGCAATCTCTTCTTTTAAGGATAAGGAGCCTGGGCACATTGTATTTACTTCTACCAACCGTACAAGGGACATAATGAGCTCACAGAGTCTGAAGGGGAAAATAAGGAGTTTCAATAGCTAGCTCTTAGATTGCCAAAGTATTGAAAGGATGTGTCAGGAACGTGATGAAGAGCAAATGAAGTAACGTTGTGTGTAAACATTAGGTGCAGATTTATGGCTTGATTGTGTGGATCAGTAGCTACTACTTTGCATAAACTCTGAATAAACTGTAGGAGTCATGCTGGCCAGCAGCCCAAGTGAGACCAAAGGAAGAAAGAGGGTGTTCTGCTTCGTTCTGCATCTCACTTTACTCAGCATAAATTTAATACCCATGCTATAGAAATTGAAAAGCAGTGAACACAGATAAGTAACATAGAGCAGTGATAACCTAAACTTCCAAGATAAAACATAAGAAGACACTCTTCTGGAGGCCTGTGAGATCCTTTCTGGAATTCGCTGTTCTCAGAAGGAAACAATGAGAGAGTATGCTATCAACACGAGATCAAAGAGGCAGCCTTGTTCCTTGCCCATGTAGTGTGGGTGATTCCCTGCAGCAAAGCAGCACACAGTTTGATAAAGAAGAGTGAAAAGAAAATAAATCTGAGAGATAAATCTTATTTAAAAGGCATCTTTATGATTGGCATTATAAAGGAGAGACGGAGCTCATTAGCAAACGAACTGATAAAACCATTCACAGCGTGCTTCAAAAAGAAGTGGTAATAATTATTGTCTCTCTAAGAAAGGGGGCAAAATATCCACACAGTGTCATTCACAAATCCCTTTACAGACATCACAGAGCAAGCTGCAAAAAGTCCCACAGCTTTCTGATTTAATTAAGTGAAGAAAGCAGGGAAAGACTTTTACAGTTCACACGCCTGGATCATAGAAGGTTCTACATGAAACATGATTTTTTTAAAAGCCATTTTAGAGACTCCTAGAGTTTGCTGAACCCTCATTCAACAGCGTAATTTTCCCTGTTTCTCCCAGGATATTGTACAATCAACTAACAGGGTGCAGCATTTCTGCAGGCGAAAGGAAGTGGGCAGCTTTGATCAGAATTCACAATAATATATCTCCCTTGTGTGATAAATGATTTACTGCTGAGGATAAATGGATATAATCTTTCATTATGTATGACATTCATCAGCAACAAGGAAGCTTTGGACTGAATGGAAAGTGATTTCATATTAAAAGCCTCATGCAACTCAGACTGAGATGAAAGTGAGGTCTTGCCTTGAAAAAAAAGTGGCTCTGGCTTATAGGTTTAAATGGATGCTCGGTCAAATATGATCGTTACTCCAAGTTTGAAAATCTGTTAGGAGGAAACCGGGGAATTATGTGACTAGGTCAACCTCAATTTTGCACAAAAAGCCCTATTTCTTAACCACACTATTCTATTTACTTAAATGTGTCATTAAGACCAACTTTGAGGACTGAGAATAGCCAGAGAACCAGGTAGGGAGGAGAGAGAGAAGGTGGGGTGGCGTGGATATGACTTAAATTTCCATTATCATAGAGAGTCAATGCACCATTTCCAAAGTCGATAAATCAAGAAAGAGAGACTTAGTATATTATTTAGAGATATGAAGTTAACAACTAGGAAAATGCCAAATGAAAAGGGCTTAATAAGTTTGCCTGTGTGTTTGGGGAAGGAGATGCAAGTTCAGGAGTGGGAGAGTTGGTACAGAGGGTTGAGACCAGGGCTAGTGGTTTTTCATTATAAGCACATTTGTATTATTTATTTTTTAAAAAAACATACGCCTAGATGATGAAGCAAAGTAATGTAGCAAATCACTTCATTTAAAAAATGGTTCCAGTATTTTTTAAAGATTTATTTATGAGAGAGAGAGAGAGAGAGAGAGAGAGAGAGACTGGGGGGAGGAGCAGAGGGAGAGGGACAAGGAGACTCCAAGCTGAGCACGGGGCTCCATGCAGGGCTCGAGCTCAAGACCCTGAGATCATGACCTCAACCGAAACCAAGAGTTAGATGCTTAACTGACTGAGCCACTCAGGTGCCCCAAAACGATTCCTGTTCTTGGTTTCACTGACTCTCTAGGACCCAGTTATAATATCACATCTTTATCTGATTTTCTTTTCTTTCTTTCTTTCTTTCTTTTTTTTTTTTAGTTTTTTTAAAGAGAGAGAGAGAAGAGAATGCAAGCTGTGGGGAGAGGGGCAGAGGGAGAGAGAGAGAATCTCAAACAGGCTCCACACTTAGCGCTGAGCTCAATGCAGGGCTGGATGTCACAACTGAGACCTGACCTGAGCTGAAATCAAGAGTCAGACGCTTAACCAACTGCGCCACCCAGGAGCCCCCATTTGATGTTCAATAACAAGAATTTCCCAATACTATAGTATAGTTTAGAAGCAAAAAGATGTAACATGAATGACAATGGGAAAAGATGAGAAGACAAGCCACAGACTGGGAGAAAATATTTGTAAAAGACACATCTGATAAAGGACTGTAATCCAAAATATAAGAGAGAACTCTTAATATCCAACAATAAGAAAACAAACAACGCAATTAAGAAATGAGCCAAAGACCTTAACAGATACCTCACCAAAAAAGATATACCCATGGTAAATAAGCATATGAAAAGAGGCTCCATACTGTATGTCATCAGGGAAATGCAAATTAAAACAAGATACCGCTACATACGTACTAGAATGGCCACATCTAGAACACTAACAACATCAAATGCTGGCAAACTGGTGGAGCAACAGGAACTCCCTTGCATGGCTATGGAGAACGCAAATGGTACCACTACTTCTGAAGACAGGTTAGCAGTGTTTTACAAAACTGCATGTATTCTTAGCAAGATACCGCTACATACGTACTAGAATGGCCACATCTAGAACACTAACAACATCAAATGCTGGCAAACTGGTGGAGCAACAGGAACTCCCTTGCATGGCTATGGAGAACGCAAATGGTACCACTACTTCTGAAGACAGGTTAGCAGTGTTTCACAAAACTGCACATATTCTTAGCATATGACCCAGCAATCATGCTTCCTGGTATTTACCAAAAGGTGTTGAAAACTCACAACCATACAACAACCTGCACACAGATGTTTATAGTGGCTTTATTAATAATTGACACAACTTGGAAGTAATGAAGATGTTCTTCAGTAGGTAAGCAGGTGAATAAACCGTGGTACCTCCACACAATGGACTAACATTTAGGGCTAAAAAGAAATGAGCTATCAAGCCATTGAAAAGGCAAAGAGGAAACTTAAATGCATATTACTAAGAGAAAGAACTCAATCTGAAAAGGCTACATACTATATGATTCTAACTACATGACATAATGAAAAAGGCAAAAACTATGGACATGAAAATATCAGTGGTTGTCCAGGGTTTATGGGGTGAGAGATGAATAGGCAGAGCACAGAGGAATTTTAGGGCAGTGAAAATACTCTGCATGATACCATAATGATGGATGTATGTCATTAGACATTTGTCCAAACCCATAGAATGTACTCCAAGAGTGAACCCAATATAAACCATGTACTCTCTGTGATTATGATGTGTCATTGTAGGTTCATCAGTTGTAACAAATGTACCACTCTGGTGGGGGATGTTTTTAAGGGGATAGGCTATGCATGTGTAGGAAACTGTGCCTTCCCCTCAACGTTGCTATGAACCCAACATTTCTCTTAAAAAGTAAAGTCTTAATAAATAAATACATATATGTTAAATATAAATTTAACAAATAAATTTATTTACTAAACAAATATCTAATAAAATTAAATATTAAATAAATTAATTCAATAACAATTTAACTAAATTATTAAATAAATAAATATATCTCTTAAATATAGAAATATCCAAATTAGGGGCGCCTGGGTGGCTCAGTCATTAAGTGTCTGCCTTCGGCTCAGGGCGTGATCCTGGCGTTATGGGATCGAGCCCCACATCAGGCTCCTCTGCTGAGAGCCTGCTTCTTCTTCTCCCACTCCCCCTGCTTGTGTTCCCTGTCTCTCTGGCTGTCTCTCTCTCTGTCAAATAAATAAATAAAATCTTTAAAAAAAAAAAAAAAGAAATATCCAAATTAAACTAGACAAGGAAGGATAGTTTTGACCCAAATCTAAATGTTTTCTGATACTATAGAATGGTGGAGTTAGAAGACATCATAGTCTGTTCTAACCACCTCATTTTCTGGAGGACAATACTATAAAACAAAGATGGGGACTTGCCTAAAACATCAAAGGCCTTAAGGGGTGGAACAAGAATTAGAGCCCATGGATTTTGTTTCTAAATCCAGTGTTCTTTCTTCTTTTTAACATTTCCTTTTAAAAAGCAAAGATATTCCTAAATCCGCATGCCATCCCTGATGCCAGACTCCTCAGAGTCTTTCCAGTGAAAGCATACATTTTACTGAAGATCAGTCAGCACAATTCAACTGGCTAGAGTTCTGGAAACCAAGCAAGGTCAAAAAGAGGAGGCGATATCGATGTCACTAGCTTGGACAAGAATGGATAGTAAAACTTATTCTAAAACTGAATGTCATATGGAAATCAGGAAAATCACACAAAACCGTGAGTAAACACAGGTAAGCTTAGAGAAGGCACGGAAGGGAATATTTTTTCTGACAGTGATATGGATAAGATTCTTGACCTATAATTCAAACAAAGCAAAATACAACCTGGTACAAGTAAGTTTACAAAAATTAAGTTGACATCGTAGTTGATAAATTCAAAACAGAATTCAAAGGACTGTTGTTTAGCTGGAGTGTTTGGCAAGCTAAAATGGCAGCTCAGGTAAAGGAGTGACTCGAAATGGGTAAAACATGATAGTGATTTTTGAAAAGCAAAAATAATAATAATAAATAAAAGCACAAGAAGATTCAGTTAATCAATTTATGGGTGACATATTCAATATTCCTCTATGTGTTTTACGTAGGAATAAATCAACAAGAAAGTGCTATCACAAAGTTCTTTTACATCTTGTAGCATCACAGATGGAGCGAGATCTAACCTCCTCTACTCAAGTGCTGAGATCTTTACAAACGTTAGACGAAGTAATCCTCATGAAGCTGATAAAAAGGAGATGTGGGTACTACTACTGTTTTACAAATAGAGGTTGAAATTGAGAGAAATTAATTTCTGTGTCCCAGGGCAGATGGAAAGCATGTGTTAGGACTTGGATTTGACATCAGTGTAAACTGTCACTAGAGACTGTTTTTTTCTTTATCCCATGTAGTTCTTGACCATTCAGATAGTATTCTGCATATTTTTAAAGTGGTCCATTTTATTATTAACTATCTTCTGAGGAAGAGAGGGCCTATCATTGCATACTTATTATACAGACAGAGATAAAAATGAACCTAAGAATCCAATGATTTGCCCACAGTTACATAACGGCATAACTTAATTAATCTGAAAAAGCCTAAAAGAAAATACAATGATATTTAATATGACTTTAGACTGTATAGTATGCTATAGTATTTTAACCTCTTAATTCACATGCTCATTCAAAATTAAATATACTGAGAAAGAAAGAAAGAAGTGGTATATCTGGAAACAGAAATCTCTTTAAATATTCAAAATAAGGAAATTCAATAGAAAATTGATAGAGCAAGTGAAGAAAGCATAAGAAGCTAAACAGAGGACAAAAAGGTAACATGGGGGTGGGCAAGAGCATGAAATCACTCTCACCCACAGGCTGACAGGACAAAGGGGGAAGTCCAAGTCAAGGAAACCAAGGTGAATCCATGGGGTCTATCAGACAGGAGCTAGAACCCTAAATGAACTGCTGCTGGAAATAAACCAAGAAACAGAAAATAAAAAGCAATGAGAGAAATCAGAAATAGAGGCCTGCCTTCAAAGTTAGTGCCTTCCATTGGCCACTCCATTCAGAAGCCATTGGTCAGGAGACCCTGGGAAATGTGACTTTCTGAGATGGTGTGCAGAACAGGAGACGGGCCAGGGTATGGATTTGGGAGCAAACATGTGACTGATCAGCAGGGCTGGTTATATACGGTGTATGCTCTATATAGCACATAATAAGGTATTTATCTACGGACCTGTATCTACATAACATGAGCACCCATACACTTTATTATCACACCAGCAGCAGAAATCCCTTTCCCTAATCTTTCTAGAAAATAGAGATCTCACTAAACTTATAAAAGATATCATAGTAGGCTTTTGCATAGGTCCTCCTTAGGAATCTTCACTACTCCTTCTAACTGGCACCCACCTCCACGACACTCACACATGTGCAGGCGCCAACACTCACATTCACACCCTGCTCACAGCTCCTTGGGGAAAGTGATTTATCCCTCTGGGCACTCATTTCCTCCTTTGCCAACAGGGCTAATCGCCCTGGCCTGGTGCACAAAAGAGAGCTGTGCCTATTAATTACTTAAAGCTCATAAACTCTTTTGAAGATGAAAAGCTCTAGTTTTCTTATTCTGTTCCTTGGCTTCAAATAAAAAAGCTACATTATATAAAGGTTTCTGGGGGATTTATTACCAGACCTCTATCTGAAAAAAGTCACACCACAATTACAACTTTAATGACCTACTCTAAAACTTCCCAAGGCTACAACATAATTAGTCCATTTTATAATTAGTACTTTAAAAAAAATCATTCGTCAGAAGTAAATAAGAAGTGATTGAGGCTCCTGGAAGTAATCTACATTATTTGATGTGGAAAAGGGAAGAGCTGCATTTATCAAGTGCCTACAATTTTCTAGATTCTGTGCTAGACACTTTATATAATTACTGCACCTATCTATTTCACCCAGTATGGTTAGGTCAGCATTATTTTATTTGTAGTTTTAAAGGTGAAAAGAAGAGTTTTGGAATGATTAAGTAATTTGACCAAGTTGCAAAGCTAGTAAGGTCTGAAGTTGTGATTTGTGTCCAGGACTTTTTGCCTATAACTCTTCTTCACTGAATATTTGAAAGCTTTTGAATTACTTTTCCTTTGCCCACAGCTGTCAACTCATATATTAGAACCTTTAGTGTCAATAGTAACCTTTGCTATGAACAGGAGTTAGATATTGAACAGTGAAGGAGAAATAATCAGAACCAATAAGAGGATTGCCCTGTTCTTGGAATCTAGAAACCATACCAAATAGAAGGTTTACTTGTCACTCTTTAATAGGGACAATGAAAATGAATGTTTAGAGGAACCTGTTGGTGAGCCATAGAACTGGAGATTGTCTCCTTTGAGGGAAAGGGAATGTGGTGGTTGTCATCTCTAGATGACAGCTAGCTTGGGACCCTAGGTTTGGTCTCTTTCTGTGAGGCCCTGATGTAGAGAAGGACCTACAGTGGGAGTGGAAAGGACTGAGACAGTGGTCAACATAGGAAAGATCTGTTCACAGATCAGACAGAAATGGAATGTTACTGCAAAGGCTTGAGAACCACTTGGTTGAAAAATTCAGTATTACTATATTAGTCAAGATCCATTCTGTTTGAAGATTACATGAAAGTTCTCTCTCTCTAAGATTTTATTTATTTATTTGATAGAGAGACAGAGCATGAGCGGGGGGGGGGAGCAAGAGGAGAGGAGAAGTAGGCCCCACACTGAGCAGGGAGCCCGAGGCAGGACTCGATCCCAAAACCATGGGATCATGACATGAGCTGAAGGCAGACGCTTAACTGACTGAGCCACCCATGCGTCCCATGATAGCTTTCTCTTATGCATGATTCAACGTTTTTCTACAAATGAATGATATTGGATGAGAACATGGAAGAAGCAGATAATGCCAAAAATCTGCTTAGAGAGTATTCCATCTTTAAAAATCATGATTACTGTTTGGTAGGAGAAGTTATTTACTTAATACAAGCTTATGGTCTAGGATCAACCCTTAAATGGACCAAAAAGTTTGTAGATGTAAAACCTACTTAGAGTTTTATACACCTATACATGTTTTAGGTATTTATTTTCTTTATTTTGATTAGGATTTGGTCTTGGATATAGCCCACATAAACCAATGAAAGAACTGGTAAAAGACTACTTATAATATAGAAATGTATGATTTCGGGTGCCTGGGCGGCTCAGTTGGTTAAGTGTCTGCCTTCAGCTCAGGTCATGATCCCAGGGTCCTGGGATCGAGCAGTGCATTGGTCTTCGTGCTCAGCGGGGAGTCTGCTGCTCCCTCTCCTCACTGCTCATTCTCTTACCATCTCTGTTTCTCTCAAATAAATAAAAATAAAATCTTTTTAAAAAGTATGATTTCATAGTAATAAATGCATTTTCATTAATTAAATAGAAATGATTTTCTTCAATAAAAATGGTTTTTAAAAATATCTGCTTTAATATTTCATAATTTTGAGCATCTGTATCTTAGTGAGCAAAACTTTTGAATTTCTTATTAGAGAATAAGTCATTTCCGGGTCCAGTCCACCAGTCATTCTCTACGGGACCCTTTAAATTTTATATAAACACCTTTGCAATCAGTGGTAATCAGTTTCCACCCTAATTTTCTTTCCACGCTGTTAGTAGATATAGATGTACCTACATGTAGAATAGATATAGAGTCATGACTTGGAATGGATATGAAATGTGGAAGTCTTGAGGGCCTATGATTTCTTCCTAATGGCTTTGGTCAATAATTATGTGCCTATCATGAAATGAATCAGAGCCTTGTTTTTGTTTGGACGAAGAAAAGTTAAATTTACTATGTGTTGCTGAATCTCACTTCAATTTTAGCTAAAATCAGTAGAACACTTTGAGTCCTCTATGTCTACACCTCTTTTAGAGGACTTCCATAGGGCAACCAGTCACTGAGAACTGTGTGTTCTGAGTCTCAGTACAAGTGTTATTGCGAAGAAAGCTACACGTTATCTCTCTCTCTCTCTCTCTCTGAGGTTCGCCATCTGCCTTAACAGATCGTCATTCTGAGATATGTGGAGGTGTGTGAGCTGTTTGGGTTTGGGTACAAACAATTTCATGTGAGAGCAGTATATCTCTATATAATGTGTGTAGTTTTAAATACTTTTTTTTCCCCGTGGTTGTGTGGAGGTTGGGTGGGAGAGGGCTGAGACTGGAGGCAGGGAACCCAGCTTGAGATGTCTGTGGTGGTCCCCACAGAACACAAGGCTGTGGTTCCACAGTTCCTCATCCACAGATTCCCTGCCAGCTCTTTCTCTTTTTCTGAAGCTATATTTTACATGTTACTTTATGTCTGTGATCTACATTTATGATAAGATAATATTTCCTCTTAGAATACACACAGACTTAATACTACCGCCATTTACAAAATCTGCCTGAATGCTAAATGTCTAAAATATTCTCTATCTGAAGTCCTCCTGCAGTTGTTTTCTGTATCATTATTCTGCCAATTAATCAGATTCTTGTATCAGTTCTACAGAATTGAATTTATATCAAAACAATCTCAAATTCCCTTTAGGTTTATTTACATCATTACCTTCCAATGACACTCTCCTTCATGCAAAGATTTGACATATTCTTTAAAAATGGATAGTAATAGTAATACCTAATGTTAACGAAACATTTGGAATGGCAATGGCAATAAGACAGACATGTTAGACGTATTATCTTTAACTCTCTGCCCTGTGGTATTCCCATTTTGATTTCCACCTATTTTTTTAAAGATTTATCTATGTATTTTTAGAGAGAGAGAGACAGTGCGTGTGCTCGCACTGGAGTGGGGGGAGGGCGGAGGGAGAGAATCTTCAAGCAGACGCCCCACTGAGCACAGAGCCGGGGGTTGGGACTTGATCTCGGGACCCATGAGATCATGACCTGAGCCAAAACTAAGAGTCAGAGGTTTAACTGAGCCATCCAGGCGCCTCTCAATTTCCATTTATTCGTTGAAGAAACCAAGGCTCAAATGTTTATATATGTATATGGAAATAACAGCTAGAAACAGGAAAAATAAACGCACCACTGTGGAAATTAAGTAACACATTTTCTGTCACTATAACGACTCAAGCAGAGGTTGGATGACAACTTGTCCGGGATGCCTTCGAAAAGAGTTAAGATTCACACCCAGGCCTTTCAAACTCCCTAAATCTGTCCTCTTTTTCCTGAACCCTACTCAAAAAACTCAGGTTCACTATTTAGAGGCTAACTAGTGGTGATGATGGTGGGGAGTTACAGAAGAGTGTCTCCCATTATTTATTATTCAGAAGCTAAAAGTTGAACACTTGCAACAAGAATCTTATTTTTGGTTTTAATGTTTAAGAATACACAGTCTATATGGACTATGAGAAACAAACTGAGGGCCTCAGAGGGGAGGGGGGTGGGGGAATGGGATAGACCGGTGATGGGTAGTAAGGAGGGCACGTATTGCATGGTGCACTGGGTGTTGTACACAACTAATGAATCATCGAACTTTACATCAGAAACAAGGAATGTACTGTATGGTGACTAACATAATACAATAAAAAAAACCCATTAAAATAAAGAAAAAGAATACACAGTCAGGAATACTAAAAAATATGGTTAATAGATGTTACTAATCAAGAGAGGTGGACTTCCCTCAATGTCATGTCAATGAACCACTGATTTGATTGGTAGAGAAAAGAATCATTTAAATATGCCTGCATTAATAATAGAAATAAGAACTGTATGCAACGCTGATTAAAAACTCTTTTCTGATATGCCACAATGTTCTTCCTGTTAGACAGTTAGCAATAGACAACAATCCCTATGTACACTTGGCAATTTTCTTACCTTGTGTGAAAACCTGATTTTTTAAATTAGGGCATGATCCATTCCACAGCCAGGAAGAATTAAAAGTAATCATGGTTAAACTGAAAAGGGTAAGGCACATCTTATATAAGCTCAAGAGTTCATGTAAATCAGAAGGAAAAAAAATCGGCTTTGGCTTTTTTAGGAATAATAACAATAAATGCAAAGAAAGTAGAAAAGAAGCATGAGATGTGGTTACTTCCACAATATGTATTTCTTTGTCCCTGAAACAGAGCTGGGTCTGCAGCTGCTCACAGCAGGCATCTTAGTGTGGGAAGGAATGTTCACTTTGTCAGAGGAGCATTCCAGTCTCATTTTCAGGAAAAACACACAAGTTGAAATGACTACTGTTTTCCAGAGGCAAATACCAGAAAGCAGAATAATAAATCTAATCCATGACAAACCTGAGTGTTGCCATATTCATTTTGAGTTGGTTTGGTGTCGAGCCGCAGGTTTAGCATTAGCTAGTCTCAAACTAGAATTTATTTTCTCACAAGGAAGTCCACAGTGGTCCCTAATCCTTTAATAATCCTTCATAAAAAATGCCATGCCCCTAGTATGGACTCGATAAATTCTCTGCATTAATATTCTTTTGGATACTTGCAGCACTCTTCACACCCAGGGCAGTGGGAGGAGAGTTTGGTTTCTTTACACGAGGTTCTTCATGTGAGAGAAATGGTCAGGGGTGTTGCCTCCTTGAATGACTCCAACATCCTCTCAGTTGCTCAGGCCAAAAGCTTTGGCAGCACCCGTGACTCTTCTCCTTCTACCACACTCCTTATCCAACGGCAAGAAATATGTCAGGCTCCACTTGGACCTATATGTAAATCCTATCACTTCTCCCCACCACCAGGGCCACAACTCTTCCTTGAATTACTGAGTACTTCCTTGAATTACTCACCTCGCCTCTATATTTTTGTCCTGGCACCCTCGTGCTTACTTTCAACACAAAGGTCAGATAATTCTTTTAAAACATTAAGTCACATCACGTGATAAGAAGTCCCATTATCCTCAGAGCAATTCCCTATGTCATGAAAATGAAAGAGAGAGTCCTTTTAACGACCAACAAGGTCCTCCTGTCACCCCTCTACCATGTCTTTTATGACTCTTCCAGACCATGCCACTCTAGGCACAATAGCCTCTTTGAAGTTTGTCAAGCACATCAAGAATACTCTTGTGTTCCCTCTACCTGAGGGAACTTCCAGGCATCTTCACTGCAAACTCCCTCATGTCCTCAAGACTGGGCTCAGAGGGCGCCTTCTCAGTGAGCCCTCACTTGACCACTGGAACCTGTCTCTCACCCCTAACCCCCAGCTTCGCTACCACCTCCAAACCAGCAGCAACAGCACCTCCTGAAAAGTTGTTCTGCAGTAGAAATGATCTACACCCAGCCCACATTTATTGAATCAGAAACTCTGGGGGTGGAGGATCTGTGTTTTTATAAGGCTTAGAGGTGTTTCTACTGCACCCTAAGGTTTGAGATTCACTGTCCTATAGTGAGAATATAATAATATATTTTCCAATATTACTTCATGGGAAAAAGAAGCTTTCCCTTTCAAGTCACATATAACAAGGATGCCTGGACTCAACACTTCAATTAGTTTCCTGGTGGTTTTAGCCAGCAAAATAAAAATAGAAAAATAAATACAGTTTAATAAAATACACCAATTTATTTTTCCAAGACATTATAATCTCTATTAAGATATCAAACTCTTAAAATTAATAATGATTGTTATTAATCTTGCTTGACAAAACACAACATATAAAATACTTGCTTTTCTATATCCCACTAACAAATATTTAGAAAAAGGATTAAAAAAAAAAAAGATATCCCATTCAAAATGGCAACTAAAATTATGAATTACCATCAGATAATCTAACCAATAGTGCATAAGATCCTTTTGGAGAAAATCATAAAATTTCATGAAGGATCTAAAAAAATATTTATCTAAATAGAATAAACGAAAGTATTTCATTTTCCTGAATGGAAAAAGCAACATCATCAACTGGCAATTCTTCCAATTTTATGTACAAGTTAAATGCAATTTCCCCATATGAATGTGTATATGTGTGCTTGTATGTGTCCATGTATGTAAGATGCAAAAAATAGAATATTAAAGTTTGAAAGTAGTAAGTTAGTTGATGGATAGATAAATAAAAATTTGAGGACACACAAGGTGAGGGAGATTTGCTTTATAAGGTACAAAGACTGGTTATGAAGACAGTGTGAAATTGGATCATGTGATAAATAGATCGATGGTAAAGAACAGAGAATAGAAATAGACCTACATATACGTGTATATTAGTATGACACTCATGGAACATTAGAAGTCAGAGAGGAAAGGAAAATCCATACACAAAGGGCTATAGAACCAATGATTATACATATAGGACAAATTAAATTATGGGCTTACTATACACACACACACACATACAAAGATATATCCAGAGGAATTTTATTTTTAAGTATGTCAACAGATCTTAAAATGTTTAGAAGAAAATACAGCAGCAAGATATCTTTATGAACTTCGGCTAGGGAATAATTTATTGACTAAGACACACAAGACAAAAAAAAAAAATTAAAAACAAATCAGGGGCACCTGGGTAGTACAGTTGGTTAAGTGTCTGACTCTGGTCATGATCTCAGGGTTATGAGATCAGGCCCAAGCTGGACTCCACACTCAGCATGGAGTCTGCTTGATATTTTCTCTCCCTCTTCTTCTGCCCCTCCTATATTATTATTCTCTAATAATTGAAGAAATGAACATTAAAATGTTAGGCATTATATACTTAACATAGGTGCAAAAATAAATTTTAAACTCTGGAAAATTATGGGGAATAGTGCATAAACTGGTGTCATAATTTTGTAGAACAATATATAACAATATTAAGTGTGCATGTTTTCTATGACCCAGCAGCTCCATTTCTTATCTTGCTATATGCCCACAAAGGAGCTCTCACACTTATGCAGAAGTTATGTGCAAGGATGTCAATTTACTTGAATTGTGAAAATTAGAAGCAGCTACAATAGCCATAAAATGGATATGTATAAACAAACATAGATGGTTCAAAAATATAATGGAATATAAACCTGTAGTAAAAGTGAACAGACCAGCTCCTAGGTCAAGATGCACAAAGTTCTTGCTTCAGAGATCCATGTGCTTGAAACTACTATTCATAATGGTTCAAATATGAAAAGAAAAATCTAGAAGTAGCTTCTAATCTGAAGGCCAGAAAAGGAACAGAAACGCACATCATGAGTGGTTCTGCAACTACGGACTTGCCAGGTTCTGGATCCAAGTGCAGTTCCTTCCAGAAAAGAAGTCTACAAGTGATCTCACGGAACAGACAGAGTCAGTACCCCTGTTCGAGAGCAGGAGAGCCAGAGCATGTGGCTCACTCCCTCCAAAGAACAGTAGCTTAAAACACTGCTGCTGAGAAAAAGAAATGCCTGGGATGATGACTCGAGAGCAGCGCGATCTGCACAGCTCTCTGCAATGATGGAAAAGAGCCATCCCTTAAGGTACCCATTAGACACAAATGGCTAGTGCAATTGGGAAGCTGCATTTTAAATTTTATGTAATTTAGCTGATTGGAAATTAAATTTCAATCGTCGCAAGTGGCAAATGGCTACCTGAGTGGCCCATACCTCTCTAAGTAATCGAAAAGCCTAGGGGAAGACAGGATGTGAACATGGAACCCATGAGCTGATCAGACTTCTGCTGGTGCAGGGACTGAATCTGCTTATGTCCAGAATCACAGCCTTGTAAAATCTGATTCTGGATTGCCTGAGTCCGGGGGGTCTGAGAGGCAACTGCCAAAACCAATATGCAGATAGACTGGGATCAAGAAAAGTAAGCAGGGAGAGAAAGGAAGAAGGTAGGAAGAGAGAGAAAAAAAGAAAAAAACCCCACAACCCTCGCATTAAAAGGAGATGGAAAGCAAATATTGAGAACAAATACTGAGAAAAAACTGAATCCTAGAAAAGATGGTCAATAAGATGCATTCCAGAAAAAATGAATTTTATGGAACCATCCAACAAGTGTTTTAAAAGATGTTTAAAATCCTCAATGGGATAAATTAAATATTAAATTAAAAAACAGCATAAAAGAAAAGCAACCCACTCCCCCCAAAAAATCCCCTCTTGTCTTATGAAAAACAACCAACTAGAAATCATGGGAAAATATAATATAAATTAGTATAATGTATGGGATTAACATAGTGATACAGTGAAAAAACAAATCAGTGAATTGAAAGATGGTCCTAGAAACCCACCCAGGAAGCAACCCAGAGGGACAAAGGAATAAATACTAAAAAAATAAATAAAAATAACATGTAGGGCAACTGGAGAGGCTGTGGCAGACGCTTGAGAATCATTCCAGAGAAAAAGAACAGAAGGAAAGAAAAGCAATACTTGAAAAAATAATAACTAAGGATTATCAAGATTGAAAAAAGGTAAGAGTTCTCCAAGCAACACTGGAAGTACCCAAATAAATAACTTCCAAAATAAAATCAACCAAACCACAGCTAGATACATTATAGTAAAATTGAAGAACATCAGGATAAGGAGAAAAATCTTAAAACCAGGCAGAGGTTGCATTAAGAAACAAATTCATGAAGTGAGAAATCCTGAATTTGTCAGAATGGCTACTTTGAGAAGGGAATGAAATGAAAAGGAATTTTTCAAAAAGTTCTCCAGTGGTTCTGTTGTCTTATTTCTCTCTCTAAATATTTGAAATCTCTTAGTCCAATTTTTGCTAAGTTTATCTCTTCTATCAAATTTATCAAAAACAGAAGGGATCCAGGAGATGAAATATTCTTGTATATGTGAGGGTCAAGTAATGAGTACCGAGAATGGTAGGTTTAAAATTTGGGGGAAACTCTAAAAAATATTTTTATTTCATGAAAAGAACATGCAGTTAATATGCGAACAATTACATGATGAAACCGAGTGCTGAGTGCAAAGGTGTATATTACATATTCTAAGGTAGGTTAAATATATATCTATATACACATGTATACATTTTTAACATTTCAAATTTTTATCAAATGCATATTTTTGATTGTGTTTAGAATAAAATATTCAGAAATAGATACACCTGATATACTCTCATCACATCTAAATGGTTAGATTTATAAAAAATGAGGGGCGCCTGGGTGGCACAGCGGTTAAGCTGCTGCCTTCGGCTCAGGGCGTGATCCCGGTGTTTTGGGATCGAGCCCCACATCAGGCTCCTCCGCTATGAGCCTGCTTCTTCCTCTCCCACTCCCCCTGCTTGTGTTCCCTCTCTCGCTGGCTGTCTCTATCTCTGTCAAATAAATAAATAAAATCTTAAAAAATATTTATAAAAAATGATGTTGTATGGAAAAACATAAAGCAAGTCAGCTTGTATGCCTCCTATCAGCTGAGCACCAGCTCTGCATGTGGACAACATGTAAATACTTGTCCAGGATGAAGACTCACAAGGAGGGAAAGTGGTTTATGCAGTGAAGGAAGAAAATGTTCAAGGGGCTTTAGTTTTGTCTATAATGTTTTATTTCTTTAAAATACAAATAAGTTCCAAGCAAATATTGATATTGATAAAGAATTACTTCTCTCTGGAGACATAATCAAGAAGGGCATGGAAACATTATGTAAAATGATTTCAAAACCAACAATGTTAACTGGGCAATCATCTTAGAAGCCTTTAAAATTTCACATGTTGCCCTAGAGATTTTAATATGTCATTTGGGAGGAGGCAAGCTTTCTGTTGCCCTAACTGTCCACTGGCAGTACTTAACATCGATACTCTAATGCAGTACTATAGCTGAAGAGATTGTCTGGAATCGCTAAGATACGGCTACTTGCGGAATGCTGAGATCAACAGCTACAGACTGAGAGGAAAGAAAGAAAGAAAGAAAGAAAGAAAGAAAGAAAGAAAGAAAGAAAGAAAGAAAGAAAGAAAGAAAGAAAGAAAGAAAGAAAGAAGGAAAGAAAAAGAGAAAAGAAAAGAGAGTGAGTGGTTTGTCCAGGGTCAGGGTGAAGACCTTGAGGACCACGTACAGTTTGTCCTTGTGATTCCATGTTCACATGTGGAACTCCAAAGAGTCCAAAATTCTAAATATGAACCTAGCCTTCCAGATTATTATCAAGGTAGGTAGATTAATATTTTACTTAATAGCTTTTAGCTTGAATAATAACATTCAAGTATTTTAATAGATGGTTGGCTTCTATGGTTGCCCTGGGGCGGTCCCTAAAAAACAAAACAAAACAAAACAAAACCCAAAAAAACCAAGAGCAAAACTAGACACAGGCTCCATATAAATGGTGGTTTGGATGCCAACTGGAAGCCTAATTCTAGGAAAGGCGAATTTCACATGTATGCTTGGGAACTTTCATGCAAATACCAAAATAAGAAATGCTTCAAACTGGGATGGATCACTTGGATAGATTTTCTCACTGGGTAGAGCTGCCTTTTCTTTTGTTCACATTTCAAGTAGATTGTAGAGCTAAAAGTTATCTCCAAGGCTGCCTCGTTCTACCTCAGAGAACAAATCAACACTGTAGGCCCTCTTTAGCAGCCCTGATGAACTCCATCTAAGAGCAGAGTTAGGTAAGGTTTTAAACTTGGGAGAAAACACTCGTGGAGCTTATAGCTTGGAATAGAGGAGGGAACAGAAGTGTAGGCAGAGGGAGTGTAATAAGCCAGTGGAACGAAATATACCTGTTCACTGACCTAACAGTGGGTCTCACATTTGAGCTTATATCAGAATCCCCTGGAGCACTTGTTGAAACAGCCTGCTGGGCACTCCAGAGAGACTCAGATCAAGGCCCTTCCGACTCAAAGCAAGGTCCAAGAAACAGCAGCGTCAGCTTTGCCTGGCAAGAGATGTAGACTCCTGGCCACCACTCCCCTCCTCTAACCAGACTCTGCATTTGAACAAGTGTCCCAGGTGATTCAAGGACATGCAAAACTTCAGAAGCACTAGCCCAAACAGCTTGTCATGTATTTATTGATCATGAAATTCAAATACCACAGCGCCTGCCTCTCCATTTACTCTGCTTTTCTCCTCTATATGTCAATGACGGTTTCCTTCATTCTTGTTTTTCCAACAAGCTAATTCAATATGCTTTTGATTTTCAAAAGTTTCTGTTCAAAGACTGGCACCTCTATGTTTTTGTGATAGCACTGTTATCAACGTATTCTCATTTTGTATTATTTGCATCACGCAGTGATTTGGGTGGGAAGGGCACAAGACAGATGCATGTGCTCCACCTGCCTTCTTAACGTAGTCTTCTGAGCAAATCCTTGTACAGTTTTAAGCAACTATATAGTTGAATTACGAGCTGAGTCAGGCCTCAAACACCAATATCTAAAAATGTTTGGATCAGTGATATTTTATGAATGAACAAGTTGTAAATACCACTGAAAATAATTATGAAGTAACATTTGCAAAATCTTGGAAGATGATGGAGCTGCCAATAGACTGGAGGTGGTCAAATACTTTTACTTCAAAAAGATGAAAGCAGACATGCATAAAGAAAACCAGGAATNCCATATATTAAAACTTTAAAGATTTATTACAAAGTTCCCTCATGGATTGGAATAAGACAAGCCAATCTAATACAATTTTCTCCTTTGGTAGCATTAGTAGACTGGCAAACTAGAAAGACATAGACAGAGTGCTTCTTGATTTTTCGCAGAGCATATGATGTCCTTGTGGGCAAGATAGAAGGATATGATACAGTCTGGATTTATAGATTTATAGTTAGTATAACCATCAACTGTCCCTCTAAAGTGCTGACTAATATCAGGTTGGACAGAAGCCTGGAGCAGCTCGCTGTAACCTTAGCCCTTGTACTTGTCCTTCACAACATTTATATTAGTGGTTGGAATAAAGACTTGGATGATATGTGGGTTTTTTTGGGGGGGGGGGTGACATGAAAGCAATCTGAAAAAGCTAACATGATGGACAATACACTTCTCAAAGTTCAAACATATTCTCAAAAGTTCAGAGTTTGAAAGGAAGGATCAAAAGATAGAAGTTGAAATTTCATAGGGATATTTTTTACAATACCACATGAAATTAGAAAAACTCAATTCTGCAAAGGTGGGATAAAGGATTCTTTTGGGATAGCATTTTGTATGAAAAAAGGCTGGGGGTTCATTTAGGGCACATGAAATTTGTAGTGGTGGTAGTGGGGAGAAATGGTAGGATTTACATGTGGTTCCAGTTGGAGCCTAACAAATTTCTTGCCATTGGATAAGGAGTGTGAGAGAAAGAGAGGAATCATGGATGCAGCCAAGGCTTTTTGCCTGAGCAACTGAAAGGATGTTGAAGTCATTCAAGGAGACAACACCCCTGGTTAGGAGTATTTCTCTGGAATGAGGAACCTCATGTAAAGAAACCAAACTATCCTCCCACTGCACTGGGTATGAGGAGTGCTAAATGTACCAATAATAATAATAATAATAATAATAATGCAGAGAATTTATCAAGTCATACTAAAGGCATGATGTTTTTAAGAAGGGTTATTCAAATATTAGGATATTGGAATCCACGGGACAATCTGGTAAGTATTCATTAACTTTGACCAGATGAAACACATCATAGCTTGGCAACTGCAGTGTGACCCTCTCAGCATATTTACATATTACACCGCACTGCTTTCTGTCCTGTAGCTTGTTCCCTTTTCCTCTCTCTCCTCACAGCCAGGATCAGCCTCACAGAGTAACTCAGGCTGTGAGCATGGCCAGCAACCATGCTTTCCAAAAGGTCAGAACTCTGGAGTTCAAGTCCTAGCTCGATCGCTAATCTTGTTTTGCGACTGGCCAACTCCCTGAGCCTTAGCTTACTACGTCTATAAAGGAGGACAATAATAACATATTCCTGGAGGCTGAAATATTACCTGATGAAAGGAATGAGAAAGTTCTGAATTTAGTAGACACTCAACATGTGTAGACAAATAATGAATCTTGAGTTGTTTTCTGGCAGAGTTTTCAAGCTCAATATCTGCAAATTGGGATGAATGAGGCGGAACGAAAGCTTGTTGTGAGCTATATGTTTTAAGGCATTTAGAATAATACGAGCTGCTGTGTAATATAAACAAATAACATCAACACTGCTACTATTACTACCAAGAAATTCACCATCCAAAAAAGATGGCTATATTTTCCTTACGGGTCTAACACGCTTTTGAAAATTCGCATCAACCAATACACTTTACTGAAATGCTTTTGAGCATTCCATTATGCTTATAACTGGTGCTCACTGCTTGATCACAAGGCTCTATCCACACATTCCTGAACTGATATTGATGCTTTTGATATTTTGATTATTTCTGACCTATTACTATGTAGCCAGACTCTTGGGATCTCAATAGGGCTCAAGTAGAGCTGTGTAATTCTGATCAAGGTGGAAGCAGGAGTGTGACAGATTTGTGCTGTGCATTTTGGTTAAATTCTAAGGTAAAGGGGAAAAAAAAAGTCCTGAATAGTTATTTCATAGTCATTAACTTCACTAGCTTGCAAAAGACTGACTATATTTACAGATATGTAGAAAGAACCTACTAAGGAAGTGAAATTTAGTGAGTCACCAATAGTAGACAATTGTTATTAAATGACTCATACTAGCCTTCTTTCTAGTGGTTAATAACTATTTGTCGCAATGATCGAGATGTATCCAAGTGTTACAACTGTTATTTCTTTTGTAGTTTATAAAATACTTTCACTTTTAAGGTGTCATTTACAACAACATATTGTTTCTCCTATGTTTTCCTTTTGTATTTGCATTTAATTTAGCTCCTTACAAAATCTTCCTTTTTATTACTCTCATTTTTAAATAGGAATAGTCAGGCTCAGAAGGCAACTTGATCCAAGGCTCACCATTTTGGAACTAGAACTGCTTTTTCATGAGAAGGACCGAAGATAATGTGCTCTTCAATGTCTGAGATCAGTAATACTACAATTGTGTCTTCAATCAAGTGATTTTTCTTTTTAATTCGCCAAACGTTTCTTTATTTATTCTACTGCACTCCCTGCATCCTTCCTAGACAGGTTAAAACTACCTTTCAGGACAAAGGATGTAGAAACAAAGAACACAGAAGATAATGTCGAAAAAAAGAACAAATGCTCTGCCTGCATATGGCTTATAAAGAAACTTTTATGACAAAACAGATGGTTTATAAAAAAGAAATGGTTCTCAAGCCCAGCTGACATTATACTAATTAGATGATCAGAAGGCACGTACCAAAAGTGATCTGATTGTAATACCAACACTTATAAAACATCATGTGTGCCTCCACTTCCCAACAGATTCTGTCAAAACCTCACTGCGTTTCTTTTCCTCAAGTTGAAATTCTTTATTCTTAAAATAAAAAGCTGTGCCCTTTCTCCACCTCAGACTATCCGAGACATCCTCCCCTATGGGGAAAATGGAAATTCTTGGCTCATCGAAGTGACACATTAATAATCTTGGCAATAGTTCAGTTTAGTATAGGTACTTTCCAAACTTCCACATCAAACTCTTTTCATATAGCCAAGTCTCCCGGAGTGACAAGCCTTATATGATTTTCAAGCTGGTTTTCTCGGGTAGAAAACTTCCAATATATTTTTCAGTCTAAGGTATAACCTAGATGAATCAATTTTCAGTGTGTGATCTAACTTGGGACTTTGATCAAAATGATTTTCACTTGCAATGTCTGTCAAGGGCTGAAAGCAGGTTCACATGGACTGCAGCCACCTGGGCCTCCACAGGTGAAACACCACATCCCTAATTATACCTATCCTGCTGAATTTCTTCTTGACAATGGACAAAGCATGATGGAGTTATCCTGCTTCACCATGTATACCTTTTGTCTCCTGTACTGTACTTTTGTATTTGAATTGAGGAATGGGCGCAAGCTGTATATTCTTAATGTAATTTATTAGAAACCATGCCATGTAATTCAAATAGCAGTGCACGCATGCACACACACACAATCATAAAAGTATGTATAAATGTTTAAAAAGTCAACAAATACTCATTTGTATAGTATTGTTTGTTGGGGAAGAATAATACATGAACAGTGCCTTCTTATTGGGGCCATGAGGATTAGGGAGGAGGCACATATAAGCATTAAATACAAAAGGATAAAGTAAGTGAACAGAGAAACACCCTCAAGTCCAGGGAGTGGGACATCTACCTAGGAATAGTAGGGAGGGATGCAGTTTGCTAGGTAAAGTATTAGCTGAAGGGCAAATGTTCAAAAACAGCATTGTGCAAGTGGTTAGGAAGGAAGGACAACATCTTAAATCTAGTTTGACAATGAAGTAAGGATGTGGCTCCAATTTGGGGCAAAGTGGAAGGATTTTTTGGCTGCAACTAGATTGAGGAGAGCCTTGAAACAACCTGAGCAAGAGGAAGGTCCCCAATCTTTATAATTAATTAATTTCTTTTTTTTTAAAGATTTTATTTATTTATTTGACAGAGATAGAGACAGCCAGTGAGAGAGGGAACACAAGCAGGGGGAGTGGGAGAGGAAGAAGCAGGCTTCCAGCGGAGGAGCCTGATGTGGGGCTCGACCCCAGAATGCCAGGATCACGCCTGAGCCGAAGGCAGATGCTTAACGACTGAGCCACCCAGGCGCCCCAATATAATTAATTTATTGAACCTTCCTTCCTTCCTTCCTTCCCCCTCCCTCCCTCCCTCCCTTCCTTTTAATTTTAATTTTTTTATTATGATATGTTAGTGACCATACAGTACATCATTAGTTTTTGATGTAGTGTTTCATGATTCATTATTTGCATATAACACCCACTGCTCCATGCAATACATGCCCTCCTTAATACCCATCACTGGGCTAGCCCATCCCCCCACCTCCCTCCCCTCTAAAACCCTCAGACTGTTTCCAGGAGTCCATAGTCTCTTGTGGTTCATTTCCCCCTCTGTTTACTCCCCTCCTCATTTTTCCTTCCTTCCCTCCCTCCCTTCCTTACTTCCTCCCTACTTCCCTCCCTCCGGCTCTTCCAAAAGCATTGACTGAGCATGTAATAGCTACTTGCTTGGGCTAGACAATCATTTCAAGTTCAATACAAGTTTATCCTAATGACATTTCAGGATCTTATTATAAAGCTTTCTCTATTGCCCTTGTGTTCAGATGCCCATAGATCTGTAATATTTCAGGAAATTTGATTTGACCTTGGCGAACCCAGATAGTCTTGGTAAGACAAGCTGTTACAAGTGTTCAAAGTTCATGTGAGTTGTCCACAGAGAGAAATGTTGATGAAACTAACATCTGTTATTTTTTAAATTTAAATATTATGTTGTGCAATCGTGTTATAATTAAAAGAGTATACAAGTCTTCGAGTCAAATGGGTTTGAGGAATACAGTAGAATTTGGAGCAATTTATTGAGTACTATTATAAATAGTATTAATGGCTAACACACTGCATGCTTACTATGAACGTTATGTGCGTTGTCATTTGTTCCTCACAACCATCCTGCGAGTTCGATATTTATATTATTCTTTATTTATTAATGTATTCATTCATTCATTCATTCATTCATATGATCTCCCATTTTATACATGAGACACTGAGATGCTGGGAGATTTAGGTTTGGTTAGGGAACAGAATAAGAATGAGGCAGAACTAGGACTTGAATCTGACTCTGTTTGATCCCCAAACCCATTTTCTTGATAAATTTTTATTATTTATTTATTTATTTATTTATTTACATTTTTTTAAAAAAAGTAAGCTCTACGCTCAATGTGGTGCTTGCACTCATGTCCTTGAAATCAAGGGTTAAATGCCTTCCCAGCTGAGCCAGCCAGGTACCCCCAAATCCATTTTCTTAATCACTATACTATGTCTTCACAAAATAATATAGATAAATGAAAATGTTATTTCCTCCCACATTTAAAAAACTATTGAAGTATAACTGACATGCAATGTTCTATTTATTTCAGGTGTACAATGTATTAATTCAACAATACATATATTGCTCACTGCTTATCATGGTAAGTGTAGTTGGCATACAATGTCATTACAATGTTATTGACTATATTCCCTACACTGTACTTTCTATCTCTATAACTTATTTATTTTATAATTGGAAATTTGCACCCTTTAATCCTCTTATCTATTTTGCCTATTCCCCCATCCACCTCCCCTCTAGCAACCACCACTTTGTTCTCTGCATTTAAGAGTCTGTTCATTCATTTGTTTGTTTTGTTTTTAGAGTCCAAATATAAGTGAAATCATATGGTGTTTGTCTTTGTCTTATTTCACTTAGCATAATACTCAAAAGGTCTATCCATGTTGTTACAAATGGCAAATCTTCCCGTGGTTTTACAATTTTAAAACTATATATTTGCAATTGTGAATTAATTCTTTTTCAAGGCATTATTTAAAATTTCTGGATTTTTATTTTTTTTAAGGATTCTTTATTTATTTACTTGAGAGGGAGAGATAGCGAGTGCACATGCGTGAGCTGGGGGAGGGAGAGGAAGAAGGAGAAAGAATCTTGAGCAGACTCCACACTGAGCGCAGAGCCTGCACCAGTCTCATGACCCTGAGAGCCTGACCTGAGCCAAAACTGAGACGGATGCTTAATCGACTGTGCCACTTAGGCACTCCATAAACTTTCTGGATTTTTAAAGCATATATTACTGAGTAAACTTTTTCCCTGTTAGATTCCCAGATGTGATATCATAGCATCTTGCGTAACCTTCCTGCTTTTTTAAGTACCACTTCTCACACTAACCAGTCTTGCAATAACATCGTCACCTTTTTGTTTTTCATGATCAAACCAGCAAATCAGATCTGTGCAGCTGACTTTATCCTGGTATTGTGCAAATGGTATATAAGGCAATGTTTCCAAAGTAAAAAAAAAAAAAAAAAAAAAAAAAAAAAAAAAAATTCAGCTGTGCTATGACTCTAAATATTTTCGGGTTCGCCTTACATGCATGCTATATTACAAGTAAGGACTGGGGAAAATACAGGTTACTTGAAGCTATTAAAAAATAGCCCTGGAAATATAGTTCTGTATGGCTGAAAAAGTAGTTGTTCTTGATTAATCTGGCTGCTTACCATGTCAGATAGATTCTCCTTGCTAGCTCTCTGCCTTTCATAAGATAGGGCAGGCATACTCCACCTACAACCCACTCAGCACTCGGCTGTCACAGCTCACAGAACTGCACATTGATCCAAAAGGCAGATACTGAGGGTTCCCTGGCACTCAGGTCAATTACAGAGTGACGCATTACTAACGGCTATCTGAAATCAGGTCTGAAGGTCCCTTTCCCTCCTTGTCGTGTCCCCTACAACCATCAGGGGTCTTCTCCCCTCTGCTTCCTACCTCTTCCCACATATTTGTGCTGCTAAGCCAATTTAAGACTCATTAAAGTCATTTTGAATGACAATATTCCACTTGCTGTTGGAGTGCCCATAAGTTCTGTAGTTTGTTGATAATATGACATTTTATTCATCCAGTGTTTGAATATTTTAGACCACGTATTAACATAAAACTGGGTGTGGCGTTTGTATACACCCCTCAGCTCTGGTAGTAGAAGATGAATAGGCATGATCCTCTCTTCCCTGAAGAGGGAAAGCTCATGAATGAACGTCTTGGGGCTCAGCTAACAAGATGGCTAGCTGCCTGGGTTTTCTGGACGAGAACCAGATTACCTCAGGAGCACAGACTTCTCCATAATTTTTTATATGATCTTTCTTCAATTTGACAGCCTCTCCCAGTCTGGTTCTCTTAAGCAGGCTTTGGCTTAATTTTCTGGACTTCTTCCTACTTTGTCATCCTACAACTATAATCATATTAAAGTTGTGTTAGTGTTGTCGTTTATGTTGATTGGATTCAAAGAAGATAAAGTTGGTCATTATAAGCATCTATTTTACTGGATGTTCCTTAAAAGTAGAATTAATTTATATGAGACTCAAAATATAGAACTGTTTTTTATTTTCTCATTTAATCAGCACCTGATAGTTGGACCATGATCCTTGAAGGTTTCAGCCTAGAAGAGGTGGTTACACATGTAAACAAACAAGCAGAATAAGTTCAGCTGATGGAAGAACCTAAGGTATGTAAAGATAATGTGGAGGGAATTCATCACAATTCAATCATAGGTAATGGTTGTTAAGTAATTAATCTGCAATGTATCAGCAGTCAGAGTGGACAGAAAGTGCATGCTATCAATTTTAATTGAAAATGGTGAAATTCACTAAGAAAATGCCAAGGCTCTCAGCTTGCTAGTTTTCTCTTGCCCAGGCAGTTGGATACATTTCTCTGCACATTCTCTCAAAGCTCCAGGCCTTTTGCTTATTTCTTGGCATTGTTTTCCCCACTTGGCTGAAAGTTCCCATAAGGTGGCATATGTCTGGCTCTATTCTCGCTGTTAGCATTCCACATCATGCCTGTTGCTAGGACATCCCCACAAAATGCTGACCAAATATTAGAAACATATTTTTTGAGCCTAAGCATGGCTAGCTCTAGGAAATATGGGCATCAGTAAAAGAAGAAGGTTTGTTTAGTTGTTTTTTTCAAACGATTTTTCCTTGTGAGTTTCATCCCTCCGGGTTGTGTTCCCCACTGTTATCCTGTTCCTAATTCACCTGGCGTAATTTCCTTTCAAGCTAATTCCTTCTAAGTGATTATGAATTGCAAGATCAGATGATATAACCATCTTAAGATATATATTTTAAATATATATGTATATTCTTCTTATGAATTTGTCAATGACTCCTCTGCATAAAGGAGAGATTTTTTGCCAATGTGATGGTCTACTGGGGAAAATACTTCAAGTCAAGCAGTCAAATTATACAAAGGAGAACACGGCTTGGTCTTACTTCTTAGGAACCCTATCCCGATTAAAAATTAATAATAATCTTACAAAGAAATTCTGGGAAGACAGCTCTAATATTCGCGTGTCTTTTAAGCAAAGTGATGCTTCTCTGTTCTGTCTGAGAATGCCAGCACTCAGGAGAGCCAAATAAGAGATGTGAGGAGTGTGGTGTCAGCACACAAGGTAGGAGCTGAGGATATAATGCAAACAGACAACTGTCAAGGTGATTTAGTACCCCGTTTCTCATCTTGGGCCACAGATGGAGGTGCTGACTCAAAAAGGCTCTGGAGAAAGCTCGCAGGTAAAGGATGCAAGGGAGAGCCTCCTCCCACCCCCTATATGATTGCATAATGAGGCACTTCAAAAGGACATAAGCGGAGATGTCATTTCCTGCATAAAATAAAATGGCAGCCACACGATCTGGGAACAGTCAGAAAACATCTGCTTTGGAGAACTTACAAAAATATTTACTAAAAATTCTATCCATTTAATAAAATGTCTTTATTTTCCTCACCATAAAGATAAGCAACACTGTAGTGTACACACACACACACACACACACACACACACACACACAGCTGTATCCTGCTTTTTCCTGATAAGAGCATATGGAGTTTCCATACTAGTACACTGAATCACTATGTCTTATTATATGTGACCTTTCTACAAATACTGTTCCTCTGTGTTTTGTCAATTTTTCGTCTTGCATAGCATGCTGAAATTTACATTTTAGTGCATATTTTTCTATTTTCTTAAAATATCAGAAATGTAATTAACAGTAAATAATGAGAGGGTGTACTAAATAATTGTGAATCACTAGGTCGGATGATAGATCCATCTTGAATATATATGAATACGACAGTGAGGGAACTCTCTCTGATCAGAGACTCACAAAGTACTATGTATTTTTTCCTCTCAATTCTATATATTGTGGTATAATTTTTAAAATGCAGAACTACAAGCCTGCAAAAGTCCAATTTTGTGGACCAAGGTCTTCTTTCTACCAGGAGATGGTAGTCAAGTCATACACATTCTTGATAATCCAATTTTCTTATAAAATATAAAAATAAAAAGAATCATTGTCCTAATAATCATTAGGAGAAGTGCATGTGAACTAAGTGTACGTGCTGTTTTCTTCAAAGCTGATCATGATTCTTGTTCCTAGGAATTCTAATTCAGGTGAATAAGCCAGGGAATGTAAAGTACTGGATAAATCTTACTTTACGGGAGGTATTACAGTACATGGGAAAGAGCCATGAGTGCAGGTAAGTGCCCCAGACTGGAATCCCTACTCTGTCACATGGTTGTGTACTTTGCAAGGGGCTTGATACTCTGGATTTCAGCTCCTCATCCTAGAAAAGAATCATAATATTTCTTTGATAGCTCTGTGTGAGAACTGAATAGGACAGTGCACGTATTGCACTTGGAACAGTTCTTGACACTTTTTATGAGAACACTGTCCATTTCATCTTTTTTCTTAAGATGATTCATATTTTGAAATAGGTACTGGAGAGAGAAGAAAATGGAGAGATCACCGTCTCCCCCAAAACCCAAAGAGATTTACTGAGATCCAGTTGTGTATCCACTTACATCTCTGGCCTGGTCTTAATACCCCAAAATATGAGACTTGGTCTCTTAACTCTAGATGGAGGCTACATTTACAGTAAGATGTAGCAGTTTGTCAGCAGCTAGGATTTGGATCTGGAACTCACAAGTGAGTATGTAGGGGGAAGGGAATGCTAGCTAGAGAAAACCAAATAAAGGTAATACCTAACTTTAGAACAAGAAGACAGTATTTCAATGGCAATAAGGTCATAAAGCAACAGTTAGGATCAGGGCCCAAGAGCCCATCACTAGAGCATCACTAATCCTTCACATAGGTCTTGGCATTCTTAAGCTATTTTCCTAGGTTGGGCGGAGTAGGAAACCAGGGGATGTTTGTATATCAACAAAATCTCGCACTTTCATTGAGGGCTGTTTAAAAACCAGCTCTTTGTCTTTTACTTTCTTTCTTTTTTTTTTTCTTTTTCTTTTCTTTTAAGTTAAGTTGATCACGCTTTTTGTTCCCAGGAATTTCGATTCAGGTGAATAAGAAGCCAGTTCCAGGTAAGGGGAAGGAGAAAGAGAAAATGAGGGGGATGTGGAGGGGGAGAGGGAGAAGAGTACAGCAAAGAGACACATCAAAAAGAAAGAGAATGAATGAGGGGGGACTCTCAGGGAAAGAGTCCCCACTGAAAGACTGCAATGGGGATTTAAGAGGCGAGCTCTATTTTGACATCATTTTTCAAATACGCAAATAAATAGACAGAGGAAATATAATAAAATATGGCAGTTAACATAATATCGAAGGTAAAGTAGAAATTTGAGTTTCAGATGATGGAAATGTTTCAGGCAGTCCAGTGAGGCTGGGAGAGCAGACCGGCCACATGAAGGTAGTGAGATGGTGCTGTCAGTTTCCCTTCAGCACGGATTCTGGAAGTTTTCTGTTTTATAGATCAGTGAGTTTGTTCAGTTTATATTATGACAGAATAAATAGAACTGTGACTTCTGCTTTATAATTTATAATTGATGCTTTCTCTGATATTTCTGATAGTCACATTTTTTTTAGGGGAGAGCATGTAAACTAGTACCACTCCCTTCTCCATCTGCACATTGTCGATTTTTGAAGCTCATGTGAGTGGGGGAGTGGATGGGGAGGCAATCCTCACCCATCCAAGCAGAGAGAATGGATACCAACTGATTCTGAAGTTAAGATTCACTTATGTTCCCACAAAATGAAAAAAAAAAAGTCACCAATATTAAATCAAACAAAATACTACAGAAATGTAAATTTTCCCTAAATATAACAAACTATATTGCCAAGTATATGCTTTCTTCTGGGCCATTCTGTACAGCTGACACTTCCTGTCTGACATGGTAGACCATTCTGCTCAAATAGACAGAACTGAGTTATGAAAATGAACACAACTGAAGGGGCAAAATCCTGTTTCTTATGTGCACTAATGCTTCATGTGGCAAGAGTAACAGAAAACGATTGGTCATTACTAAACAGTTTTAATATAGGGCAACCTCTTGGGTTGTAGGCTTTCATTTTCATTTGTCCCAGCTGGCAAGGTACCATGGGAAAATGCTGACCAGCAAGTATGAGGAAGTACTAAATAAACTGTACAGTCTACCATAGTCTTTGGGAGAGATGCCTGGTGCTCACCCATATCTGATTCTGCTCTCCTTTCTTCACTCACTGTCTGTCCTTCCTTTTTCCCTTCCAATTAAATCAGACCGTAGTTCCAGCCAGAGAAATGTAAACTAGAGTGACATGTGTTATTTCAGCTCGGACACAATGAAAACCGGCAGAGAACCTGCAATATTCTCTTCCAATATCTGCCCTGGAATAATCACTCAATTCACATGAAAATGACAAGCACGACTTAAATGTTACTGCTGTTAGGCGGCTGTGATTGGTGGGGAGCTGTTTTGTTACTGAAACGTAACCAATGGTGATGACTACAAGGGCTCAGTTAAGCTTGGCTTGTAATTCCTGGGAATCTGGTGGACGGTCACACTTGTCACTAACAGTAGTTCTAATGATAGTTGAGTTTCTTAAGCATTCCAAACGGGATCAGACTTATGAGTATTAACTGATTAATGAAAACCAGCCCCAGTTTATTCTGCCATGGTGTACATAGCTCAGAATAATCCCTTGTTTTACCAGATTACAATTGTTTTTATGGACATACATTACATACCTACATACACAGCAGCATTTACCTGATAGTTCTTTCTCAGGTGTCTCTTGAAATTACTTGAGGATTTCATTTTTACTTCCTTTGTTTTCCTCCCAAAGAATCAAGCTGCAAATATGGCCGTGAACCATATGAAATCGCCAACATCTGACCAGTTTTGATCAAAAATTTTACAAGGTGCCACCTAATGTTTTCTTTATTTTCAAAACTACAGGATTTTATTACACCAAAGCAGGTTGGATTCCTTCTTAAAAATCATAAGTAATTTCTCCACGAAAGGGAGAACTGAGAGTGTTTTAAAAGATCAGGGATTCAGATACACAAGTTAGAGTATTGTATTTACGGTGCTCTTTTTCTCTGTTTATGTGTGGAAAATTACATTGGGGCTTTTATATGCTTAAACAACTTCAAAGTCTATCAGGAACAGAAATCAATCTCTAATATCCAATAACAAAAAGTGTATGGAAATTACATCTAAAATTATTGAGGCTATGTTTTCATTTCTCACTAAAAAAGACTTATGGATTAGTTCTAAGTGAACGCCATTCTAAATCACTTGATTTATAAACCTGCTACTTAATAAAATTCTAATTTATATGCAGAAATTTATTTACTTCTTGGGAAATAAATATTATTGTGATTCAGGAAACTGAAATTAGCTCATTAAGTGGAAGCGTTCAGTGAATCCTTTCTAAGTGAATGACCAATGGCCACAGAAGTGATCTTTTATAAATAATTTTGGCCCCAAGGATCTTCAAAAAATATTTGTCAACCAAAAAATTTTGAAGACTGATTAAAGAAAAATATCCAGTAGAAAACATTACTAAACAATACCTAGTCTGGTTATATCACCAACTCTCAGGATTTTCTAGAATAGAGAATTGCAGTGATTCTCCATTCAAAGCACTTTGGCAGGTATTAACTGAGCACCTATTACCTACCAAGCACCATGAGAAACTTTAAGAGGACCATGGATGAATACTTATATCACTGAGCTCAAGTCTAGGTGGCAAGTTAGACATACCTGTACATAACTATCAAATTCTGCAATAAGTGTTAAAATATAAATATGGTCAAGGACACTGCATGCACATGTGGGGGAGTGAATAATTGTGCCTGGGGAAATATACAATGAATTACCTTTTATCTGTATCTTAAATGTTATGTAGGAGCCCATAAGTACACTCAAGACATAGAAGATCAAAGGAGGAACATACATGGGTGGTGATTTGAGAGGCGAATATGCATGGTGAGTTCAGTGATTTCATATTGTTGTTGGGTGTGGCTGAAATGTGAGGTGCATGGTAGGAAAAGAATGACTGATGATTAGTTTAGAAAAATCACTTGTGCTGGGCTCTACAGAGTTGCAAATGGCCAGAGAAATAATTTGAAATGTAGCTGAAGACACTGGAGACTCTGAAAAATCCAGAGTAGGTGCATTAAAAAAAGATGAGATGTGTGGAGGTAACACTGTTTGTTAAATGGTTGGTGACATGAATCAAAGCTGTGGAGATTTGCTCCCTAGACGCATTCTTATTCCCCCTCCTTACCCCAGTATTAATCCTTGAATCCATCAGTTCACCCTCCATCCCACACACATCCACGAACATACACCAACCCCCAACCAGATGCCTGCCTTCTTATTTTTGTTTTCAAAACTCACCTGCCTGCAGCACCGCTTCCCTGTCTTTCCAAACTATGACTACTCTTCAGGATTTAGTCCAATTTCTCCTTCTGACAACAACAACAACAACACATAGCAACAAAAACAGAATCACAAGAATCTACTGAAAAAAACCAGATTTCTATTATAAATAATTTAAATCTGATAATCTCGAAACACGTAGAAGAGCTAAATCAGAATACTAAAATGATCCGATCTATTCCTGGTGGTCGAGGAAACAAAGATGGCATAAAGAATAATTACAAACAGGAGCAAAGTGACATGGAAATGTTAATTGGGCATCCAGGAGCAGCTGCAAGGCTCTCCTTGCCTGGTAGAGAAAAATATAAAAGCTGACAGCCTGCTGAGTAAAAGCACAGAGCTTGGTAAGACTCAATGTGAACCAGGGCAAAGTACATTTTGAAGCCCATTAAGCCTTAGGAAGACTATAAATAAGAAAGTCTTAAGATGAATCCAAAGTGGTTAATGAAGCCAAATGTCTCAATTGACCTAAGATGGCTGCTCCAGAGGGCATGATGACTTACTTACTGCGATGGAAGCTTGTCAGCAGGAATGCTAAATTGATTCTACCTGTGTTTCTTTAACATGAAGTCATGGGGCCCCGAGTGTTTGGTTGTCGGGGAAATCCAAGAATAAGTCTCAGGCCTATCACCCATTATTCTCTGAGCCAGGTTCACTCATTCTCTTTTCAGGGCCAAAATATTTCCTTCTTTCACAAACCCAGGGCGAATATGCATTGATCAGATTTTAGGGGTTTTACCAAACCAGTTGAAAGGGCATCTCACTGTGAGGAAAATCAATAAAAAGAAGATACATGAAAATAAAGTGTTGCTAGGATTCAAACACAGGCACATTGAATCCTGAGGGACCACAGAGAGTCACGGATATGTATTACTAACGTCCCTTGAATGATTAATAATAGCTAATATTTCTGGAAACATCTCGGGTGCTAAATGTTTTACATTTTTAATTCTATATTGTTTAAGTTTCACATGACCCTAATGTGGTAGTCACTATGATTACTCCATATTACATGTAGTCGGAGATAGGAATAGTACCTGTCTCAGAAGGTTGTTCTAGAAGTTCGATGAAACCCAAGTCTGATAGGACGATGCCTAAAACAAAGTTAGTATTTATAAATAGAAGTTGTTATTATAGCTGTGATCATTTCTATTTTCCAGACATAGCAGCAGAGATGCCTGCCTTTAGGACTCTCATGATTTGGAAGCGTGCTCAGACTTGCACAGGCAAGCATACAGGCACATTTGGACAGTGACAGAAACACATTAATGCAAAGTATCATGACACAGGAGGACCGGTCAGCCAATAGCGAAGCAAAGGAAGTATTTGTTAAATATTTTCAATAGTACCTGCTAGACAGCATTAGCACCATAAACATGAGCTAGAGTGTTATAACTGGTATTAGAGAAGAGAGGATCAAAGAAGGCATCATGGGAAGAGGCTTGAGCTAGTATCTGGTCAAGGGTGATCTGCTGATGGAAGAGGAAGGACAGCAAACAGCAGAAACTATGTGTGCATGGTCTTGTTGAGAGTAGCAGGTCTCTCAGCTGGGTGAGACTCAGCCCCAGGCCTGGAGAGGTCTGCAGGTGGCAGGGAGCCCTAAATGCCACGAAAAGGAGATAATTCAACTGTAGGAGATGGAGGAGGGTTATCAAAGGTTTTTAAGCGGAAGAAATGACAGAAATTTTCTTGCAAAGGGGGTGTTATACAGGAGAGAGAATATTCAGAGGCAGGTAGAGAGCCTGAACTACAGAGGCATGGAGACCAGCCATTGTCCCCGCCCCTTCTGACATCTCTGTACCACAAGTTCCCAAGGCCCTGTTCAGGCCTCCAGACCAAGAGGATCTGCTTCCTTTGTATTGAGAAGGGCTGAGTTTGCACTCAATGAGAAAATCACAGGCCCATTTTCTTCCAATAATTCCTTTCCTTCTTTCCCACTGCAGTGCATTGTCTATAATTTATTCATCCCAGGGTGCACTTACAGAGTGCATCTGCTTCATCATTATTTTATTATTTCTTCTTGCTTTAAAATTGCATGAGCTACTGAGAAGCAGAGATGATGAACAGGGAAAACAGCTGGGCTCTTGCTAGATGAGGACTGTGGTTAAGTTTTGGGGGGGCCTTTACCTACTCAGTCATCTATGTAGTCTTGACCATCCACACTTTATATTCTTTGCTCGTTTATCTTTCAATATTCAAAATTAAGGCCCTCTAATTTCCTAGATGACCTCCCTTCCCCCCACACTATATTCATTCTCCCAAACCCACTGCCATCAAGTCACACCCTTGCTGAAAAATCCTTCAAATGTTCTAAAGTCTAATTCCTCATCACAGCAATCAAAGCCCTTTAGAATCTGCCTCAATTCAATTTCCTTGATATTTCCTACATATCATATTTAGTCAAATTGTTTCTGGGATGCTTTGCTGTCCCTTCAATATCTGCTTTTTCCCCCATGCCTGCCCCCACCTTCCTCTCTAGTGCAAGACACAGATTTGATCCCACCTCCTCTAAGAGGCATCTGCTGCCCTCTCAAGTTCTCAAACTTTTATCAAGACCACATTGGACTACTCCATTAGTTACCCAGAAGATGTACTTGGAATATATTCAAGACTTTTACTAATCTTTTCTTTGGCTTAGAGAGTGTCATGGGTAATGGTAATTAATTATTAAAGACAGAACGAGAGAAACAGTAATATTTACCAAAATTTATTACTTCCTCTGCTCCATCAACAGGAATTGATTATTCCCTTACTTCTAGAGCTCAATCCTAAAATTTGGTTTTTAATGGCAATGGAAGAGAAGGCTTCTATTTAAAGATATATCTCCCTAAAGCATCAGCTAACATTATATATACTTGCCTCTTGGCTCAATTTTAAATATATTTCAAAAATAGGAAATGATGTAAAAAGACATGTTACATTGACTTAGTTTGGAATCAGGCAGCCAACACTTTTGGGAGAAATAAAAATGTGAATTCTGTCCATTGTGATGCAAAAGAGACTTCTAATTTATTTGCTTGGTGTGAAAGAATGATTATATTGCCCATTATCCCTGAGGGAACCAACCGCTTCCCCAATTCTTCTGCTTTAACCTCTATCTGTACTTATTAAAATGTATCCTTGTATCGAAATATAATAGGATTGCCCATCTATGGAGAGCTAATGCTAATTTATTGCTCGGTGAGATCTCTTTTTTTTTTTTTTTTTTTAAAGATTTTATTTATTTATGTGACAGAGAGACAGCCAGCGAGAGAGGGAACACAGCAGGGGGAGTGGGAGAGGAAGAAGCAGGCTCCTAGCAGAGGAGCCCGATGTGGGACTCGATCCTGGTACGCCGGGATCACGCCCTGAGCCGAAGGCAGACGCTTTAACGACTGCGCTACCCAGGCGCCCTCGGTGAGATCTCTAACCCAATACTTTAAACCATGAACACAGGAGCATTCTGAATGTACACACACAAGCGATTTGGCAGGAAGCATCCTGTTTGCAAAGATGTAAACTCAATTCAACAGCATGCAGACAAATTGTACCTCAGAGCTCTGGCCCATTAAATAGGACCTTCCTCATCTCTATTTGCCTGTGCATAGTTTAAGAAAAAGTAACGAGGGATAGACCGGTGATGGGTAGTAAGGAGGGCACGTATTGCATGGTGCACTGGGTGTTATACGCAACTAATGAATCATCGAACTTTACATCGGAAACCGGGGATGTACTGTATGGTGACTAACATAATATAATAAAAAAAATCATTAAAAAGAAAAAAAAGAAAAAGTAACGAAAAATAAAGCAAGTAAGAAAGTTAGTGGTATAGCTCAACCCCTTCACGACTGTGGACTATTATAACTGAACTGCACTCTTTATTAGAGCACAACAACTTCGCCATAAAAATACAACTATTACTTAAGAAAACTACATATGGGAACACATATTTCAATAGAATGGGCTGGAAAACTTTTACTTTTACCACTGTAAGAGTAGGTAGAATGCTAGGTTGGATCAGCTAGTTATGGTTTTTTGATTCATGGATCTTTGTTAAAAACTCCTTACTAAGCCTCCTTAGCAATTGCTTTCATATTAGCTTAGTGACACCAACTTCCCTTGCATCTATAAAAATACGATAATAAAAATAATAAATAGAATGGCAATCATAATGATACCCTTTTCATCGAATGTTATGTATATATTAAGTGTTATAGTAGACAATTTTTAATTCATTTTTAACAGTCCCTCTATTCCATGAAGCTACTATACAAAGATCTACGGCTGGCATTGTGATCAAGGTGAAAAAGAAGGAGAGAAGGAAAGAATGGAGGAAAGGGGGCAGAGAAGGAAGGAGAAAACCAAAATGAAAACATCATCTGTACCTTTACAGAGCTAATGATTTGGGAGAGGGAGAGTGGGAAACCTCTATCAATTCCGCACATAGCATGCTTGGCAAAGAGTTTTAGTTCTTGTCCTATTTAAAGAAACTGAAACTGGAAATTATAGTTTATATGTATAGATTATATATGGGAGTGATTTTTGGAAGAAATTCAACCAGCAGGCCAATACTCAAGAAGAGCCTTAGGTCTCCGCCAAAAGTTTGACAAATAAATTTATGTGTTTGAAATTAGCAGAAAATATTTAAGAGAAGTATGAATTTTTAGGATTTTTTTCTGTTTAATATAGCTTAAAAAACAATCAACTAGTCTGTAGTCCTCATCCATAAAGGTGGTGTCTCTGCTACGTGGAACTAGGTCACTCAACCAGTATGTGTCAGCACTATAATTTATCCAAAATCAAGCTAACTCCAAACTTTAAGACTTCCCACCATGAGGTAAACATATGAACATTCTATCTATCTATCTATCTATCTATCTATCTATCTATCTATCATCTATCATCTAATTATCTATCTTTCATCTATTTATCTATCTGTCCATCATCTATTTATCTATTATCTATCTATCATCTATCTATCTATCTATCTATCTATCTATCTATCTATCTATCATCTATCTATCTATCTATCTATCATCTATCTATCTATCTATCGCTAAATGAACAGTGTGTGATGTTCAAGAACACAACAGAGGCTCTAAAAAGCAGGAAGCAAATGTGGGCACGTGAAAATGAGTCTGATGATAGGGTCACACTGAGTTACCAATCTTAGGGTACCTGACAAACAATAAATGGTGACAGGACATGGGCTTCAAAGGAANAAGAGTGCTTCACAGTCTTTTTGTTTCCCTACTCTTACTCTGCCACCTTTCTAAACCTTTTATTCTTCAAATTTTCTTTGGAATCTATGGCTCTCATCACTCTTGAGAGCCATCAGTACCTCTCAAAGCCCAGGTTTTCTTTCCCAGTATTCTGTGCAGCAAGCAGCCACTGAGAACCACGGTAATGCCACAGCCTGTGCTGGGTACTAGGAAAGAAGAAATAAAGGGGCTTGGGATCTTATGCTGGGGAGTTCAGTGAGCACTGGTGTATTACAAGAGATGCAAACAATGGGAAGAGTTCTCTGGAAGCAGGTGGGTTGTAAATCACCAAATACTTATTTTGTGCCTCCTATGGGCCAGGGAATGTTTTAGGCGCTCTATCAGCCAAAAAGGAGAATATCTACCACAGATTCACTCAGGTTACATTCATTAATAAGTCAGTTCACTTATGAATGCATCATTAAATAGCAAGGAAACCAAAAGAGTGATTCCTTTATTTGAGAATGTATCACTTTTATTGACAAATGATAAACACATCACTTGTTCATTTTGGGAGGACAGTATGTCCTAGAAAAGTATGGAAGAGCACTGCTCTTCTCCAAGTTTCAGCTGAAATTTTCACCAGCTCTCAGCAGATGTATTGGCCTAAGATTGCCAACTATACGAGAGTGGGAAAGATTTCCACTTATTCTTAAACTGTTCTTCCTGAGTATGTTGATTTTATTTAGCTTATAAAATTATTTGGGTAGCTAATATTTACTGGAATTGAAGCATCCTAGATATTTCACACTGATTGCATTAATTCAAAAGACCACAATCTTATTAGGTTGGCATTATTAGTACCTCTACTTTACAAGGGAGGAAACTGAGTCTCAGAAAGTCTAGTATATTGCCCAGCTTCAGCCAATTATTCGTCAATAAGGGGTAGCAACAGATTTCAAACCAGGCGATCTGGCTCCAAAACCCAAGATTATAATGATTGTATCATTACGCTTACCTCAAAGGCAGCTTTCCACCCACATCATTTCTTATCAGGAGTAAAACTTACTAAGACTGATTCCCCAATTATGTTTCAATAGTACAGTCTTCTTTGACATATAAAATCTGGTAATACCTGACCTAAAGCCTGGGCTGCAAGGCTATAGAGAACATAAGATGAAACTTGGAAAGACATAAACTCATCCCATGGTTAGGACATTTAAACCTTCGCTCAGAATACCTTAAATTCCAGCAGTCACCGTGGTCACCCAGCTAAACACCCTCTGGGCAAGGAGATTTCAGGCAGGGATTGGGTAGTAATTGAAATGGAAGCTGCTTGTAATTATCTGAATGATTTTGAGCTTTCAAGTTCAATTCCACCACTGCATCATAAAACTAGGGCATTTACTATGTGTTTCTAGCAAAAGAAATGGCTCTGAATAAAGCACCACCATATTCACGATCATACTGAGCTACTTTGAGGACTCAAAGCAAACATCAACTTCTTCAGCTCCTGCCATGATCAACAGGCGATTCATAAACACTGAACACCACTGAGTATCTTCATCTTTACTGAAAAAGTCCCCAAAATAAAGATTCAAATTATGATAAGGGAAGAAAAGTGGCTTGGAAAGGAGTTTGTGTTCGAAGTTTTTGCTGTCCTTAAAATACATTTAAATATTTTACAAAAGCAAGTGTTTGTGTGTTAGTTGCATAAATAAAATCTTAATTTTCAAAAAATTCACTCTATTCATTACTTCATCAAATGTTGACTGAGTATCTAATGTGTCAGGCGTTCACCTAGTCATGATTCAGTAGTGGATAAGATTAAAAGGAAAATAAATTAACACCTCTCATAGTCAAGAGAAGGGCACAGGCCTCTGGCACCAACTTATCTGGGTTCAAATTCCAGCCTCAGAAGTGATTAGCTGTGTGGCTTTGTTCAAAATAGTTATCTCCTAATTTCCTCATCTCAAATATGATGACAGTAATACTAGCATCTACCACATAAAATGTTATTGAAAATTATAGGATGTTAATGTATGTAAAGGGTTTAGAATAACCCTGTTTGATACTTGTTAAGTTCCATATAAGTTTTGGCATTATTAGTTACATGGATAATACTTCCCACAGGCTCTTTCTCTACCTAGACCAAACAGGGCACTGATAACCACGCAGACAGATAGAGTATATTATATGATTGTGTCAACGTAGAGATTTTCGTAGCTCTGAAATAGAAGAACATGAACAAAATACTGTGTGTGTGTGTGTGTGTGTGTGTGTGTGTGTGTGTGTATAAGGATACAGTCTCCTAGACACAGACTGCCTGAGTGGAATGTTAGCTTTACCACTTCCTATCACTATTAGCCTTAGGTGAATTAACTTTTCTTTCTGTGTCTCAATTTCGTTATCTATGTTGGAAAAAACCTGCATCATAGGATTGATGTGATCATTAGGGCACGTGACATGTACTGTTTTACATGGCCTCATGCTTTGAAGGGCTCTGCGCTTGGTTTAATGCTGTGACATCACTGCCTTGAAAATCTTAATACTTTCTGAACAAGGGACTCTGCATTTTTATTTTACACTGAGCCCCACAAACTATGTAGTCTGTTGTGGCAAGAATTAAATGGGCTAATATATGGGGAATGCCACACAGAAAACACTATGTGTTAGCTATTATATTATTGTATTTTCTTTATATATCATAAATTCTTCTTTCCAAATAGTTATAGAAATTCAGTATTTTTGTTTTTACTAGAATAAGAAAAATATATTTGTGCAGAATGGAAACGGTTACTTATGTTAGTATTAAACATGACACACCACCTGCTATAAAATGTTGCTTTCATGAAGAATATGCTAGTTTTATGAGAGGCTTTGGCTATAGAGTTCTTGCCTATGACCACACGCTAGTTCAGAGCAAGGTGGGGGCAGAAGTGAGGGCAGGCCCTGAGAGGAAAAGATTGAACACTTTTTATGTGCAAAGTGGCACAATGGCCATTTCTTGCAATACTTGGACTGCTCCTAGAAAGTGTGTATTATCATCCTGTTCATTAACAGAGGGTGAAACTGAAGTTCAAGGAATTCAATGCAACCTAACCAGAATCATTAAAAAAAGTGTCAAGATTTAAATGCTGGTAATTCTAACTACAGTTTCTACACTTCCATTTCTCTCTACCTTGGTTGGTAAGTATATTTGTAAGTCCCTCATTTTATACATACATGGAGCTTTAAGTAAAAAGGGAAGTTGCTTTAAAAAGCATTTACCTTGGGGCGCCTGGGTGGCACTGCGGTTAAGCATCTGCCTTCAGCTCAGGGCGTGATCCTGGCGTTATGGGATCGAGCCCCACATCAGGCTCCTCCGCTATGAGCCTGCTTCTTCCTCTCCCACTCCCCCTGCTTGTGTTCCCTCTCTCGCTGGCTGTCTCTATCTCTGTCAAATAAATAAATAAATCTTTAAAAAAATCATTTACCTTTATGATGAGCACTGAGTGATCGTTGAATCCCTATATCGTACGGCTGAAACTACTATAGCACTGTATGCTAACTCTACTGGAAGTTAAAAAAAAAAAAGTAAAACTTTCCAAACTGGAAAAAATAAATAAAAACAAAAAGTACACATATGTTAATTATGCCTTCCTCACACAGAGAGCATTTACTTAAGACCTAGCAATGGCCGAGTGTCCAATAAAAATGGTGCAGTGTTCTGAAATCATTTTTTCATCCGTTCAATATTCTCTAAGAAAAGGAATGAGAAGTACAGCAGGTCCCCGAGTCCATGGTCCTGGAGGATGGGCTAAATGCCAGTAATGACTCTCGGAGTTTCCACTATTGTTCTGTAATTCTAAGCAATGTTCAACTTCACGAAGAGATTCAAGGAGGAAAATAAAGAGGAAGAATATGGTCTAAAGGGAAAGAAAAAGCCTGAGAAACAGAAGAGGCTCATTTTCTATATTTCTTCACTTCTGCATGGAGGGTCTTATTGTATGTAAAATATCAGGAACACAAAGTGCCAAAAGCAGAAACTGACTCTGAAAAACAAAACAAAAACACAAGACAAAACTAAACAATGCTCAACCACTGTATGCAAACTCAAATGAAAATGAGTATGAAGAAAGAAAGGGAAGATTAAAAAAAAGATTACAAGAGACATTAGCTACAGACCTTTTTGAGCACAAACGTTGTACAAATTGGAAGATTTCAAATATCTAAGAAAACAAAGAAGGCTGATTGAAGCTCTGTCTGCCCCAGGATGACACAGAGGCCAACAAGTGCATTAACTCTCCTTAAAAGCAGCTCCGAACTACAAAAGAACACTGTTCAAAGACCAAATAAAAATAAAAACTCATCTTTTATCCTAGAGATCAACAAATGGAAATGATAGAGGAAAGGATTTCCATCCTCTTCTGTGGTTCAGGGACTTGGCTGCAGGGGCCATCTGATGCCCTTCACCTTTAGAGTGACAAGGAATGCAAACGTCCTTAGCAAGAAGAAACAGGTTGGTTTTCTGCAAGGCAATCCAGATAGAGGCTCTAGTTTTCTGTTAAAGTAGTACTTTGTCAGCTACAACTCTGAATCCTCCAAATAAAGAAACAATTCAATTTTGTTATTGCAATAATTTTTTTAAAGTTTTTATTTAAATTCCAGTTAGTTAACATACAGTGTAATATTAGTTTCAGATGTACAATGTAGTGATTCAACACCTGGTGCTCACCATGACACGTGTACTCCTTAATTCCCACCAATCTATTTAACCCATCCCTCCCATCCACCTCACCTCTAGTAATCCTCATTTTGTTCGCTATAGTTAAGAGTCTGTTTCTTGGTTTGCTTCACTCTTTCTCTTTTTTTCCCTACTGCAATATTTTTTCTAAATGCAAACAGAAAGGCTAGGAATTTTCCTACCGCTTTTAAGCAAAATAAAAATAGTTTGAAGCATGCTGTTGAATGATAATACAGCTCCCTAATTCCTATGTGTTTTTTCTCAAACTCTTGCAAACACAACTGGATGTGGAATTCCAGAAGCTTTCATAGAGTTTTGCCACCCATTTAGACGGGTTATTCGTTAGCTGTGTATATGCAAAAGATGAACTTCTTTGCCTGTTTACAAGTAAAGTATGGTACATCACAGAGTGCTAGAACTCATGATAGCAAAAACTGGATTTCATTTGAGAGACTTCAGACTTTCATTAAGCACAAAATTGGCACCTTATGGAATGTACTTCCCCTGGAAGTGGCGCTCAAATGTTGGCAGATGTAGAGACTGCTTGATGAGCCATCCTCTTACTAGATTCAGATGAGTGGTAGACAACAAGGACCATTCACTGCTAAGGTCAGGAAGGGGATTATATTCAACCACTTATTAAAAGCCTAGAGATAGTGATGTTTAAGGCACATTTAGGTATCACTGAAAAGAAAATTATAATTCTAAAGGAGAACCAACAAGTAAGTGATAGACTAGAAAGATAGCCCATGTGGACCAGAAGGGTTTGAATTCCAACCTAAGGATTCTGAACTTTAACCTAAACAATTGAGAGACATAATAATTTTTTGAGCAAGAGAATGGCAAAAGGGAAAAAAAAAGATGTAGTGTGGGAAGCTTATGAAGTAATATGTAGGAAGAGACTGATAGGCAAGAATGCCAATCAGATGACTCTTTATGGTTGACTACTCCAATGCTCTTAAGTCCTCTTGTCTATTTTCCTGGCAGCCCTACCTGTTGCAATTCCAATTGGAATAAATCCAACAGCCTTCTTTCCCTGGATTTACAGCACAGAGTCTTAATTTATAGGTGCTGCTTTAGTATTCTATCTGGTTAGCATTCTTTCATTCCCAGTTTGGTCAATAGTATGCCACCCTAATGATGACCAGCCACTACGGAGCCATCTTTTATGCTCCACTGATCACATCATTCTCCTAAACTCATCTTTTATTGTTGAAGTTCCAAAGTTCAGGCCTGATGCTAGACAGCTTGTCTTCTGACTTCATTTCCTTTCTTTGCATTCATGCCTCCAGCTTAACTTGTCACCGATTCTAAAAGGACTCACATGTGTATATTTTCAGCAAACCTGTCCTTTATGCTCCAGACTTAACTCTGTCGTTGGGATCTTCACGTAGATATCTCAAAGTTATCCCAAACTCAACCTGTCTGAATGCCAATGAGGATTCATAGTTGACGCTGCCCCACCTACCCTGAAAAACCTTCCATTGCCTCCAGTATGCCCTACCTCAGCGAGCGCACCACCACCTATGTACTGTTTGAACCAAAACCCAGGAGTCTTCTTGGTTCCTTCCTTTCCTCTGCTCTCATGTTTGATCTCTCAGCAATCCCTGCCACTTCTAATTCCAAGTATCTTCTTTCTTATCCCTCTCACCTGGCCAATGCCTGCTTCTTTCTATTTCAGTTCAGTTTTCACTGCTTCAAAGAAAGTGTCTTAATTTTATGTCATTTTTCTATGTTTTATAAATTCATAGACTCAGTTTGATGGGCAATATGCAAACTATGTGGACCGAGGGAGAGGGCAGAAAGGAAGTCATTACCTGGAGATGCAGGCTAAGAAATAGGATAGAGGCTTAATCTAGAAATGCAAATATGCAAGGATTGCTAATACTAGAGACATGTGAGCTGAGAATATGTGAAAAGAAGACAGAAGAGTTCAGGTCTGAATACTGGAGAACATACTCATTTGGACATGGGACAGACAGAGAGAGAGTAAAGAACAGGGTAGGGGTAAGCAAAAGAGTGACGACACTCATTTAATTAAGCTCATTAAATTAATCAAAATTTTACCGAGGTTAAATGCATGACAGCATATCTTCAATTTATTTTGAGGTGCTAATTATTATTTCCCAACTGATCTAGTGAAGCAACGAGCATGTGGCACCAGTGTCTCTAATGCCAGTTTAACCTGTGAGTAGGTATATTACTTTAGCTGAATTGCTTCACTGTCTGTGATCAGATCCTCCACTACCTTTGAAGGGTCAGTAACTCTATTTTACAAAAGACAAAATAAAGATGAGAGAAGTTCACTCATGTGCCCTAGGTCACACAGGCAAGGAGTGACAGGGCCAGGATTAGAACTCAGAACGCAGACCTGTGCAACCCCATGTGCCAGCTCTGCACCTTGTACAGTGGAGCCTCAAAGGATGAGACTCCCCAAACACTGCTCCCTGCACCCCCAGTGGTCCTTGAAGCGTGAAAAGTGACAAATTCAGGCCAGGCTGAAGTGCTCAAGGCAATGGGTTGCCAAATTGGCAGTCAAGGATGCGTGCTCTGGGCAGGTCCTCAAAATACCTAATCCCTCTTTTGAAAAAACCTAACCACTATTCTCTGCCTTTTCAGACCATGTTAAGATTTTGCAACCAATGGGACTGATGCCGCCCAGGGTAGAGATCCAGCCATAGGTTCATTCTTCTAGAACAATGTGGCTTATTTGAGAGTGAGATGCAGAAGTCCCAGGTGTTGCAGATGCTTTGGGGGTGCAAGGCACTGAAGTACGATAGGTTTGCAAGGTGCTGATGAGGACTTGAGGGCATGGGGTCCATGGAATGGCAAGAAGCCGATCTGACAAACTGATGGGGGACACTGTGACCTCAGACTCATCACAAAACCAAGTCCCTTTCCACCTAAGAGGGAAATCTGGAACTTGGGCATATTCCCCACCAGAATGACAGGGCAGAGAATGAAGCTGAAGCTTCAGGGCCCATCTCCTGCATGATCCCCTGGGGATCCTGGGGGTTGATGGGAAATGCGGAGTGCTCTATGGAGAGGAGAAGCCAGGTTGCAATCAGGAAACTTTCTATGTAAGCATTTTTTCAATACATTGCTTACAAAGAGTACAAAAAGGATATCTGGATCACCAAATCTCCAGTAACTAGTTGTGAAATTTTTTTATGTTTGTAAATTTGTGTTCTTAAAAAGGGCCACAGAATTGTATGAGCTTTAGGATCCATAAGGGAAAATCTCTGTTTTGTGGGTCCTGGAGCTTATGACCTTATGTTTCTCTTTAGTTTTACACTGAATATGTTTTTTAACATCATTGTTAGACAAATAAGCTGAGGGAGAAAGGAAATGATGGAAACCCCATAGTGGAAGTCGGGGAACTTTCTACAGGTTTCAGGAAAAATAGGTATTCTTTATTTTTTTTAAAAGATTTATTTATTTTAGAGAGAGAGAGACAGAGTGCGCAAGCAGGAGTGGGGGGAGGAGCACTAGGAGAGGGAGAGAATCTTCAAGCAGACTCCCCACTGAGCACGGAGCCTGACACAGGGTTCAGTCTCATGACCCATGAGATCATGACCTGAGCTGAAACCAAGAGTTGGATGTTTAACCAACTGAGCCACCCCAGAAACAATAGGTATTCTATCCCAAATCTCTACAACCATGCTTGCTTGCCCATTTGGGTACAGAATAATGACACAGAACCAAAGAGCAAGCATTCCCAGATTAACTAATAATGACAAGAATATATATGCAATCTTGGGAAAAGTGAGTCTCTGGGTGTGGCACTCACGTGTGTGTGTGTGTACATGTGTGTGTGTAGTGAGTGTGTTTGTATGCTGTGTTTGTATTGGTGTGTGTTTGGGTTTATGTGTGTTTGTGCTCTGAGTAGTACCGTAGGGACTAAGAAGCATATTTACTTATTTGTGAAAGAAACATAAAGATAGAGAGACATAAAAAGAGATGTGAAAAACCAGAGCAAAGAGACAGAGAGAAGGAGAAATGGTGACTAATGAGAAGCAAGAGTGGGAAGAAATGATGGATGGATGGAGGGAAGAAAGCAGGGAAGACAAGTGACACAAGATTTTTCCAATCACCAGAAGAAAGGTTGTCTTGATGCCTTTGGAAAGTAAAGATAACAATTTTAAAAAGTCTTGTGACCATCCTGACAAAGTGACTCTCAGTCAAGTAATCTTTAATTGGAAAAGTCTCCTCTCATCACCTGGGCTCCAAAAGAGGGAAGAAAACGTAAGAAGCCATATGTTCCAATCCTTTGATTCTTGTTTCACAGTTTTGATAAATGTGTCTCACGGGGGCCATTTCTGCCAATGGCAAACTTTCTTTATGTTTCAGAATTTGCCTTCCAGCAGTCACATAAAATCTCACCACTACAAATTGCCAGGGAGCTCTGGAGTTCTGAAGTAAATAACCAGAATTGGTAGGGAGTTTGGGTAGCAAAATTAAACTGAAGAACCAGGAAAATAAAGTACCAAAAGTTCACTCTTTGTTCAACTCAAGAAAATCATTATCATTAGAAAATTGTACATTGCCTTCAAGACAAATAACACTTATTACAGGGACTAATCTCCAAATATCTCAATTTCACAATAACTCTATTATTCCTGATGACTATTACTACTATTATTGCTATCATAAATGGCTGACTAGACCAAGTTATTTGTTTTCATTTTTATTCATACTGAATCTCCATAATTTTTCCTTCATATTTATACGATGCTGGACTTTTGATCTGCAACATTACATATTTGGGTCAAGATGACACATCACTGATTCTAGTAACACCAATATCTGATGTCAAGGCAATTTACAGGTGGTGGTGTTGAGGGAAGATGAAGAAGAGAAAAGGGAGCCTGGCCAATTTTTTGAGCACTTGGCTTATTTGCCACAGATGGCAAACAGCACAGCTCAGCCTTAAACTCATGTCATTCCAGTTCTGTACCCCTCACCAACAGCATGATGTTAAATGGCCACCAGATCATAGAGTCTATCTAGGATGTCAAAGTAGACATAGTTTCCAAATGCATACTCTCTGTCCTCTACTTATGAGAGGATAATTTTGTTTCACTCACTCTTAAGTACCAGAGTCTTTGAGATCACCCAGCACATGAAAGATACCCAGCACTCTCGTTTCCTGATTGAATTATTCAGTGGATGGAAAGGCTTCTGACGGTAGCTCAGCAGTTTTTCAATATCTAGGCACAGCATGGGATCTTGGTCTTTATCGATATTTCCTCTTTGTTCTAGTCACTCCTAATAGAAGACACATCAAGATATTAAGACCACAGTGCTTGAAATCTTAAAGCTTGAGCAAATTTGGCCATGTATCTATCGAGAAAATGTGTTGTCTAATAATATGCAGTCTTATGACTCCTCCATGAAAATGCAGACTTGACTCATCCAGGCCAAATCTTTATGTCTCCTGATAATCTGACTGAGTACAAAATACCAAACATGTCAAAAATCTAGGACTCAGGGCACATAATGGAATCAGAACTGTAGAACCATACAATGAAATAAATATATTAGCTACATCAGGATAGCTATTCTTGTCCCCTTGTAGTACTGAAGAAGCCAACTACGTTATAAACAATTCTGAGTTTCCAGAGAACCTTCCCTCCTCCTCCTCCTCCTTCTTCTTCTTCCTCTTCCTCTCTTCCTCTTCCCCTTCTTCTTCTTCTTCTTCTTCTTCTTCTTCTTCTTCTTCTTCTTCTTCTTCTTCTTCTTCTTTTTCTTCTTCTCCTCCTCCTCCTCCTCCTCCTTCCCCTCCTCCTCCTCCTCCTCCTCCTCCTCTTCTTCTTCTTCTTCTCCTCCTTCTCCTTCTCCTTCTTCTTTGCCATTCTGCAAGAACTTAGTTTCTTCCTTTAAGTGGCTTGCAAATGGGAGTAAAGGCAAGCAGGCAAACAAATCTTAAGAAAGAGAGAGGAAGGAAGGAAGGAAGGAAGGAAGGAAGGAAGGAAGGAAGGAAGGAATTTGGCTGGATTTTTCACTTCCTTAATTTCTAATAAAGAACTGCAGTGGTGAGCAAAAAAAATTATAAGTATAAATTTAGGTCCCATACTAATTTTATTGATGAATTTGCATTGCCTATCAAGTGTCTACAATTAGTAGATTCTCAATCAAAATTTTGGAATGCTATCTCTAAAATTTCCTGCAGTGTGTGTGGGTGTGTGTATACATATATATACACATACATACACATATGGTTGGTCCCAACCATAATGCCACTTGAGAGTCATTCTTGAGATGAGTGAGGACTTAGTTCAATCATTAAGCTTGCCAATGATTCTGAGGTCTGTCTTCTCAAGTTCAGAGCAATGGTGAAAAGCAGGCACATAATAGTGTTCTGACCCTTCGCAAGGAGCAGGACAGATGCCATAGGCCCTTGGTGATATACTTTCTCAAGTCTCCCTTTCTAAAACAATTTTATTTGTCTCTTCTTTTGAGATTCTCTCAGGCTTATGAGTTAGACAAAAATGGCCCGTAGGGTTAAAGCATTTTCAGCACCACACGAAAGAGCTTGTTACAGGCCATGGACATCGTAGGGTGAGGTGTCCACTGCTAAGAAATGTAAGTCACAGTTGGAAAGCAACTTTAGCATCAGATCATTGGTCCTGCCCCTTGTGGGAGGGACAGCATTCTTCATGTCTGCCATGGACCTGAGGCATTAAAGGGCCATTTCTGGGCTGTGTTTATACTCAAAACCTTGATATTGCCCCAGGGCTGGTGCATGTTTTTGTAGAAAGACAAAAATCTCTGTGTGCCACAAAGAAAGGGGTTGGCCATGAGAAGTCTGCCAACTTCCTCTGGGCCTTAGGCTATGCTTTGACCACTCCTGAGTTCACAGGACTGAGGTCCCTCTCACCCGTGTCAGTGCTGGAACCCAAGGTGAGGAGACTGGACAGAGAGGCAGGCGCACTCTGCTCTGGCCTCAAGCCAGAAACACAGAATTCCGCTGCTTTTTACTTAAATCTGGCACTGTTGAACGTCCTAGCAACGTAAAAGATGTCTGCTTAGAGTCACTGTCGCATGAAAGTTTTATACGATTTGCAAGAGCCTCACTAAACTATGCATTTATTATGTATTGCATATTTGTTAAGCCAATCCACAAATATTTATTAGCATATTCAAGTGAAAAAAAATGAGTGCATGGATAGAGTACTGAGAATGAGGAGATGTGGCATAATTCGCCTCTGGAAAAGCAAACTGAGTAACAGGAAGCCACTGATGTGTTTTAACGGTGCAGAGTGAACGGTGATGGCTTGAGATACACATCAAACTTGCGGGTCGAAAAGAACACTACCTGCAGTACAGAGGCGACTAAAAGGATTAAATAAACAGCAATACCACATTGGAAATTATTCAGCATTAGTCCATCAAACTATAAATGGTCACTTTGGCGATTACAGTGGAAACAAAGATAAAAGGAAATGGAGGATCTGACAGACAGGAAGTCAAATTTTAAAAATGGCAGATAAGGGAGCGAGTAGTGTCACAGAAGAGTTTCAGGTTTTTGCCTATAGAAGTTAATGGGGACAGTGTGTTAACTTGAGAGGTGAACAATGGAAGATAACCACCTTAAGCGGGGGTAATTGGGATGTCAGTTATCAGGAGGTTCAATTTAATGTGCCACTGAGACATTCAAGGGAAGAAGTGATGAAAGACTAGACTGTACAGGAGCGTTTGAGCTCTAGGTAAAGACTTTGAAAATCTTGGGCACGTAGATTCTAAAAGTCAAGAAGTCAAACATGTAATGGCGGAGAAGAAGCAGCTGAGCTTGCAGATATGGCCACAAGGAAGTACCCAGACAGTGGAATGAAAGTCAGCAGAGTGCAATACCAATGATGCCCAGAGGAAAAGAAGGTCACAACAGAGAGAGGGTGCGTTCACCATGGTAAAATATCATCGAGGTTTCATGGGAGATGAGCGCTCAAACATGGCCTCTACACTGTGGTATGGAGATGCACTGACACTGCTGTCTTGGTGGGCTCAGGAATCAAAATGGGGTAAGGGAGAAAATGAAAACATTAGGGCTGTTAGCCTGGTATACAAAAGAAGGAATCAAGGAACTAGAGATGTTTGCTGAGGTTAGTAAAAGCAGATGGGGGTGGGTGTAATTGAACAAGCCAGTCAGGAAGAGGTGAGGGTTTCTGAGAGCACAGCAGTTGAATTAGTATAGAGGTGACGATTTGGTCCAAGGTGTGACGATGCAAGTGAGTGGATATGATGGGAGTGAGAGAAAAAAAAAATGTTATAGATGAGTCTGCCAAGCCCATGGTGTAGAACTGGAATAATGGCCACATTTTAATAAAATATTGGGTGTGAAAAATCCTGTAGCTGACAATAATTGGGATAGGATGAATTGTGCTCTATCGTATCTCAAAGGGTAATATTTTATTCTTCAAGAACCGAAGAAGTAAATGCCTTTGGAAAGGCAGGGGGCAGGAGGTGCATGGGAGAAGAACATAAAAACCGTAACACAGAAACTTTCCCTGGAGAAGGAGTGTCCACAGTGCACAGTCAGGTTTTAGGAAGGTGGGGAGATGGAGCAGATACTGAGGGAAAACAATGGCTGAGAATGTGAATGGAAGATATTTCTGAAATATGGAGGCATAATTCCAGACATCATAGTGTATGACTTTGTGAGAAAGAAAAAGCAATAAAGGGTCAGAGAGAGCAGCTAGAAAATATGGCTCATGAGCTGTGGAGGACTGATGGAAACCAGGACATAATACGAACACACAATATTCTGCAATAAAACATGAATAAAGAGAACAGGTAGTGTGAGTCTCAGGTATTTCTCCAACTCCGGACTTCGGCTCCCTTGGCAGTAGGTTCTGACCATGACTGATGGCTGTACCACCATGGGGAGAAAGCACACGTATGTGCTGGGGGCCCCAGGGTGATGGCGACCCTTGAGACTATTGTTTATACATGCCCATCACGTGCCCTACTGAGGAGCTCAGAAAGTTTTGGAAGAGATTATATTAAACTTCATGAGTTCTTGGGCCCCCTGAAGACCATCCATCCATAAACCCCAACTTAATTACCATGGTCCACCTTATTAAGACTAAACCCCAAGCTGCTTAACTTCGTTGCTAATATGCTCACTTTAAATAGCTTGTGCCTAGTGGGCTTGGGACACATTCCCAGCAATAATTAATCTGGATGAAACCAGTCCTCCTTTCCATTAATTAAGGAATGCCTTTTCCCAATAATTAAAAGAAAATCTTCATTAGCAAATTGTTACTAATCCACTACTGATGAGAAAGCAAGCTTGGGAGTGTGTATCTCAAATGCTTCATAGGTTACTGGATTTATTGGCAGGTGTTTTGTTTTTTAATCATCTAGTACTTAAAAGGACTGATGGACAGGATGAAAATACACGAAGGAGAGGTGGCAGTGCGGAGAATAATGACAAAAGCCTTATGATGTAATTTACAGCACTTACTAGCCCAAAGATTGAAGCCACTCTGGTACAACTGCTTTTGTGTGATGATACACATTATGGCAATAAAAAACTCACTTAGAAGTGTGGTTGTAAGAGAAGTTAAGGGTTAAGAGAAAAGTTGACTTGACATGTAAATACAGCAGTGTATGCCAGAGGCTTTTCCAGTCCCGCCATATGCAGAGCAGCGCCAGGCAGTGGGCACGGGGTAGGTCAGTATAAGGCTGAACAGATCAATGACGTGAGTTTCCAACGAAACCTTACATTCACTGCAGTCAGTGACCTAGCAGGTCAGTAGGCTTGAATGGATTTCCTGGCCCCAGAAACACATCTAGCCATTGATTTTTCAAAGTCCAGATAGGATTTGGGTATAGAAGGCAACTATAACGTACCCATTACTGGTGGCCGACCCGGAGCATACGATGGAGTGACTACAGCCTCAAGCAACTTCACACAGACCCCACATTCCTAATGTTTGTGGTGACAGTGCTAATGTCCTCCCTTGGCAAGAACACATCTCCCTAAAGTTGCAAACCCTTGACAAGCTGCTGACATCCTTAAAGGTCTCATTGGGTTTTCAAAAAGTCAGCAGATACATTCTTTCCCACCGCATGTTGAATGAGGCTGACCAGCTTAGCACCCAGAATTTCCCTTCATCTTCCGCCAACTCCCTGTAAGACATGAGGCTCGGATGCGTACTCGTGAGAAGGAATCCCGATAGCTTATGGTTTTTCTTCACATCCCTGCCCCACACAGCCCTTTTCAGGTTAACACTCTCTGCACACATTGGCTTTTTGTGTTCTTCTCCTACCAAAATTTCAATTCTAGTTGACTTACACCCCCAGTGACAGATGGGTTCAAACGAACCTTAGTCCCTCCTCAAGCTCTTTGGTCCACATCCTAATGGAAAGGGAAAACTACCACCATTCATGGGCTGGGTGATGACCTTGGTTCAGTTCATTTATCTTTGGAAAGTCAGATTTTATTTTATTTTATTTTATTTTATTTTATTTTATTTTATTTTATTTTATTTTATGACTTATTTATTTAGAGAAAGAGAATTTATTTTATTTTATTTTATTTTATTTTATTTTATTTTATTTTATTTTATTTTATTTTATTTTATTTTATTTTATTTTATTTTATTTTATTTTATTTTATGACTTATTTATTTGAGAGAGAGAAAGAGAAAGAGAGAGCAGGGAGAGGGGAAGAGGGAGATGGAAAATCCTGAAGCAGACTCCCCTCTGAGCACGAAAACTGATGTAGGGCTTGATCCCAGTACTCTGAGATCATGACCTCGCCGAAATCAAGAGTCGGCCACTTAACCAACTGAGCCACCCAGGCACCCAAGGAAACTCAGCTTTTAATTGGGATAGTTATTTCTATCTCACTAGAGACTGCTAGTTATCTATCCAATATCCTTCTCCCCTCTTGTTTGGTAAGAGACATGATATTTTATTTGGAATGACAATGAGTAAAACTAAGAAATTATAGATAGAAGTCATGACACGGCGCTTCACGGAAAGCTCTTCTCACTCCATCTTGTTCTTTCATTCTTCCTACCTGGGATACAGATGTGATAGCTGGAACTTTAATGGCTATCTTGTGACCTTGAGGATGGAAGCTATGTGCTAGAGAGGGCAAGGCATAAAATTAAAAGGTGCTTGTGACCCCACTGACTTTATGGAGCTCTCATACTTGCTCTGGACTCTTACCTCAGGTCCTTATGTGGTCTGTATATGAGAAGGAAATAAACCTCTATCCTATCTAACATCTTTGGTCAAGTTATGAGTATCAAACTGATAGGTTTCCTCCCAGGATGGGATAAGCTTAAACTGGGGATCGTATATGAAAATTCTAAGGTAGTAGTGGAGATATTGGCTCTTGGCACATGTCATTTTCCTTGCCCTGGTGGGTTTTTCTGAAACATTATGTAGCCATTTGAGCTGTGACTGACTCTGTCTCTGACACTAAGAGTTGAAGCTGTTTCCTTGAGTAGTTTAGAGACAAATGGCTTGATAATTTCAAGGACCGGCTTTGTGTCTACGCATCTCTTAGAGGTTAGGATACCCCAGGCCTCCTATTAATTATAAACACAATCTGTGAAGTGGCTTGTGTGTATTTGTGATTTAAAAAAAAAAATGCCTTTTAGAGCCTTGCTGGTGGCTTTCAACATTTTCTAAAGCAGAGTGTGATTATGTCTGATGGACAACCAACCATCAGCTGCAGGGTACCCCTTGCCACCTCTCACCCCACTTCGTGTGTTCCTTTGCATTCAGAAATCAAAGTCACTTCAAAAAAAATAATAAAAGAAATGAAAGAAAAGAGAAGAGTCAGCCACGGCAGGTTAGAATGCCGGTCTATTATTTTAGAAACAGGATTGTGTAGGTAAGAGCCTGATTTAATAAGGGTGTGGAAAAGACAGGGTGCTTATCCTCCAAACCAGCCTCAGCAGATGGAAAGCCTAGCCCCAATTGCTGATGAGCCTTCTGTGTATCTGTGTCTGTTAGTTCAAAGACATGTAGCTTCAGTGACCCAGGGGTCCCTGCTTCCTGCTCTTATTTGGATCACCTCTTCTTGCTTCCTAGGCAGACAAGCATTTAGTTAGTGTGTGTGGACTGTCTGGGGTTACAATGCATTAATTTCCATACCACCTCAGTAGGTCATCATGACTCTCTCAGACCTGCATTCCTAAATACACCAGGTACGTGGCCCTAACTCTGGATAGAGACTTAAAATTATTGAACTCCTGCCCAACGCCCACACCTACACACACACACACACGCACACACACACAGAGTTGTGTAAGCTGTAGAGATCCTATAACTCTTACAATTTTCTGAGCACAATTAAAGGTAAACAGAATTGTCAGCTGAAGCAAATCACAATTTTTAATTGAGTTGCTGCTACTGCCTGCCCAGGGATTGTCACTATGCCCTGAAAATCCTCAGATAAATCTGACATGGTCTTTGTTCTCAAGAACACCTCACATCAGTCAGAAGGGATCAAATTAAAAAGTCAGGAAATGAAAGATGTTGGCGAGGATGCGGAAAAAGGGGAACCCTGTTAGACTGTTGGTGGGAACACAAGCTGGTGTAGGCACTCTGGAAAACACTATGGAGTTTCCTCAAAACGTGAGAATAGAGCTACCCTATGACCCAGCAATTGCACTACTAGGTATTTACCCCAAAGATACAGATGTAGTGATCCGAAGGGGCACCTGCACCCCAATGTTTATAGCAGCAATGTCCACAATATCCAAACTGCGGAAAGAGTTCAGATGTCCGTCAACAGATGAATGGATAAAGATGTGGTATGTATATAGAAGATGTGGTATGTGTGTGTGTGTGTGCACACACACACACACATACACACACATACACACAACGGAATATTACTCAGCCCTCAGAAAATGAAATCTTGCCATTTGCAATGACGTGGATGGAACTTGAGAGCATTATGCTAAGCAAAATAATTCGGTCAGAGAAAGACAATTATCATATGATCTCATTCATATGTGGAATTTAAGAAACAAAACAGAGGATCATAGGGGAAGGGAGGGAAAAATAAAACAAAATGAAATCAGAGATGGAGACAAACCATAAGAGACTCTTAATCATAGGAAACAAACTAAGGGTTGCTGGAGGACAGGGCATTGGGGGGATGGGTAACTGGATGACAGACATTAAGGAGGGCACGTGATGTAATGTGCACTGGGTATTATATGCAACTGATGAATCACTAAACTCTATCTCTGAAACTAATAATACACTATATGTTAATTAATTGAATTTAAATTTAAAAAAGAAAGAAAATATCCCCATCTCTTAAATACTATGGAGAGTTTATATAGAATCAGTATATATATTTTTTTCATTAAATTCGAAAGTAAACTATCAGAGCCTAGAGTTTTCTTTGTGTAAAGCAGTTAACTGCATATTCAATTTCTTGTACTGATATTAGAATATTTACATTATGTATTTTTCCCATGAATGAATTTAGTGATTTGTGCTTTTTAAAGTAGTTTTTTACATTTCACCTATGTTTTCAAATTCACTGGCACAACTTTGTTCATAATATTTCCCATTGCCTTTTTAATACCTATAGCAATATGTAGCATTTTCACAGCCTTCATTTCTGATATTGATAATTTGTTTTTCTTTTTCTAATCGGATCAGTTTTATTGATCTAAAAAAAACAGCTTTTGCTTTCCTTGATGTTTTCTGCTTTTTCTCTCTTCTTTCACTGATTTCCACTCTGATCTTTATTATTTCCTTTCTTCTACTTCAATTGCATTTGATTTGCTCTTCTTTTTCTAGTGTTTTTTTTTAATGCAAGATAAAGTCATTTATTTGAGATGTTTCTTTCCTAACGTAAGCATTCAATGCTTTAAAGTTCTCACTACTACTAGTGACATGCCACACATTTTGATATGTTCCATTTTTATTTTCACTAATTACACAATGCTTTCTAATTTCTGTTTTGATTTCTTCTTTGACCCATCTATTACACAAATGTGTATTATTTACTTTCCAAATATTTGAGGATTTTCCAGAGATCCTCCTGTTACTGATTTATAATTTAATTCTTTTGTGCTCAAAGAACATACTCTGTATGACTTAAATTACTTTAAATATACTGAAGCTTGTTTTATGGCCCTGAATATGGTCTACTTGATAAATGCTGTGTGCACGTGAAAAGAATGTGAATTCTGCTTTTGTTTAATAGAATGTTTTGTGAATAATTAGGTTAAGTCAAATTATAGTGCAATTCAAATCTTCTATATCCTCACTGATTTCCTCTCTACTTGTTCTATCAATTACTGAGATACGGTGCCAAAATCTCTGACTGTAATTGTGAATGTGTCTGTTTCACAGACACACATGCTGTTCCTTAACTTTTTGCTTTATGTGTTTTGAAGCTCAGTCATTAAGTGCATAAATATTTGCAATTGTCTGTCCTCTTAATGAGTTGACCTCTTTATCATTATGCAATTATTTTTTTATCCTTGGTAATATGCTTTGATCTACAATTTAGTTTGTCAGGTATTAATTGAGTCATTCCTGTTTTCTTTTGATTAGTGTTAGCACACTGTATCTTTTATCAGCTTTTTACTTTTCACCTATTTGTGCCTTTACATTTCAGTTATGTTCCTTGTCTAAGTATATAGTTGGCTTTTGTTTTCTCATCCAATTTGAAAATATGGTTCTTATTAATTTAGGATAGTAACTTAGAACACTTATATATAATAAAGTTAAAGGTACAGCTTAGGCTTAAATATATTATAATATTATTTGTTTTCTATTTGTCTCATCTGTTCTTTCTTCCCCTTTCTTGATCCGCTTTGTTTTGGAATCAATTTTTTTTTATAATTCCATTTTATCTTTTTTTAAGCTTCTTAGCTATAACTGTTATTTTATTGGTTACTTTAGTGTTTATGGTATATCTCTTTAACTTAGCAGTCTATCATCATGAGATACTTTACTGCTACACATATAATAAACTTATAAGAGTAGACTTCCATTTCTTCCTACTAAATTTTGTGCTATTTTTCAAACATTTTATCTCTACATATATTTTAAAGCCCATAACATATTGTTATCATTTTTGTTTAAATAGCCAACAATCTCTTAAAGAGATTAATTTAAAAAATCAAATATTTACCCACGCAATTACCATTTCCCATGTTCGTCATTCCTTTCTGTAGATCCATACTTCTGCCTAATATCATTACCTTCCACTTGAAAGATTTCTTTAACATTTCGTGTTGAGTATATCCAATGCTGATAAAACTTTCAGCTTCTTTATGTCTGAAAAATCTTAATCTAATGTTCAATTTTGAAAATTATTTTTGCTGGGTATAGAATTAGAAGTTGACAATGTTAATAACTATCGATGTTCTTATCTGCTAATTCTAACGTCTATGTCAGGTTAGGGTAGATTTGACAGATTGTTTTTTCTCTTCATATGAGTCATATTTTCTTGCTTTTTTTGTCATACTTAGCAATTTTTGATTGAATGCCAGATATTGTGATTTTTTTAAATCATTTTGGGTGAGGATATTTTGAATCTCTATAAATATTCTTGAGCATTATTCTGAAATGCACTTAAGTTACTTGGAAACTGTTTCATCCTTTGGATGTCACTTTTCGTATTTGTTAGGCAGGACCAGTGTTTAGGGCTAATTCTCCCTACTACTAAAAGCAAGACACATTGGGTAGTTCACTCTATCCAATATCCTGTGACATAGGAGGTTTTCTATGGGAATAACACTGTCTCTGGTCCTGAGTGTGTGCCAGGCACTATATCCTCCAATATTTTTGGATTTTTTTCTCCTGACCTTGGACAGTTTACTCACACATGTGTTGATCATGCTCGGTTGAATAATCAAGACCAACCCTCCAAAGATCTCTGTAGTTCTCTCTGTGCAGTGCACTTCTTTTTGGTATTCTGTTCAGCAAACTGTAGCTCTGTTGATCTCTCTGGACTTTCGACTCTGTCTCTTCAGCTCAGCGTGTCCACTAGGCTCCATCTCATTTCTTTGCTGAGCCAAAGCCAGGAAACTTCCTCAGGATAGTAAGCTGGGGCAATTGCAGAGTTTCTTTCATTCGTATCCCTATCTTAGGATTGTAGATTTTTGTTGCCTGATCCTCAGCGTCATGTCCGCCATTTTTTCCCATTTTTTTCTTTTTTTTTTAAATATTTTATTATGTTATGTTAGTCACCATACAGTACATCATTAGTTTTTGATGTAGTTTTCCATGATTCATTGTTTGCATATAACACCCAGTGCTCCATGCAATACGTGCCCTCCTTAATACCCATCACCAGGCTAGCCCAACCCTCCACCCCCCTCCCCTCTGAAACCCTCAGTTTGTTTCCCGGAGTCCATAGTCTCTCATGGTTCATTCCCCCTTCTGTTTACCCCCCGCCTTCATTTTTCCTCCTTCTCCTATCAATCTCCCTGCTACTCCTTATTTTCACAAATGAGTGGAACCATATGATAATTGTCTTTCTCTGCTTGACTTCTTTCACTTAGCATAATCTCCTCCAGTCCCGTCCATGATGCTGCAAATGCTGGGTAATCGTTTTTTCTGATGGCTGAGTAATATTCCATTGTATATATGGACCACATCTTCTTTATCCATTTGTCTGTTGAAGGGTATCTTGGCTCCTCCCACAGTTTGGCTATTGCAAACAATGCTGCTATGAACATTAGGGTGCATATGGCCCTTCTCTTCACTACGTCTGTATCTTTGGGGTAAATACCCAGTAGTGCAATTGCTGGGTCATAGGGTAGCTCTATTTTTAACTTTTTGAGGGACCTCCACAATGTTTTCCAAAGTGGCTGTACCAACTTGCATTCTCACCAACAGTGTAAGAGGGTTCCCCTTTCTCCACATCCTCTCCAACATTTGTTATTTCTTGCCTTGCCCATTTTTGCCATTCTAACTGGTGTAAGGTGGTATCTCAATGTGGTTTTGATTTGAATTTCCCTGATGGCTAATGATGTTGAACATTTTTTCATGTGTCTGTTAGCCATTTGTATGTCTTCATTGGAAAAGTGTCTGTTCATATCTTCTGCCCATTTTTTGATTTGATTATTTGTTTCTCGTGTATTGAATTTGAGAAGTTCTTTATAGATCTTTGATACCAGCCTTTTATCTGTAGTTTCATTTGCAAATATCTTCTCCCATTCCGTGGGTTGCCTCTCTGTTTTGTTGACTGCTTCCTTTGCTGAGCTGTAGCTTTTTATCTTGATGAAGTCCTAAAAGCTTATTTTTTCTTTTGTTTCCCTCGCCTTTTGGAGACATGTCATGAAAGAAGTTTCTGTGGCCAATGTCGAACAGGTTACAGCCTATGTTCTCCTCTATGATTTTGGTGGATTCCTGTCTCACATCGAGGTCTTTCATCCATTTGGAGTTTATCTTTGTGTATGATGTGAGAGAGTAGGTCAAGTTTCATTCTTCTGTATATAGCTGTCCAATTTTCCCAGCACCATTTATTGAAGAGACTGTTTTTTTTTCCACTGGATGTTTTTTCCTGCTTTGTCAAAAATTAGTTGACCATAGAGTCGAGGGTCCATTTCTGGAGTCTCTATTCTGTTCCATTGGTCTACGTGTCTGTTTTTGCCAGTACCATGCTGTCTTGGTGATCACAGCTTTGTAGTATACCTTGAAATCAGGCAACGTGATGCCCCCAGCTTTGTTTTTCTTTTTCAACACTTCCTTGGCGATTTGGGGTCTTTTCTGGTTCCACACAAATTTTAGGATTGTTTGTTCCAGCTCTTTGAAAAATGTCACTGGTATTTTGATCAGGATGGCGTTGAAAGTATAGATTGCTCTGGGTAGCATAGACATTTTAACTATGTTTATTCTTCCAGTCTATGAGCATGGAATGTTTTTCCATCTTTTTGTGTCTTCTCCCATGTTTTTCTATCCTTTGGTTGCTTCAGGCAAATGGGTAAATCTGGTCTTTGTCATGCCATCTTGGCCAGAAGTAGAAATCCTCAGATCCTACAGTTTTATTATAATTAAAATATTTGCTTATATTTGTATGCTTTTAATACATTTAAAACACTTTCATCTTATATTTTATTTTCACCAATCCTCATATATATAATCCACTGCCAGTCTGTCATGTACTCCTGTTTCCTGCACATGTGCCTCCCAGCACAAAGTGACTACAGGCTCATATCTAGTCCATCAACTTATAGGAAATGCAGCTTTGTCTTTCCAGAGGACATATCTTTTTCTAATTTGCACTAGGGTGCGACCATGGGTTACCAACCAATTTAATTCTCCAAAGTTTCTAAGATTAAAATTCAAATTGATTCATAGTTACTTGAAAATCATATTGACATCTGAAAAAAGGCAAATAAGGGAAGAAGAAAAAAAAATCATCTACTCAAAATAAGATACTTAACTATTCAGAAAACTCCCATTTTCAAAAACGTTTGGCTGGTTTGGGTAGGTCAATTATTAATCAATAATCCTTTTTTGGTAACTCAAAGGAAAGAAGGAAAAGAATTGAATAATCTGATGTAGTCTGGCTTATCTCTGTGCAGATCTAAAAGGGCCACCTATTATTTTTCAAGATTTTTAATTGATTACATGAACTATTGCCAGGTCCAGATGAAGGAAGAGAAAGAACTTGCATTAAATTATTTTCCTTCCTTCCTTCCTTCCTTCCTTCCTTCCTTCCTTCCTTCCTTCCTTCCTTTCTTCTCTCTTCTCTTCTCTTCTCTTCTCTTCTCTCTCCTCCATTTGACAAATATTTATTGAGCACCTGCTCCATCTCAGGTATTGATATGTTATTGGGATCAAAACATATTTAAAAAAATCTCACTTGATGAAGCTACCTTCAAAAGGGGACAGAAAGATGTAAACAATGTATTTAAAAGCAAGTTAATCTTACTTTAAATGTGATAAATGCTATATAAATATTAAAGAGCCAGACAGAGAACAGAGTATCAGGAAATAGGAATTCAGGGTCGGCACTGAAATCTTTACTAGGGTTAGTCATAGTAAGCTTTACTTACAAGGTGGCATCTGAACCAAGACCTGAAAGAGGTGGGGAAGTAGGAACTGGGACATCCACGTATCTGGGGAAGCATGCCTTGAGTAAGAGCGTGGAGGCCAGTAGTGATGAGGAGAAGAGAGCCAGAGTGAGTGGTAGAGGTTGAAGGAGTACGAGCAGATCTTATGAGGTCTTATAGCATAATCGAACTTAAATTTTAAAAAGATCAACTTGATGTTTTGTTCATTTATTGGAATCGCTTTAAAATAGATATTTGGTGCATAGTGTGGTGAAAAAATGGGGGGTTGTCTTAATGTTTGTCATCTTCCTCCTCCATGACCACTAGGGAAGGAGCACTTCTTACCCAGCAGGCCCCCAGGCTCTTGCTGGACAGACACAAGTGAGGGCTTAGCCATAATGGCAGATGCCAAAGCCTGGGCCAGTGGCTCATGAGGGCTGATTGAAAGAAAAGGGAATTAGGGTGAGAATGGATTATGGGTTACTAGATATTTGAGATGGGGAGGAAAGGAGTCATACTTTAGGAAAAGAGATGTGGGGGAAAATGATCTTACTACATTTTACTATGTTTTATTAGATGATTTTCATTTCTTAGGACATTCAAGAAAGCCCAAAGTGGATATCTGTATGTTTCTTTAATACTTTCCTACTTCAAATTTGTTTTTCTTTTAGATGAAACCATATTAAAACTTGCTTTGGAGGCATTCCCAGTATGGGTGTTACCACTGGAAGAGAAAAGTATGAGATCACAAGTTCTTGTATTCAGGTGATAGAGAGTGTGTTAAAAAAAAATAATAGAAAATTGTTTTTCATTAGGTAATGTGGTTATCTATTTTAAGTTCTAAAATTTGACAATTTTAATCAGTTTTTCAGCTGACAAGTAACACATGAATTTAGTTAAAAGTTTATAATTGTACTTGCCTTCTACATTAGAGGCAAACAGCATTGCCACTTTCCTGAATATCTTTCCAGAAATGTCTTTTATACATTAGGTTGAACTTTCTGAAATCGCCATTTTTGTGAGTCAAAAAGTCAACTGTCAGTAGTTTTAAAATGTTAAACCTAACACAAGGGCACATATATCTTTTTTATAATGAATGAGAATTTTATAAAGGTATTGTGACATTGTTTATGTTTATATCCATAAACCTTCAATATAATCCCAAATCGATACATATAGATTTACATTACGATCTTTAATACTTACATAATATTGTTTTATGAACATGTGACAATTTAACTAGTTCCCATTTGATGGGCTTTTAGATTGTTTCCAAAGTCTTGTTATTTCAATGTTGTAATGAGCGTTATTGTTCTGAATACATATAAGTAGATATGAAAGATAAATTCCTAGAAGTGAAATTGCTGGGTAAACATTGTTTTTTTTTTTTTACTTTTACCAAATTTCTCTTAAAGGATATCTCCCCCACACACCCAGGGTGGTGAGGGTGCCTGTATTTCCATATCATCCTAGCCTCGTGAGTGACCTTTTATAAGCGCATGAGGGAAAATTCACATCTCATTGTTCTAATGTTCCACACCTGGAGTAAGGGTGTCCATTTGCCAATTTTGTTTGCATGCTTATATGTTCCCTGTTTCATATATTTCTTTTCTGTCCCACTAGGTTGTAGCTCTTTGATTTTTGATTTCAAGTATATTTTTATGAATTACGAAAACTAGTACTTATCTTATTTGTTGCAAAGATATTTGCCTGAGGTTGCCAGTTTTAATGCTGTTTTCATACTGCAGAACATTAAATTTTATCAAAACATTCATTTTATCATTATTTTTTCTGCCACATTTCCCTTAGAAATGTCCTCTTTGGAAAGAAAGTAAAAAAAAAAAAGATTCAATTTCATCTTCATGTTCTTTCATGGTGTTATTTTAACAATTAAATCATGATCCATTTGAAATTTCTTCTTGTATATAAAAAAATAAGGCAGCATATAATTTAAAATCTAAATAACTACATTTTATTTAATATAGTTCATATACGGTTGCAGCAAATAAGCCTTTCTCAGTAAAATAAATTCCATACTACCGAGTTAGACAATAACCTGTTTTCAGTCAATATATCATTTTTATACTTCCTAGATACTTCAAATAGTGTCCTAATAACATATTTTTGGTGATAAATACTTTTGTTTTTCATTGATAAACAACTTCTATGTAACCTGAAGATTTGGCCATCCAAGAACATTTCTTCCGATGTGGCAGAATTATTTCCCAGTGTTTGTCTTTAACATACCATTTGTCACATTGCTGGGCACTTTTCCTTGCTGCCTCCTCGATACATTGTGAACTACTTGGGAAAGGAACCGTCTTTTATTTACCTCAGTATCAACAGAAAAAAATCACACAGTGCAATCAATCAATATCTAATGTAAGAATTAATGATGGAAATTTCTGATAGACACATCCAACAACATCTATTCACTTATTTATTGTGCTCTGCACACAGAAGAAGCCTAAGATGACTATATAATAATAAATTTCTTTATCCCTTAGGCACCTCTGTTTGTCTGGAGTGACATTTTTTTCCGAGCTTACACACTGCATGCTGCAGGGATGGAAAAACTGCTCCGTCTGAATTCTGTTCAGCCTAAGATTCAGCCAGCACCATATTCTCTCCCATTTCATTAGAAAATGACACCAAGCTATATTCAGAAGCTTGCACACTACCTAGTCAGTGAGCGTATGAACACTCTTTATTTTAAAATGATTTGCACGGAGTCTTAACTACCTGCCAAAAAGCCCGCAATGAGAGATAAAATGCTTGAGAATAATAACATGCATTTTAAATCCTCTCATTCAACGTAGTTCCTTCAACCTTCCCTGAAGAGGGAAAGGAGTCATGTCCAGCCTTTCACCGTGATGTACAGTCACCTAAAATCACATCCCATGAAACCCAGGGGGAAAAAATGGTATTTGTAGTTCCATTTCACAAGCCCTAAAAACTACACCAATAATGTAGTCCCCTTGTCTAACTGTTCTATGCAGCTTGCTCTCCAGCTGCAAATTTTGGGCTGCTGCGGTGTCCCTGAAGGATAAAATCCCACAGTCATATCTAATTGCTGGCAGTGCATCCTCCCGCCTCACCCGAAGTGTGTGGGTGTGTGGGTGGTATTTCTTAAGGGCAGGAGCTTCCAGTCTTCTTGCTTTTCTAAGCGTGTGGTGTGGCTCAAGGAAACCCTATCTGGGGCACGTGGGTGGTGCAGTCAGTTCATCGCCAGACTTAGTTTTGGCTCAGGTCCTGAACTCAGGGTCGTGAGACTGAGCCCTATGTTGGGCTCCGGCCTCAGCCCAGAGTCTACCGGAGATTCTCTTTCCCTCTCCATCTGTCCCTTGCATTCATGCGCACTCTCTCTCTCTCAAACATAAATAAATCTTAAAAAGAGAGAGAGAGAGAGAGAAAGAGAAAAGAAAAGAAACCCTACCTATCTAAAATTAATGAGGCCCTCACTTTTAGGACATAATTAATCTCACTTTATTCAATCTCTGTAGCTATTCTAAACCTTTTCCTTTCCCCAACTACTTTTTTTTTTTTTTTTTAAGAACTGTATTTCTTTATTTGACAGAGCAAGAGAGTACCAGCAGGGGGAGCAGCAGACAGAGGGAGAAGCAGGCTCCCTGCTGAGCAAGGAGCCCAATGCAGGACTTGATCCCAGGACCCTGGAAGCATGACCTGAGCCGAAGGCAGATGATTAACCAACTGAGCCACCCAGGCATCCCTCACCTACTACTTTCTGCCTCTGTTCCCATCATATTCAATCTTCAAAAAATGGTGACCATTTTTTATTTTATATTTTTTACCTATACAGTCCACACGAGAATGGAATACGTTTCCGTCGTCTCAATACTTGTCTTCCTAGCCCAACTCCTTCCCATTCTTGAGATCTTATCAAAAAAGAAAAAAAAAAAGTCTTTCCTACAGAATCAAGCCTTTCCATCTTCTATTAGCACTTTGTTACTCAAATGCAGAAACCCTGGTGCCTTGCTAGAGCTTCTGAGTTAGAATCTGCATTTCACAAGCTATCAGTAGGATTTGTATGCCTGGCCTATACTACTTTTTTATGTCATCTTCAGTCTTGAGTAAGCCCTCTACTCAGTTTACAAAACTGTCAACATCATCTTTAAAGTACCCTCCTTCTATCCTGCTAGCTTCTCCATTCAGCACCATCTCGCTTCACTACTCAACTTGTGAATATAGGACTTTCATTCTCTACCTACCGATTCCATAATACCTTGCATTCTCCTTCAGCCCCCTAATTTATTCCTAGAAATCTTGACAGTTACCAGTGCCTTTCTGCCAAGATCTATTAAACATACAAGTTTCAATTCTATCATACCACTTGTTATGATTATCACTAGCTGAGCTTTTGGTAAGCCTCATGAACTACAACAATAAACTCCACATTACTGCTAAATATGCTATTTTGCAGAGATATTTACCCACGTTCTTCCTGTGCCTTTTATGCCCTCCAAATACGTTTAACGTTCCCAGCCCGATTCAGTTTCTTAAAATATCTATTCCTGCCCAGAGAAATACTTTGGGCGCTGATTTACTTATCTATTACTGCATAATTATCCCCAAACAAAATAGTTTAAAATAACACGTATTTATTACCTTGTGCATTTTCTGAGACTCAGTAATCTAAGAGCAGCTTAGCTGGGTGGTTCTGGTTCAGAGTCTCTCCTGACATGGCATTCTAGACGCCAACCATGCTGCTGTCATCTGAAGGCTTGCCGGGGACTACAGCAGGGTCTCTTAACCTTACAACTATTGATATTTGGGGAATGGATAATCCTTTATTGCAAGGAGTTCCTTATGAGTTATAGGATTTTAGCAGCATCTGTGGCCTCTACCTTCTAGATGCCAACGCTATCTCCCATCCTAGTAACAGTCAAAATATCCCCAGACATTGCTAAGTTCCCTGGGCAGCAAACTCACCCCCAGCTGAAAACTACTAGGCTAGAGGTCTGCTTCCAAGATGGCACACGAAGGGAGCATTGGCTGAAGGCCTCAGCACCTTGCTGGCTGTTGACAAGGAGGCTTCAGTTTCTCGTCACATGGGTTTCTCCCTACGTCTGCTTTAGTGTCCTCATGACATCACAGCTATAATAATCCAAGAGAAACATCCAAGAGAGAGCATATAGATGGAGGAAGCTGTCAGGGCTTTTATGACCTAGTTTTGGAAGCCCTGTTCCTTCACAAATATTCTGTTTGTTAGAAGTTAGCCACTAAATAAAGCCCACATCAAAAGGAAGAGGAATTAAGCTCTGTTTCTTGAAGAGAGAAATATCAGGAAATTTCTGAAAATATTTAAAAAGTACCAAAGCCCCTCCCCCATTTTAAAAAGTCCTTATAAATTGCTGAATCATTATATTGTACACCTGAAACTAATGTAACACATACATTAACTACACTGGAATTAAAATTTAAAAAATAAAAAAAAGTCCTTATATAAAATGTTCATGAAATTATCATGAGATAGCTGGTTTATCTCCCCCATCCCACATTTATCTCCCCCAAAATATGGTCTACTTAATCAGGAGAACTCATAAGTCCTTTACACACAGACATCCCTGTTTCTGGGCTCGTCTTCTTGTTCCAGACTTCCACAGTCCACATGAATCTCCCCTTTCTAAACTTCCACCACCTCACTCTACAGGTCGTGTATGCTGCCTTCTTCTAGCCAATCTAAACTAAACAGGAAAATGACGTAAGAGCACAAAAATAGTTGGTCTTATTTATTTCCTTACTCCTTCTCCTCTTTATCTCTCTGTCCTCCTATTACCTTCTGCCTTTCTCAATTACCAGCCTAATTTTATACTTACATCAATTATAGGTGTTTGTATGCAAATTTGAGAAAAAGCTCTTCTGGTTAAACATGTGGCAAGTGTCTGAAAGAGGTCTTTCCCAGTGTATGGGCTTGAAATATCTGCATGAGAATCACCTGATGAAGGGTAGAAATCCAAGCTCTATCTGGACAGACTGACTCTCAGATCTCTAGAGGTGGGGTCTCAGTGTCTGCTCTAAGAAAAGCTAAAGGATTATTGGATTTTCCCCCTTTTTTTATAATAATATCAAATAAATGATTATATGGTCATGGAGAAGTTCTGGATATCTAAGAAAAAGATCTACAGCAAACTTTTTTTTTTTTTTTAAGATTTATTTATTTATATAAGGAGCAGGGGCAAAGGGAGAAGGAGAGAGAGAATCTCAAGCACACTCCATGCTGAGCATAGAGCCCAATGTGGGGCTCATCTCACCACCCTGAAATCATGACCTGGGCCAAAATCAAGAGTTGGACATTTAACCAACTGAGCCATCCAGGCGCCCCTACGTCAAACTTCTTACGCCTCTAAAAATGACTAAACCAGTTAACCACTGTTACATAAACCAATGTGGATATAAGCCCAACAATCTGTGTCATCTTTCTTAATCTCACTTCCAGTGTCTATGAAAGTCAAAGTCAGAATCACTGGTGATTTGCCCAACTATGAATCCCTTTCTCACCAAAATTTGGGCATCACTCACGTGATTTTTCTTGTTATTGGTAAGACATAAATGAATTCCTCATGCTGATATAGGAGAGGTCAATCAGACAACATTAGGTGTTTCTGTTGTTATTTTTGATGCGATCCTATAAATTGAGATAGCACAGTACCAGAACATTTTTAAGGAATTAAGATCTTTTGGGGAGTTGGCAGCTGCACATATAGCCCAGGGCCAATATTCTGGCTAATGAACAGCAGCCTAGGCGAACTCCCAAATCTCTTAAACTGTTAGAACAATTACCAAATACTAGGGTGGGAAATATATTCTATGGCCTGAAGGAACACACACACACACACACACACACACACACACACACACATCATGAAACGGGAGAAGTTGGAGATTTGAGGAACTAGGTCATGCTAGTTGTTTTATGTTTTACTTGAACTCAAGCAATCTCGAAGTACCACCTAGTCCCATGCTTATCTGTCTTGATTGACTGAACAGGGTAAATTTCCTGGGAATTTTTGGATTTAGCCCAGTCTTTGAAAAGCTTACAGGGGTGCAATCTGCTACAAAGATATTCTTTCACTGCAGATATCCACCAATATTCAACGAAATCACCTATAAGTTAGCCTTAAAAAATGTTTCCCCTAAGAACTGCAACACGTTCTTGGCACATAACCAGTTCATCCAACCCCCTTCACTAGGAGATCTGAACAAACTTTACCATGGCTCCTAGCAGCTTAAGGCCATGTTCCTTGGATGACTCCAACCTCCCTTAAAATGCCTATCCAACAAAGCTCCACGCTGCCAGGAGGATTTACTGTTTGTTCCAGCCAAAATCTAGCGATAGGCTGATAGGCCTCTGAACTCCCTCTTAGAGCAGATACTTGAGAAACTCTGCAACTATAAATCCTTTCTCTCCCTTTTGAAATGTAAATCTTCTACCACCTCAGACTGTCTTCTCAAGGACCCGGGATTCATCTTTTCAGGATACAGACATTCAAGGAGATAGCTCTCCCTCCTGGTGTCTGTGTAAGGCCAAGAGCTTAACTTTGGTAGGCACCTTGTTCCCTTGCATCACTATGTCCTGCCATAAAGACATAAGTTTGTTTTCCTCCAGATAAGGACCAATTACATACTGAGATGACCTAGTCACATGGACCAAACCATCTTGCTTATTGTCCTTCACTGGCTTTCCTCCAACGTGTCCCAGCATTGAAAAAGTCTCCAGATTTTTATTCTGGCAAAGTTGAACTCAGTTTAAACTGGACTCTCTTCCACATGAAAGAGTTTCTACTAAACAAGATCTGTCTCTATTGCCCTTAACCAGTGTCCAACTTTGCTTATCTTCGACAATATGATTCACTAAAATGGGAAGTTAAATCACATTTGTCTTATACTTGAAAAATTGGGTGAGATGCCATGATTTACTTCTGGAAAGAACATAAATATAAACCACATGTGAAGGGTAACGATATTGAGCTTTATCTGACTTCTGTATTCTCAGAAGCTCGGACATAGTGAAAGTTAAGAATTCCCCCCACCCCCATCCCCATTCTTTTGTGTTCCTAGACATGAGAAATGGGTAAACACACATGACAGCCCTCCTCTTGCATATTCCAAGATAAGACCTATCTGTGTCTCCTCATTACTCCCATAGACTTGTTCAGGACTCCTTGTCTACACGCCTGTATAAGATCCTGGCCCCATGCATTTTCTTTGAGCAGTTCCTCAAAGGGCATACTAAGATCAGTGGTAGGGCCTAGAGGTAGCTGGGATGGGAAAAGGAAAGGAGCACACATCCCAATCCCCGGTAAGATCTACTTTTTATTTAACAGTGTCATATGAATACAGTTTTAATATTCTCCCCAACTGAATTGCTGAACTTAAGCCCTGATTTTATAGAAATTCTAGAGAAATTCTAGCAAGTTCACTGAAATATGTTTAAACTACATTAGGCTGCAGATGACAGCTTTTATCTCCAGGTGCTACAACTGAAGGAGGGAGGAGTTGCTCAATGAGACAGGAAAATTATCATAGAAGAAAGGGATTTGGAGAAATGGAAGCTACTTTGAGGCAAGGCTCAACACAAAAGTCTTGTTTGCTTTTTTCCCCCCCACCTCCACTCTTGAAGGGCTGCAAATCTACTCTCACAACCTTAGAAGACAACTCAAGGAGAGGAGTATAAAAATCATTAGCATTCAAGAGGAATCTATATTCACATATTCTGAAAATCTTGCTTTGCCTTGAATTTGCCTACCAGCAGTCACAAATAGAAATAGCATAAGCAATAGAAATATATTTGTTCAGCTGATGATGGTTGAGGCAGAAAGAGTTTACACACTGAAAAATAACTTCGGAGCAATTACAGATGGAACTGCAGCACTGATGGAAGTTGGGGCTGTAGAAATAGGTATTGGGGTGAAAAGACTGCACAGGTGGTGGGGTCTTCTAAGGCAAACAGTGATTCTGATTGGGCCAGGGCAGTGGCCTTCACCTGCCACTCCAGAAATAAAAAATTCATTGATGTTCTTCATCTAGTATTTCAATCTGCCACTCAGAATGATCTCATACCTTGTAGAAGGTGCTAGAAGAACTATTCTATCACTGTGACAGATCTTGGGTGAATTAACACCTACAATGATAATTGAGAAGTTTTTCAGTTATTGTCTAAACACTGGTAAAACTGCATAGGTATTTCTGAGAGTACCTGGTATCAGACACTTCTAATTTAATAGTTTTGTTATGGCATTTCTGACTCACTAAAAGACTGGGAAGAAGAAAGGGAAATATGAAAACACACAGCAGAAAAATGGAAGCCAGGCAACTTCTGTTGTAACATCAACAGTCTCTCCCAAAACTTTAAAGTAAGTTATCTTGGATCGAGAGAAAAGCATGCATGTTTCATTCCATCTAATAGAGTCCACCTGGGAAACAAAAAGGTGAAGTGGGAATAAACATACTTAAACTTGGATGGTTGGACCGTTGCCTTCATTGATGTTTTGATCCAGAAGGGGAAAAACATCTGAGTTTCGATGGAAAACTATGCATTTTTTAGCACACTCCCTGTTATATCTGATTCTGGTTTTATGCAGTTATTTTACAACTTTGTAAATTGCAGGTAACTAATAGCAATGCAAAATAATTCTTGTCTGTAGACATGCACATGCTGTCCTGTTTGGTAGAGGTTAAACTGATTTCTCTCCCCAGCTATGGAAGAAACCATGTGCCTCTCTTTGCACATTCATTCCAATATTCTTAATTATAAATGCATCTTTTTTTTTTGGATTTTTCCTTGAACTTGTAAGATCTAACTAGTTTCCTCATCAATAAGTTAAATAAAATATTTAACATGTTGAGGGTCATACTTTCACTTTCTTCTAAAACATGTATCTAACAGCTCAAAACCTAACTTAAAACAATAAAAAAAGGAAAGGGAATAAGCCCTCAAGATTAAAAGAAAATAAGCAGAGATATGAATGGTGGTAAGGGAGCTGAACAATTTCTAGTTATAATTGATTTAGAAAGTGAACACCTTAGAAACTTAATAACTATGCATGTAGGTAGGGAAGCCAACAAGAAACGAGCCATTCCAATATATGAATTCTGGAAAGAATCAGGGACTGAAGGAATTCAGGGACCCTTTAAAGGTGGCATGAAGCTTGTAAAAGAAGAATTAGATACCCATACACCCAGCCTCAAGGGAAGCTCTTCTGTTAGCTTCTAGAAAGCTGGCAGCCAAACACGGAAGGCAGAAGACTGGAAGATTTACCATTGGAGTAACGGATTAGCTAAAGAGAAAAGACTGTTCACTGCTGGTGAAACCCAGATGACTCTACATCAAGAATTTCCAGTCATCTTTTCTAGAGTTTTAAAATATAAATGGTTAGATCAGACATTTGAGAAATTCTCCAGTGAGAGAGAGAAAGAAAACAAAAGGAATTCAAAAGGGAACAGAGGAGCTAAATTAGGGAGCCAACTGACAAATAAATAGAACCCAAGATTAGCCTGAGGACATACTGGAGAACAAGAAGAGGCACAGTATCTTTGAACATAGCAACAGAGTCATTTCATCATAATGTAAAAAAGATAAACGATTTAACAATCAGTATTTGGAAAACTGATAGCTTTGGGGGGAAACTGTAATAAATTAGAACACAAAACTTCTAAATGGATTCAAGTCTTTTCCAAGATGACACAGTTTATAGGTCTTAGACTTGTGATCCACTAAAAGGTATTCAAGGTATTATTATTTTTATTAATATTAGTATTATTATAGATTCATGGCATGGGATATTTGGCAATCGTATCTTCAATGATCATTTTGTTATAAGGAAGAACAGTTAATATCTATACATACTTTAAAAATGTTTCATTACATAAGTTTCAAAAATGTTTAAAAGTAGACCAAAGTGTATAATAAACATTATAATTCATTTCAGTAATGATTAGCTCATGGCCAATCTGGCCTCATCTTCTAACCTCCAATTGTTTTAAATCAACCTCATGTCATTTCATCCATACACACACACACACACACACACACACACACACACACACACACACTCAATCTTAGACATATGTCTAAGGATATGTGTATGTGTATTTATTGTATATATACCATTGTCTCACCTAAGAGCAACAATACCTTCTTAAAGAATCAAATATTGAATTAGTGTTCACATTTTTAATTGCTTCACAAATGTTAAAAAGAGTTTATACAGATTTTTTGCTTTGTATTAGTCATTAAAGTCTACCATTGCGATTGGCTGATACTTCTTTTAAGTGTCTTATTTACTCCATAGATTTCCTTCTTTCTCTTTTTTTCTTTCCCTTCAACATATTTGTTGGAGAAACCAGGTGTTTTGTTGCCCCCTGTAGATTTCCCCACAGTCTTATTTTTATTAGTCTCATCCACGGTGTTACCTACTATATCCATTTTCCATATTTTCTGTAAGTCAGTGGTTGGATCTAGAGGTTTAATCAGAATCAGGTTCATAGTTTGCTGATCAGACTAATTCATAGGTGGTGTACATTCCTTCACCGTGAAGCATGTGATGTTTGGTTATTTCTCTCATTTATTGATGTTAGCAGGTGTTAATAATCAATGCCTCGGTTTATTAATTCATTTGGAGTCACAAGTCTCACTCGCCAGCTGGAGTACTTAAAAACAAACAAATGAAAATCTTCCTTAACCTACTGTTTGGAGACCCACTGGTAGAGAAGATAAACAAAAAAACACAACACAAAAAAACAAGATAAAAGCTTGGCTGTTTCTCTTTATTAACTAGTTTTTTTAAAATAATGGGTTGATTCACAAGCATCCTACAGTGGTAAACAATACATTTTGGGGTTTTTTTGTTACTGTAGATTTACTGATTTTTAATATGGTTGATGTATTTTAATCGATTACAGTTATTAACCTTATTAATGCTTGAACTGTCTGATATTTGGCCAGTTGGTTTCTGACTCTTTTGAGACTTTGGCTCCAAGCTGCCTCATGAGTCTACTAGTTTCCTTACTGTCTGTGATTAAAATCTTCTAGGCTTTTCTCATATGCCTGTATAAGTCATATGCTTATACAACTATACACCAGACTTAGAACTAACCATTTCACCAAGGAACCCTGTTTTTTGTTTTATTTTGTTGTTGGTTTGTTTTTAGTGTAAAAAAAAAAAAGCCCAAAAGATTATAAACCACGTGGGATAACGTGCTCTACTTAATATTTTTTAAGTGAACGTGATGTATGTAAATTATTATATAACATAAAACTTCAACTTTGTGAAAGAAATACACACACACACACAAATTCAGAAAGATTAGCCTGAGAGGACAAGTGAAAAATTCCAACATGTTAACATAGATTTTCTCTGTGTAGATTAATGTTTAGCAATGGTTTTTAATTTCATGTTTAGAAAGATCTGTATTTTGCAATAAGCATATGATACTTCAAGAAAAGAACTATAAACCAAAAATTTAAAAAGAATTCAGGTTTTGTAGTAAGGATTTTCTATTATGGCAAATAAAATTATTGTAACAATTCCTGTTAAATCATACAGGCTGTACTTGAAAGAATAATAAGCATGAATTGGTTAATATTTGCAAGGCACTTTAAAAGTAATAGGTCTGTGTGGCATTATTCCATTTAGTTTATGACATATTAATAATGCATTTTATTTATCTGGCATTTGAAGTAGAGTTTAATGAATTAATAAACATAATACCCAATCATGTTTAATGAAGACCTTTCAAATGAGCCTGTTTTAATTTTATAATAATTATATTTATCACTTTTTTATTGCATTTGTTCTTTGAAAGTATTTTACAAGCATCTAGTTGGTTAATGCTTAATACATTCATCTTCAGGTAAAATGGATACAAGGTATCCTTGTTCTATTTCTACCAATAGTCCAGTCTAGACCAAAGACAAGGTGAAAAATCTGCTCTTGTCCAGTTCCTGGAGAAAACATGCTGTTATTTCATTGTAGATTTGAGTTCAGGATAGAACATTAGTAGGGCTCAGAAAGTGATCCTCAGAAATACTACATGCTTCCAGTGTTTAACGTGTTCTTTACAAATGATGCCTAATGGCCTTCATCACTACAATTCTAATGTTTTAGTAATCACAAGTATTTTTTTTTAATTGAAGTAGAGCTGACATACAATATTATATTAGTTTCAGATATCTCTTCTGTATGAAACAACCAGGGCTTTTTTAGCCATTGTCATGAAATTCCTGTATCTGAGAAGAACCTTAAAAAGGGGGAGGGTCCCAAAATGATAACATGAGCATAGCTTCTCTGATTCTCAATGGGAGTGTTAAAAAGTCCAGAACTTCTGGCAGCTTTGAATAATTTCACCAAAAATCCAAAGAGACATAGCATCCCAAATCCTTCCAGCTAAATATCCCATTGGCTTTCTACAATGGTTGCAACTGGCCAAGTATGGTGGTGATGGCTTCACAATCATCAGATTGCTCTTTGGATGGGTAAATGGTACCCTGTGCTCAGTTTAAAGTCTTCATACATAGACACTGAGTAACTCAGTTTGATCTTTTCATGTAGGAACAACAGAATCCAAGGGAACAGTTCAAAATAAAATACTTCACTTTGACAACCTTACCAGGATAGTGGTTGTATGATAGTGTTTTTGTTCCTTTAATCTGATTTCAGGAATCCCTTAGAGTGTGATTTTGGATATTCAGATCTCAGGTGTTTGGCAAGAAGTCATTTGCAGCAAGGGATGAGATCCAATCCTTGCCATAATTTGGAAACACCAGCTGGGGCATTAGTCACAATTCATTTCAGCCTCCAGGTCAGATTGGGCAAATGCAAGACTGTGTTAATAATAATTATCTTTAAGAGTGAGCATTTTAAGAGTGAGAGAACCAAAATGTTTCCAAGGACACAGTGCAATAGATTGTTCATTTTTCATGAGAATACTTAGATTCAAAACAGAACCAAACTCCCAAATTAAGTCCATCTAATTGTTTTATGCTTAGAATAATTCCAAGTCTCCAATCTAGATGTAATATGTTGAATAATCAATTTCACCTTTGAACATGGTGTGGAAAATGGGTGTGTTGCTACTATTAACCTTTATGTAGAAATTGTATCGGCAGCATCTGTAGCCAGGACATTTCATCCAGGAAAAGCACTTGTAATGTGATGCAGGCATTTAATTGAGCATTGCCTTCTCCTTGTCTTGTCTAGTTTGAGTTTACAATTAAAAAAAAACAACAACAACTCTAAACCTACAGGACAGTTGCCAGTACAGTACAAAAAATGTTTCTCCTGCTAATTTTGAGAATGAGTCGCTGACATGTTTCTCTATTGTCCGCCCTCAAGTACTTTACTGCACATTCCCTACAGACAAGGACATTTTCATACAAGACTATAAAACACAACTTAGCAAATTTAATTAACTTCACTACATTGCTATCATCTAATCCTTAGACTTCATTCAAGTTTTATCAATTGTCACAATAATGTCCTTTGTAAAAAAAAAAAAAAATCTGAGTCAGAAATGAAGCATTGCACTTAGGTGTCATTTTCTGCTGTCTGGACATTTCTTCAGGCTTTCCTTGACTTTCATGACTTTGGCACTTACCAAGATCACAGGCCAGTTTATTTCGTGGAACATTTGTCAATTTGCTTTTTCCTGATGTTCCCTTATGAATAGATTCAGGTTACGCATTATAGATGGGGTGTCCCATTCTTTTGATTCCATCTTGTAGGGTGCTGAATAGTTAGCTTCGTTCCATCGCTAGTGATGTCCACAATGATTACTTACTTAAAATAGTGCAGGACCGGCTTCTCCAGTGTAAATTTACTCTTTCCTTTGGTAATTAACAAGTATTTTGTGGGAAGAAAAAAGTATTTTGTGAAAAGGCAATTTGAAACTATGTAAATATCCTGTTCCTCATCAAATATTTGTATCATTTATTTATTTATATCAAAATGGATTTATTTTTCTTATTTTATTCAATGAACTATTATTTATTACTATCATTATTATTATAATGTTCAATTTGTCCCCAATTTAGCCACATTTGTCTGTCTTTTAATATATCTTCATCATTCTTTAAGAAAATCCTTGCTTTTTTATACAAAAAGACATTTCAGGTCTTTCTAATACTTTTCTTGCTCCAGTCCTTTCTGGAATCAGCCATTTCCCCAAGGCACTCTGGTTTCTACTGGAGGGGAATGATTTTTAGAAGCCAAGATCTGGAGAATCAAGGCTCCTAGACTCTCTCAGTTGACAGAACTAAGAATGAACACACACATATGTCATATACATGCACGCGCACACACACACACACACACACACACACACACACATATATATGAAACTGTGAGTCCAGACCAATAGCTCCAATTCCAGTCCTACTCCACAAACTTCATCTTATTTTTCTCTCCTTTCTCTTATTTGAAACCACCTTCTCTTACAGTGAGAAACATGACTTCCATCACCCTTAATATATTTATTTATGAATCCATTTTCCTATATATAACCAATCTTCCAATTTTGCCACTATCTCCTTCATCATCAAGATTCTCTTACCCTGCCTGGAAGCTGACACTCTGTACCCAGCCACCGCACATGTGGACACCTCCTCACCCACTTTTTCTCTGATATTCTATACCAGGAGACCCATCCCCATTGCATGGACTCTTTCTTTTCACTTGTGCTCCAAAACCCAACCCTAATTCACTGTATTCCCCACCTCCAACCATGTTGTCCAGGGACACATACTTTGTCCTGCTCCACCTCATTTATGGCTTCAGGATGGAATTGCTTGAGAAAGGAAGGGGAAGAGAAGAAGATTCTAGTTTTATTTTGCAATGCTCATACTGTTACACTACGAATGAGAGTACACATCTTAGTCAGTTGTTTCAAGATAACAGTTTTTACTCCGGATATGTGTGTGTGTCATATGTGTATGGAACAATTGAGAAACTATGAGGATCGATAAAGTTAGCCAAGAAGGGACATTTTCCCCACCAAAAGGCCGACCGCGAACCTTCCCCAGCCTAAAGAAAGGTGGTTTTTTCAGCCATCTCGGAAGACAAGAACATGCTCCTTCTCAGGGAAATATCCTAACAACTCCAGCATGGGCATACACTTCTACAGAATCCAAAAATAACAGAAGTAGCTAAAGAAGGACAAGAGATCTTGAATTTTTGGTCACTGTAGCTTTAGAAATTTAGTCAAGTTTGAGTGGTTAGATGATGGGGAGAGAGAGCCTTTCAAATAAGTCTATGAGTTATGACACAAGGAACACAAGATAGAATAGAATCTTGGAACAGAGAACACAAGAGGACAAATCAAAACGATGGTAAGAAACCCCAGAGAGGTTAATTTGATGTACTATTCTAGCCTCTTTCTTAACTAAGATTCATGTCTCTGAATAGCTTGGGGTGTATTGCATATAAAGTCATATGGGTTCAGGTTTTTTCAAATATTTTCACATAATGATCTTATGATAATCTTGACAAATTTCAACACTACATATATATATATATATATATTTTTTTTTTTTTTTTTTCTAATTTAGTCAAGAAAAAAGATCTAGATCAATTCAAACCAACCCATATAACTCGTAGCTCTCCCCGGGCCCCAGTGAGCAGATTGCAACGGACTCCATCCTCTTTCTTCATCCCAACCCACATTAACAGAGAGGTATCTCTGATTGCTTCTCTTGTCTTCCATCTCCTACAATTTATAACAATGTAACATTATCACATACAACAGTCTTTCCACCCTCCATCTGTTCTGCATATTGAAGACAAATGATTAATTAAAGATGTGTTGATTAACGAATGTGAAATATGTACTGTTATCATTCAGTGCTTCCTTACACTTTCTCCAAAGTACTTTTCACCAATCAACATTTGACCTTGCTTTTAAGGACAGAGTATCAGGCTGATTACTGCCAGACTTCCTGAGCGCTTTTCTCTAAATAAGTGGTTTTCATTGGAAGGGAAGCATTGATTCTCTTGTGGGTCCATTTCATGGGCTCTCTAAAAATATCAAAGAAATCTATTCTACTTGAGTTTTTTATGTACATCCCCCAATTTATCTTGAAATTAAACATGCTACTTTTAATCATCTATAAATATGTAAAGATCACAAAAAGAATCATAAAGGAACTCCATGACCTTTTTAATGTGTAATACATACATACTTACGTGTACTGCATATATAAACAGTACATATATGTTGTCAAGCCTTGCTCTGTGTCTTATTCTTCCTTTCCTCCTCTCCCCATCCCACTTTAAATTGATCAGCCCCATCAAGACTGAACATTGTCTCCAAAAGGAAAAAACAAAACCAAACAAAACAAAACGTGTACCATTACCTTACACATGGCTCATCTTGGGCAAATTCTTCTATAATTTGGAAGAATTTATCTGACACCTGGTCCAGTACTCAGATGAGACAACACCAAACAGCCGTACTGTTAATATCTCATTGATTAAGTGGATTTTATGACCCATTCTCTATTTGTGGCCAAGTTCTGATCCCTGAAATATGTTTTGTTAGCAGTGTATCTTTCTTAATAATCTAACTGGAAATCTGGGATGTTTTTCTAGGTTTGGGTTCTTTCCTTTTTCTTGCCTGTCCCCCCCGCCCCCTGCCCCGCCACAATTTAAGGCAACATTTACTAAAGTGTATTTGGCTGAATTAAGCTTATGAGCTTCCCTGTGGGGGAAAATCTCACTTTCCCAAGTGAGACTGGGAAACACTGACCACCTCAAATTCCTCTTGAAATTCACAGTACATATTAGTTAATGTTAACAATTTGAAATACCCTTCTCCCAACTTTGGCTATCATCTCCATTTTCCTAATAACATCTTTCTGTGGAAAGAATTCTCCATGGAACAGAGTCTGGATAAGCTGGTTTAATGTTTTACACCTTTGTAAATATCAGCCTGCTGACACGCTCCTGATGCTTGGATATCTAAATGTTTCCATCTTCAGACTCCCAGGCCACACTTCAAACCATGCTGGGCCTCACGAATACTAATTCTCTCGATAAAATCTATCTATGCCTTCTCTTCTCACTGTCTAATCAATGGTTAACAGCATTACACTTGTCTGCTTTTTCACTTTCCCAAATCTATTAGAATATTTGAGTTTGGGGTTAGGTTCCTGCACTGGTCCGTCGATATGTGACTATGTCATAGAACTTGCTCTACAGGATAAAGTGGCAGACATTGCTAGTTCCTACCCAAGGGCTAATCCCTCTACTTCTTTGCTAACAGAAACTTGCTTTTGTTTCTGGTGATAACAGACCCAGTCCAGATATGACTAATGGTTGCTTCAAAACAATCTTCTACTCTATGCCAGGCACTTACTTTCCTCGTCTTTTTCACCATTAAGTATATTTACGTGACCCATTTCTAGCAAATGCACTGGAAGAAGTCTCCTGGGGGGGATAGCTAGAAAATAATTTTCTCCCAAGAAGAAGAAATCCCTTTTACCCAGACCTTTTCCCCTCTTCCTTAAACATGCTTATATAAAGATAAAATGCTTCCAGCTACACTAGCCAACCTATGACCGTGAGTCGACAAGACTGTGGATGGCAGAGTGGAAAGACAGAAGGAGCCTGAGAACTTGATGACATTAATAAGCCACTGTGTCAAAGATGAAATCCTCTATGTCTTGACTACAGGTTTTCTTCTATTGCAGCCAAAAGTATTCCTAACTGGTGTAAGTTCCCACTCACGCTGCTGTCACAATAGCTTGCACAAAGTAAGAGCTGAATTCATGGGCAGTGAGTGAAGCCAGTCATAATCACCAAGAAGAGAAGTAAAGCGAAAGATTAAACAAATAAATAAAAACAATGTTAAGTGGATAAGGGCAGATAACTATCCATTAGTATGATTCAAAAGTATTTTGGGGAATCTAAAAGGTGCCACCCACTCCACTAATTGCTAGATACCAAGAGAAAACAACAAAATACAACACAGGCTCTCTCTTTTTGAGAAACTCACCACCTGGCCCAAAGGAGCACACAGGGGAAAACAGCAATATATGAGTCATTATAAAGAATTTTTTTTTTTTTTTGGCCAGGAAAAAGTTCAGAGAAAGTCACAAAGATGGGATATTTGAACTGATCCTTGAAACATGAGTGTTTTCAGTAAGAGAAAGTGGGATATTAAGGAGGACTAGAAATTGAAAAGAGTACTTCAGACAAAAGGAGGCACATGGAGGGATAAAATCTCTGACTTCTTCAGGTAAGAGCAGGTGCCTCTAAGAAAGCCTCTGCATGTCTTCTCTAACTAAATGTGGGCAAAGTCTACTTCCATCTCCCTGAGTCACTAGCTTCAGTGTATACCATAAGCCCAGAGGCCGCTTTTCATCCACGTACGTTCCTTTGGTTTTTAACTTGGAGCTTCACTACGCACACGAATAGCACATGAGAGGAAACACACATTGAAATATTTAGGAGTCAATGATCACTGGAGGACTGGATGAAAAGTTATATATTGAATAGAGATTGATTGATAGATGGCAAATGATAAAGTAAATGGGGTAAGATGTTAGCTGAGTCTGAACAAGAGTATATGAGGGATCTTTGAAATGCTTTTATTTTTGCACCTTTTCAGTAAGTTTGAAATTATTTCCAAAGCACAAGTAAAACAAACAAACAAACAAACCCATAACAACGAAACAAAACAAAACCCTGAGCACTGTCAGGGCTGCATGGAACTATGCTGTCTTACGAAGCTATGAAACTCTGAGCCAGTGTGGAAATCCGCATCAGCTGTGAATCATACTCTCCAGAAAGACTAAAGAACAAGCATCTGGTGAGACCCACGGTCAAAGGGGATCAAAAGCTGAAGGGAAATTAGGCGCCATTTTTTACACATCTCAAAGATGATGTAAATCCCATCATTACTTTGAAACTGGGGAGGACTCATGCACAAAAAGGTTTATGCATGGAGAACACACAGGGCTGGAAGTGGAACCCTGAACTAGGACGAAGTGTTCTCATGCGCTCACAAATAAGACATTGGCAGTGGCAGATGCAGCAACCCAGAACCTTCCAGGAAACCCTAGGAGCCAGCTGGACCGTATTTAGAAGGAATCACAGTTATCTAGCAGGAGAGCTCTCCTGCATCTGTGGAATTTGACTTGGTGTCTGTCACATTGATTAACGACATTTCTTAGTCAATGCTGCGGTGGAGACATTTATACGGCCCTCTCTCACTCGGGAGTCAGGAGGATTAATTAGCAGCTTTCTGCAAAGTGCTATATGTTCTCTTTCTCGAGAGACAGATGAATGACTGATCCCCAGAATTTATCCTGAAGGGAAGGTTATAGTAACTACCAAAATCCGGCCTCGGAGAGGTGCTAAAAAGTCACGCACTGTATTTGCTTATCTGAATGCAATTGGAAAACCATTGTAACATTGTACATCAAAACCCTGTTTATAGTCATACCCAATATTTCCATGACTAGTAGTATAACTTAAAGAATAGGAAAAAAAAGTGCTTTGTGAACAAAGATGTAGTTTTTAGGTTTTTTTTAAATAATAAGCATAGGGAAGCAAACCTCATTGTCAACAGGAAGATGAGAAAATAATTAATGTGTATCTAGTGAAGGAATGGTACATAGGTACTAAAATTGTATTTTTAAAGGGCTTATAATAATCAAGAGAAATATTTTGGGTTCATGTGACAATTAAATATGAAATTGACCCTTAAAATTATTTTCAACTAAAATTCCTTCTTTGAAAATAAATGGTGGGAGGAAATAGCCCAAATGTGAACAGTTGTTCTGCTTGGGTGATGTAACTCTAACTGACATATCATTTTTCTACTTTTCTTGATGATCCAAGTGTCCTCATGAGTTATCCCCATATTTTTATTAAGAAAAGAAAAACAGAGCAATGTGAAAGCCTTCCACTTTGTCTCATCTTGCCCAGAGGAGTCTGGCTATGCATCCTTATGTTGAAAAGGTTTTCAAATTGCTACTATTCCTTATAATTACAATCACCTCTTCATCTATTTTTCTTTTTTCTTTTCTTTTCTCTCTCTCTCTCTTTTTTTTTTTTTTTTTTTTTGCTCTCTTGCCCCTCTCACTTTCTTATTTATTCTTATTCCGAATTAATTTCAGAATTCAAGTCTTTTTCTTGTATTGGCTTTTACTCCCAGGAGCATCAATGCCACACTCCCTGCCTGGACTGTGGTTTGGTTGCTGGCAGCCCCCTGCCCTTATTTATTGCTGGTGAAGAGGGTAAGCTGTAGCTGCTGTTCTGCGGGTTGCCTCTCGTGTCATTTCCCCAGAACCATAACAAAGCGCTTCCTCAATAGGGACTTCTGCTTACAAACCCTTCACCTCTTTTCTCTTCACTGCTCAAGAGAGAAAATTAGGTTGAGACTACCCAGGAGGCAAAGCCGTTCTTGATAAAATTGTTTAGTTCTGTTTTCTGTCCCCATTGTCAAGCTTATCTTTGAGCATTCACTCAATTTTCAATGTGATTAGTCACAGATACATCTCTGCTTCTCCCAGCTTTAAAGTCCTATGATACAATGAATGGAATCATGGTAGAGAGGAACTTTTATAATCCACTTGTAGTTAAATTCCTCAGTCTGAACGGGGTTGCTCTTTGTAAAATCCTCACCCAGGGATTGCTCAACTAATGAACTCCAGCCTTCCTCAACAGTAGGAAGCTCATTACCTCTTGGGAATGCCCACTGTGGGCAGCTTGCTTGGAAAGTTCTATTTGTAGACAAACCTAAAGACTTCAGTTCCTCCTATATCTTCTGCTCACTGGTGAAATGTTTCATTTAAGAAATTACTTTTACAACCCTGTTTCTTTCTCACTGACCAGACTGGTGTCTACATCTTTGCAGACTGTAACCATTCATACGAGTTAAGTAATTGTTTCCAGAAGTTAACATTAAAATGCAGGCATTACTCACTTTATTGTTACATTTTCATCTCCAATTTCCTACAATCTGGACTGAGAAAACATACTCAATTCATTGTAATCATGTGAATCCCTTAATGGTCTATGGGGAGAATAGTAGATATTTTCATTTTTCATAAAGTTCAAATGTGGGAAGCCATTTTATAGGTTTATTGTCCTTTTGAGTTCGCATTTGACATTCCCAGAAAAAGTCTGCACAGCCTGTAAGAATCCCTTGAGCGTTCCTCTCTAATGTTAGTATGCATGCTAAATGCTTTATCTTTCAGTATTTTTATTCTTACCAAATCTAAAAGAGAGACATTATTGTCCTCATTTAACATTTGAGGGAGTGAATTTCAGAGAGGCTAAGCAGCTAAATCTCCTAGGAAGACAGCAGCAGGACCAGGATCCCAGCTCAGAAGCCAATGTTCTAAATAGGATTCCAGCACACTACGTGACCATTTTTTATTCTTAGTATCTGGCTAAATCTATCTTTCTCTTGTTTCTCCTGCACGAAATAAGTCTAATCCTCCTTCCATAAATGGATCTGTCCAAATCATTGAATGTAGTGGTAAATAATGTCTCCAAGACTCATTTGTGCTCTCATTTCCTTTAACCGTCCCTTCAAATGACACAGCTTCCAGCCCCTTTTCTGCACTGTGTCATCAATTCTGAGTGCTGCCCAGAAGTGTGCATAGAACTCAATAATGTTACACGTGAGTTTGAAGAGTATGGATGTACAATCACTTTTTTTTTTTTCCTTGCAATAAAGTCAACAGCCAATCTGAGCTCTGGGCAGTGGCATCACTAAAGAGGTGAGGAGAAGTCAACAGGGACCCCATCCTGTGTGGGCTATGATTATCCTTAGATGACCTAGATGTGAGTGTTGAGTCAAGGTTTGAGTGGTGGGTGAAACTTAACAATAGTGGTGGAGGAAGGGATGAGTGTGAGCATTCACTTGGCCCTTGTGTGAGAGTAACTGTCAGAGCAGGCACTGTCTGCGGGCCTCTCTGGAGAAGAAAGGTAAATTTTGTGAATGTTCTGGTAAAGAGACTTAAAAAGATGCTTTCAGTATGGAGTATTTATCCCAAAAAATTGTTCATCTTGCTTCAAATTGTGTTTTTTTTTCAGTGTATTACTTTTTTATTCATTTTATTTTTTCTACAGCAAAAATGAGGCAATGTAATTTTTCCCCTGTCCATCCTTTCACACTGTTGACTGCATGCAGTCAAGATGCTAATTACAACCACCTAATTTAAATGCCAAGTTTGCCCTGAAATAGATTCCCAGTAATTTTGCAAAATTACTACTGGGCATGGAGGATGCAAAAGATATGCTCAAATAACCGGTATTTTGCTTAAAGTGATTTAAATGGAGAACAGGCATTTTCAGCCTCCACGCCTTGCCGACTGCTTTGAGTGTGTGCAGGAGGGTCACCCTGGCTGGAAGTACACTGATGGAGGCAAAGCCCAGCTCTGATGGCAGAGTCAAAAAGGACTTTTGTCAGAAGCAGCCCTTTTATACTAAACCCACTGTAGAGTTATTTAACCTCTAATGAATAGCAATATGATTAAAACCAATCAAGAATAGTCTTCTGTCTTCCTCAAGGCAGCTGATAATCAAAGTAGATGTATGGAAAGGAGCAGGTCTGAACAGTACGGGGACATGCTGGGGAGCTAGGATGGCTGACGTCAACAGGTCAACTTTGAGTCTGATAGAGGAGGACTTCCCAGTCTTGGAGGAACCTGGCAGAAAAGAGGGCTCAAGGGATGGGAATGGGCAGGCTTCTGCTATGGACTGCCACGAGTCAGGAATTGGATGGTGCCAAGTCAACTGAAGGATATCAAATCCAATGTCCTGGAAATTAATGGATTTAGATATAATTCTTTGTGGGAGGTGGGGTGGAGAGGTAACTCAAGCATTGGATGGAAGTAAGGGTCAGACGAAAGTATTTCTAATATATCCTACAAATCTTATAATCTATGACTTTTAAGTTAATGCTTTTTACTCAATTGATATTTATAGCCCAAAAAGTTTACTAAATGACACATGTGCATAGGGATGTTTCCTTATTCTTGCCTTCTGCACACTATGGGAATGATGGAGTCTATGGATGATTGTAGAAGTTCAGACCATTGATCAGTTTCAGAACTTCCTTCATGGTCACTAGGGAAGCCTTTCCTGGGCTCTACCCTTCCCTAGGACACACACAGATTTCCATCATTCCTATGATCCACACAGTGGGTAGATTCCCCACAGGTGCATTTTGCTCCCTTTTCACTTTCATGCCTTCATAGATTGAATAACCCCAAAAGGAAAACTACCAAAGCCCATAAAAATCTCTAATCAATTGACAAATTTGATGGGTCCTCTGCAACATGCAAGGATCTCCTTTTCAAATAGCTGATTCACCGCACAATTCCAGTCAGCCAACCACTGACGGTGAGGCTGAGTGAATTGGTGATGATGAGGGTCCTTGAATATAGGTCCCATCAGCCTTAGTAATGCCAGTGGCCCACCTACACGGATTATCACAGATTCGGCTCTATTACCAAGATGGCATAGGAAGCCCTGCACATGGCAGAATGTAGAGTCCAATCCAATGAGCCTCGCAATGGTGTTTATCATGTATCAGGAAGCCCATAATTTCCAAATGCATGTTTGACATCTAATACTTTCTCCTTCTTATCTTCTAGGCCCAAACATAGCACAATAAGGAAACTGTCCCCTTTTGCATCATAGCTGCGCTACAGTGATGACACATTTCAGCATTTATACACATTGTGACCCCATTAACCAACATTCAGTATGTCTCCCTCTTTAATTTGGAAATGCTTTCAGACATGCTGCACAACTACCACCAGCTCAGACTGAGGAGAAATGACTGGGTCAGTGGTGCATGAAATCTAATTGAATGGCTCAGAACTCTTCCATTTTCATCTGTTCTGCTTTGCAAAGACCGGACAGATGGAAAACAAGGATGGAGGCTGAAATTCTCAGTCTCTAAAGTGCCCAAGCAAAAGCTGGGTCTGGCATTAAGGATGACCTTAGACTAAACGCTGGCTTCCAAGAATGCAATACCATATTTTACAAAAATATGTTTAAACACCCATCTTTCTGCATTCCTACAGAAGTCATATCAGTTAGACACTCACATAAACCAACCTGGCATAGGACAGTTATTTATATATTTAATTGAATTCTGGACAATAAAGACATTGCTCTTTGTTTCAAATGGTTATTCAGGATTTGGGATAAATCTTTTTTTTTTTTTTTCAATCGAAAGAAGTATGGCAAATAGAAATGTGCCTGGGTTAGGTTCACATACCATACAAGCCTCCTTTCCACCACTCAGTAGTAATAAGAGGCGAAGTTAAGCCTTGAGAGCCATGCGCTCCTTATCCTTAAGTGGGTCTATTAACACTTTTGAAATGGGGTTGTTGGAGGATTCGAGGGAGCCAATGCCCCGAAGCAACAGGCACACTATCCAGAGTGTGTTGCAAGCACTCACAGAGGCAGCATCGCTTCTGGGCTACCCAGAGGGAGAAAGATCTTTAAGACCCTTGGAAACTCACTGATCTAGGAATTCCTTGGTAATGTATTCAGGTTCAAAAAATTCATTAGCAAATGTACATATTATAGATATTGGCCTTTCTTGAATTTAATGAGGGGTTTGCGGTTCCCAAGTACTAAGTTGGATCTAATATTCTACGAATTTATTAAGCATTCTATTAACATTTATTGCTTATAAAAATGTTTTTTAAATGTCCGCCTGGTACATTATGGTTATTTTAAAATTAAACTTGTATTAACACTATCTATTTGTATATATACATGTATGTGTGTATGTGTATTTGACAGTAGAAATAATAGCAAATATAGGTTTATAATTCCTTGGAATAAAAAGTTGTTAAAAACATAGGATTTTTTTTTAATGATTCAACACATCTTTAATTGGTAAATATTTTATAATGAAACATGTTCTCACATGTGTTAGGCAGAGTATAAAGTTACTATGCATTCCTGAGGTATAGACATATTTTACTGTGACTTAATTGCTCACGATTAAAGATGGGAATCATCAGATTTTCCTCCAGGGAAACATGAGAACAGTTAAGGATTTTTTTAAAAAGTAAGGGAGGGAAAATATGGTCTTAATGAGGATGAAATAGAGCAAAAGAGTTTCTCTTTCTAATATAAATCTTATGGCTTCCAACATCAGGTCCACAGCAATTCAAGAAAATAAGAAATTTAGGAAAACCGGTGATTTTCTTGTGGTTGTTTTGAATAAAATGCCTAGAGTGGACTTTTTCCAAAGTCAGACTAAGTGAAAAAATAATACTCACACATATTAAGTGCTGGAGGATTTTTTTCACTTATTACCTCATTTAAATTTTACAATAATGCTATCAAGGTGTGTTACTTATTCACCTATAGATTCCATACGACGAAATTAAAGCATGGAGATGTTAACTGAGGTGGTGAAGTTAGAAGTAAACGCCAGCTATTTCTGTCTCAAAGCCCATGATACAGTTCAGTGCTTTCTAAGACAGCATAGTCAGAGAGAGGCCAAGTGGTAGGGGGGACGCTTTGGTGTGGCTACATGAAGCTTTCTGGGTCCCTTCCCTATCTATCATACCTGTCTCTGAAAACAAGATCACATATAATTATGTAGGAAGTGAATGCAGTAGACCAGGACAGGACCATTGTACGAGCTGTTTGGCAGGAGCGGAGACTTCTATCCTGTGCGTACGCTGAAGGTATATCCCAAAACACTGGGCAGAGATTATATGCTTAAAAGTAATTTCCATAATTATTTTCAAAGGCTTTTGCCTATTTTGGAAAGAAAATGTTTTACCTTGGAAATGTCTGCCTCTTCCACTTTCCCTCCTCCTTTGTAAACAATGCTAGGGCTGTTCTGTCACACTATGTGCTATGATCTGGTTGAGAACTCCAACAAAGCTGGGCCCATGTCTATTTTGTTGAGGCCAGTATCCATCCCCAACACCTAACATGATGCCTGGCACAGAGGATGCTGAAGTATTGTATGTGGGAAAAATGAATGAAGAGAAGAAAGTAAAATTCTGAAACTCCTGGAAACCAGGAGGAGAACGAATCTGGCTGAGTCCACACTGGAGGAAAGACAGACCAAGCAGATTTGGGAGGGGTTGCCAAGGGTAATGGCACAAAGAAACACAGACCGTTCATGAAGTTCTAGAAGGAGCCTGGAGCTGAGGGAAAGTTCGGGCAGTCCAGTGTTAACAACAGAGTTCCAGAATGTTTAAGCTCTAGTCCCAAATTTTAGAAGTACGGCTCCTATAAATATCAACTTTTCATGTCCTTTCTCTACCTGCTCAAGGAGCATAGAGAGAGACAATAAAATGTTTGGAATTCAGCTAATGTTAATCATTATGGTTAGTGATCATCTGGGTGAATCACTGTTCTTAGTCAAATAAAATTGTAAATCCCAAAAATTAAAGAAAGTCCTGGCAGAGATAATGGATTAGAAACATAGCACATGCATAATCTCTCATGTTAGGTTTCAAGCAACAATAGGAAAGGGGGTGGAGTTAATGGTATGAACATAGTATCTGTCTTGGGTAAAAGATGTTTATCAAATCCACTATAAACACTCTCTCTGTATCGTTTCCCCAAATACTAAGATATTAACACCATTCCACCCCCATCCCCACCCCACCAAGGGCCATGTTGTGATTTTCAGAAGAATTAAATGTCTTGTCTCAAGAAAAATTTACTTCCAAAGAAGAAGAATCATTACTGTATACAAATATTACTACCTTTATGACAAATAACACAGCTAAGCCTTCAGGTCCTTACTGGCTTTTTCAATGCAAAACTGTATTTCAGTAAAAGTAAATGCCAGAGACAACATAGAGTTCTACGCCCTTACAGAATAATCTCTGAAAGGATGTTAAATGTGTTTAGCAGTTTCTCAGTCACGGCCATTTTTTGGCCATCTGCCGACCCAGATGGGGAAAGGAACTGGAAAATTCTATGTCCCCTCTCACATCCTGAGAGTGACATGTGGCTTTGCAGTAGGAAACACGGAACATGGTAAACTATGGTGAACACTTGGGTTCTGTTTTACCGACCCATGGCTCCCACTGTGAGAAAACAAGACAGACATACAGACACACTGGGAACTGACAGAGCTGAGTCGGTCTTTGGCTGCAGTAGCTGTGAAAAATGTGGATGCTGGTGTCAGACATGCCTGAGCTTGCACCGTTACTACTGCTTAGTAGCCTTGCGACCTTGGGGATTAACTAAGCTTCCTTTCCGTCCTGTCTGAAAGGGGGTTAGGAAGCACAGCTTCATCTTAGGTTTTTCATGACGACGAAAGGAGATTTTTATTACCTCATCCCAGTCTAAACTCCTGTAAGTTAATTGGATCAATTTTATTTTACAGTCAGTGAGAAAGTGCTAATGGCTTTTTAGTGGGCTCTCTGTCTTCTGGGAGAATAACCATGTGTAATCTCAGATGATACTAATCCCCAACGAGTACGATTCATCTGCCTCAGCCATTCTATTTATATACAGCCAGCCATTCACTCGTCACACCTCCATAAAATAGTTATTAACCTTGTTTTAAGGGGGGAAAGCGAGGTTTGGAGAAATTGTGTCAATAACAGAGCAGGTCAGTTGTCAGAGCTGGAGTTTTCTCTGGGACTGCTGGTCTCCAAGGTCCCCACACTGAGTTTTGTTGGGAAACAGATGAGAAGGGCCCCGTGACCCGTTTGTCACCACCATCCTTCAGCCAGCAGGTCTGACTTTATGTCAGCCAATAAGTCTTCAACTAGGGCAACAGAGAAACTTTGAAGAAGCAATCCTTTAAGTTCCAGGTCTTTCAAGATCTACCTTACATATACAATACAATATACAATATGTACAATAATAATAACTGAAATGGAGTTGCCATCTTGACATTAGGCCCTACTGCTCTGTGACACTGGGCAATGTCATTAAGCTCAGCTGCTCTAAAATGAAATTAAGAATCCCCACTTCATAGTATATATGGACTGCCCTTGATCATGCTGACTATAAGAAGCACATATAGGATTATTATTCACCTACAGAAAAGACAAGTCAAAGGCCCTTACCAAGGTTTCTGTAGGGTTTCTTTTCCTTAGAAGGCAGTGGTGAGTAGGATAACTTGGTAGTTGGGTTAGTTTTCTAGGGTTGCCACAGCAGACTACCACAGATTAGGGGACTCAGACAACAGAAATGTATGCTGTCCTAGTCCTGGAGGCCAGAAGCCCGAGATCAAGACATTAGCAGGGTTGGTTTCTTCTGAGGCCTCTCTCCATGGCTTGCATATGGTGACTTCTCCCTGTCCTCACATGTGCTTGCCTCTGCATGTGTCTATGTCTCAATCTCTTCTCTTTTTTTAAGATTTATTTATTTGAGAGAGGGAGAAATATATAAAGCATGAGCTGGAGGTGGGGTGGGGGGAGAAGAGAAGCAGACTCCCTGCTGAGCAGAGAGCCAGATTTGGGGCTCAATCCCAGGACCCTGAGATCATGACCTGAGCCAAAGGCAGATGCTTAACCAACTGAGCCCCCCAGGCGCCCCTGAGTCTCTTCCTATATAAGGGCACCAGTCATGTTGGAGTAGGGTCCACCTCACTTTAACTTAATTACCTCTTCAATGACCTTATCTCCAAACACAGGCACATTCTGAGGTACTGGGGGTTAGGACTTCAACATATGACTTTTGGGGGTTTATCCAAGGAAGGGCAAGTGATCACAGGGAGACCAATTAGGAAGTCCTTGAGCATATGGCAGTATGGTACATGGAGGAATTTCACATTTTTCCTTAGTATTTTTTCTTTTTAAAGCTCCAGGGGAGCTCCATTTTACATGCACAGATCCCAATCCCTGCTCCTCGGTAGTTTCCATGGTCCCTAGGAATACAAAGACCAGGAGAAATCTTGCTGCAGAACATATATATTTCAGAGTCTGTCAAGCCACATACTTACCTCTCCTGCTTTTCAGGTCTCGATGCTCACTGGTATTACAGGCTCCACTCACCCCACCCCTTTCAAAGAACAGCTAGGATCTAAAGTACCTCTGCCCCTTAACAATTCACACAAAGACTCAGGATCTCAAAATTTCTAGATCAGACAATTTTAAAATATTCTACTCTACATTTTCTTTCCCTTCCATATAAAGGTCCATTTCCTCTCATTTACATTTGTGGGGTTCCTAAATATTGAAGTCATAATAAAATCTAAGTGGAAAGAATACCAATGATAATTTGGCCCAACACTGTAGATTACAGGGGGGAAAAATGTGCCTCCTTGATATTAATGCCAAAAACTTCACTTATTCTTTGATTTGCACTAGGATTTTTAATACAACGTTTTTTCTGCTTATAAATGATTGTACTTTATTATGGTTAAAATTTAGAAACTAAGCACACATTTGGAAATGATAGCAAAATAAAGTTAAAGGAGAATATAAAAATTTCTTTCCAGAGAAAGACATGGTTACAATTGTGCACCATTCCACAGAGACTTCAATCATGTATGTGAAAATTCTTACTACACTTTACTGGGGGCGCAAAACTGGCATTGTATCATTCAATATCATGCTTTTTATACTCAATATTAAGTTCTAATCATATGACACTAAAATTCTCTGAAAATGTCAGTTTCATGAATAATCAACATTTTACAATATAAATATGGTTTCACTTATTTCACCATTTCCCTACAATTTGGCATTGAAATTATTCACATATTTGATTTTTATTTGTATTTTTTCCTCTGTGGGTGGCGTATGCATTCCTTTTGCTCATTTTCCTGCTATGTTTGGTGATAACATACATATTCAAGCTGAAAAATGTATATATTGACATATCAGTGAGGTATCACCATATTTTGTTTTTAAACATTTAATTGGTTTATCTCAGGATAAACAGTGTGAAACAGGTCCAAGGTGATGTAGGCATATTCCTTCCTAAACCAGTAAATAGAAACTATCTGGCAATCATCAAGCCACACTACTACTTTGCCCAACTTAGGGTTGTTACCTCTCGACTATTTCTAAATGACCACTGGATCCACTTTGTGCATAAAGGCCTCTTTCTCTTCCTTCCCTCTTTCTCCATCACTTTCCTGCCACAGTCCCTGTATACACACACACACGTTCAATCTGGTTAGGCTGATTGTCATCTGTGCAATGTCTGGCACCACAGTTCTTGCTGGCTGGCTAGAGATGATGAGGACAAAGAGGCAAGCTTCCTGCCAAAGTCTAAGACAAATGTCACTCTTGTAATAAAACTCAATTATAGTCAAATTAATCGCAATAATGTTGTGGCCTGTTAGAGAAAATGCAGCAATTTGGAGGAAATCTGTCTAAAGCACTGAGACAGCCACATACCCACAGAAGCCCCAACAGCCCCAATGGGCAGGAGACACGGATCACAGGTGGACTTCGTTGCCAGGACACAGGTTCCCATGAGAATCCTGAGAAATCGTCTTCTCTCGCCCAGCAATATTTTATTTTAGTTGAATACTTTATTAGAAGCAGCAAATCATCGGAATTAAGCAACCTCACAGCACATTAGACACATTTGCCCAGTGTAGACAGATGTGCCTTAGCTCCCTGCATCTACAAACTCCCCAAGCACAATGGAAGACCTGAGGAAACCCTTGCAGGATGCAGAGGAAGAAACCGTGATTTCCAGGCCAAGCAGCCCGCAGCTTATGCAACACGCCCATGCTTATGAAGCTCTGTCCCGTGTCGTGTCTTGGTCTCCTGCCAAGCAGTACGGGGAGCTCACTTTGACATCCTTTTTCATAAGAAATCTCATTTCTCTTAGTAATTTGTGGTTTGCTTTTTAGACTTCATAGGGAGATTTCATAGAGAGGGCAACCAAAAGAAGTCTATTACACAGGGCACAGTTTGACTAACCCCCAGCAGATGTTTATGTCCCAGCCTTGCAAGCCTCCCCACAGATCCTGAGCTGCTTCTCTCCCCATGCATTTACTGCTGTCAGACTCATCCCTCCTTCGTGCTTCATCCTCCAGTACAAACTTCGCTGCCTCTGCGTGTGTGTGTGTGTGCGCGTGCGCGCACGCTCAATGTCTTCCTTCAAGCTTTCACAAGCAGAGCCTCTGCTCCTTACTCTATTGGCAGAGGACTGCCCTCAACCAAGGCACTCAGAAAAACAAGGGATTCTGGGGGCACCTGGGTGGCTCAGTTGGTTAAGCGTCTGCCTTCAGCTCAGATCATGATCCCAGGGTCCTGAGATCGAGTCCCACGTCAGGCTCACTGCTCAGCGGGGAGTCTGCTTCTCCCTCTGACTCTCCCCCTGCTTGTGCTCTCTCTCTCTCTGTCAAATAAATAAATAAAATCTTAAAAAAAGAAAAATAAGGGATTCCCAATCCTTTAATACATATCCATAGAAATATGTCTTATGTTTGGGGTGCCTGGGTGGCTCAGTTGGTTAAGAGTCGAACTCTTGATCTCAGCTCAGATCTTGATCTCACGGTTGTGAGTTCAAGCCTCATGTTGAGCTCCATGCTGTGTGTGGAACCTACTTAAAGAAAAAAAAAAAATATATATATATATAAAACAATATATATATATATATATATATATATGAAATATGTGTGTTTGTTTTATGTTCAATTTTATAATTTAAATGATTCGCTTAGCCTCTTAAGGTTTCAACTTTTTCATAAACAATGTAAAAGTAATTCATACCTCATCTGACTCGGCAAAGATTAAGAAAGACAAATATATATGTGCCTAATAGATGGTACTGTGATGGTATTCAGGGAAAATCAATGTTCTTCCTCCCTATGCCTGGAAGGTATTGATGGAAAGAGGGAGAGACATAAGACCATAGGAAATAGAAGGAAAAGTCAAGAAAGATCTAATCTATTGATGTCAGACATTATACACCATTATAGAGTTTTTAATGAATACTGTATGACAAAATGCTGTAAGAGAAGATGGAGAACATGCTGTAGAAGGGTAGAATGATTTATCAGGGAGGGCTTCTTGCAGGAAGTGGTGCTTTGAGCTGGGAGAAAGAAGTGAGGGATAAGGTGGTTTAGTCTTGAGATTTGATTGGTGGTCAGGTCCCTTGAATGGAAGGCTGGGGTTAAGAAGGCAGGGAAATATGCTCATATTATTACTTCTGGCCACAGCAGCATTCAGCCAACCTATATGGTGAACAAATGAGTTTAATATCAATTGGGAAAATGTAGGAAAAAACTGCACACAAATGGACAATATAAAAAAAAAACACTATTTCTGAATGACTGAAATATTGGTACGTGTACCTCAAGTTTATATCATAAATTCTACCTCCTTCAGCATGGAACAAGAAAAAAACATGAGTGGATCTAATTAAATCCATGTGATAGGACAATAAAATAATCAATATCCTGGATAGCAAAAAATAGATTGTTTTAATTTTGAATACCAATGGCTTCCAAGTTGCCATGGCAATGGTGTTTTCTATAATGAAGATTATAATGGATTTTTAAACACATGCTGAAGGACATTTCCTTGGAGAAGTTTTTCACTATGTGATTGCACACGGGTAGTTATGTTTGTGTGTGTGTCTCTGTGTGAATGTGGAATGTGTGTGCATGTTGCATATGTGTGGCTTGTTTAAAAGCAACTTTGAGGTGAAGTACACTAGTGTTTAAAAATAGTATCTCATGCACATTCTTGGCATTCTCACTAGCCTTTTTGTCTGGCATCAATAGTTGCAAGGAAAGCTTGGGCAAACAGCATCAAGGAATTAATTTTTGTTTGCTCGTCTTTCTATTTAATGGTACATCTTACCTGAACCCCTTTCCCTTTCATATCACCTCCTTCAGAGATTACATGGCTAGATTTTATCAGATCCACCCCCTCCCCAGATTTTTGCGACTTCTTTCTTTAGTTGTGACGATGAGTCTTAGTGCCTGCAATGGATTAATCAGTCTCAGAAGTGAAGGATCCGGCCTGGCACAAACACACCACTTCTAGTGGCATCTACTAAGCATGGCAGTGTTTCCTACTAAAATAATTTAAAACTCTGCCCAAAATAGACTTGTAGTAAGCCACATGGTTAGTCTTAAATGCCCCATTTGGGTATGTTCAGACAACATGACAAGAGTGTTTATTTGCAGAAATAGGTAGGCCTGGAAAGTATAAATTGAAAAGGGCAATGCTGAAGACATTCTGTGCTGTGAACAGTCTGCAGGTGACGTAATCAAGAAGGAACACATACAATCGACAACAAGGAGATAAAGACAGAGTAATTATTGAGTATATATAATTAAATAGAGTCCTTTTCTTATGGCAGTAGTGGAAGACTTTAGATATATTCTTGGCTATACACCAGGACATTTTCCTTTCTTTCTTTCTTATACGCACATAATATATCAGTGAATTCTCTGGGATGCATTTCTAAATTCACAAACTATGTCTAGACTGACTAAAAGCTCTGCACAGCTAGAGTAATGAATAATAAATTAATCAATTAGGACTTTTATGTGATAGGTAATTAACGAGAGCTTTAAGAAGGTACTAGAATATTTAACATAATCTTCAAATCAATGGCATCTGGACTCACAGATTTCCAAATCTAGCTTATCCAAAACAGGTGTATAGAATAATAATAGACCCCTAACAATGGGCACCACCTGTTTATCCATAAATGTTAGAAACACTAAAAGGCAATGGTTTTCAAAGTGTGGTCCCTGGAGAGGTCATGTTAAGATCCCCTGTGATTTTTTAGAAATATAAATTATCAGGACCCATCCCCATTTACAGAATCAAAAGCTCTGACAGTGAGGTCTAACAATCTGCATTTTATATACAAGCCTTCAAGGAGATTCGGATGCAGATTACATTCTGAGAATCTCTGCTGATAGGGAAGGAGATAAAAAGGAGGGGGGAGGAAGTGGGTGGTTCTAAAGAAGATAGAATAATGATCAAGATTGAGCTCCAAATACAAACGAGACTCACATCTTGGCTTCTGCCATTATAAACTTCTGAACTTCATGCAAGTTATGGCATTCTCCTTAATTTCGGTTTCCTCACCTGTTAAAAATATCATAATAAAACAGCAACTGCACACAGTTAATGCTCAGTAAGTAATGATTATTTTGTTAATGATTTCTTCTAAGCCACAAAATTGGAGCTAGCAAACGCTTATTAAATTCAATTTGGCTTTTAAAAAAATCAATTTATTTACATTTTCCAATTTGTAAAAATTAATTCTGGCGACTGGCATGAAACTCGAGCATTTATACTCCTCTGCCCACAATTTGTGAAATAAACAAGATTAAAGTGAACTGAGCATAAACATGCCAAACTCATTGGAAAGCGCTGCTCTACATGTCTGCATTAGAACAAAGGTTTTCAAACTGGGCTCCTTTGAAGCATAACTGTTTCACAAAGTGGCCCAACACAGTCTGCTGTTAAAATAAAATCACGGCGCCCTTCTGTATTTTCTTAATGATTGACTGAATATGCAAATATAACGAAATAAATGAACTGCTCCACTTACAGATATGAGCTCTTAAAAAATATCACATGCATTACAGGAAGAACTACGTGCACATAAAATAGAAATATTTTTTATAATGCCTGTCTTACCATTTTGTACAACGATTAATCATATTAATGTTTCTGAGTATTTCACAAAGTAGTCCCTGAATTGCAGCCTCTTGAAGACTAGATGGGAAGTATTACTAAAGATTAGTCAACTCTCATTGGATGCGAGATGTTTGGGTTTTAATCTACTGAGTGTCAGCAGCCTAGATGTTAAATCTTACTTTTCAAGTTATTGGACTAAAATTGTGTGATCTAAATAGCTATAGAGAAATTTTTGAAGGACCTAGAATCATAGTGACTTTGGAAAACAAACTCATTCTATATTCTAGGAGATATTAGTAATGCTTCATGCTTCATGGCCACAAAGCATCCCGCGGCACCCAGCAATGCTAAGCAGTACCTTTTGAGTCAGAAACATATTTTAGACATTAGTACATATTTTCAATGTCAAACTCTCCAGCTGGGAAATGCAGGCTTATCAGCACTGCATACATATTTCAAGTGTACATTACAAAAATGTGACAGTGTAAAAATCTTATAGCATATCTAAGAACAAAGTTCTGAAGGGACTTTGGCATTGCCAATAATATATAAATAAAACAGTATTTTTCACTAAACATCAGTTATTTTTCAAAAGAAAAAAAAAAGACATTTATTTTAAACTTCTGTGCCTAAGGGAATTTTCAGTGATATGAATTTGGAGAATTTTCAGTATCTGTGGCATTGTTCCTCCTGGTAAATTAATGCCACATATTTTTTCACTAAATTAAAAATATTTGTATGTTCCTACAGTAGATCCTGTCTGTAGCAATTGCTTCTCGTTTGGGGTCTAGAATGAGAAGCAAGTTTAGTCTTCATTTAGTACTATTTTAATTTTTAGTGTATATAATTTTTTTTAACCATGGTCTTATAGTAACTTTTTAAATTAAAAAAGGGGGGAAAGAAAATATTAAAAATTTTAAAAGAAGACAAATCCATTCCAGATGAAAACTCATTGAAAACAGATAAAACTTATTGACAAATGGGTACATAATAAGATATAAAATAATTTAGAAACCATCAGCCAGTATAATTAAAGTATATCCACCATTTATTCTGGTGATGATATAATAAAATAAACATTGTTGTGTAAGACTGATGGGAATTTAAAGTAGAACATTATTTCTGGGTGGTCGGTTGACAATAAATATTCCGAATCATTAAAATATTCATATTTTGGTCCTAGTAATTTCTCTACCCAACGATGTATGTTCAAAACATTATTGAGGGGTGCCTGGGTGGCACAGCGGTTAAGCGTCTGCCTTCGGCTCAGGGTGTGATCCTGGCGTTATGGGATCAAGCCCCACATCAGGCTCCTCTGGTATAAGCCTGCTTCTTCCTCTCCCACTCCCCCTGCTTGTGTTCCCTCTCTCGCTGGCTGTCTCTCTCTCTGTCAAATAAATAAATAAAATCTTAAAAAAAAAAAGACAACATTATTGAGTTGTATACAAATATATAATTACCTCAAAAATATAGATTTGGTTAAAATATTTGTCTTTTTTCATAATGGAATACAACATAGTCTTAAAAATCCATCCCTTGTTTAGACCAGAGCAAAATTTCTCAAATTTTTTCTGGTCAAGATGTATACCCTGTACGACATTCAGATGAAAGTCACACACAACTCCCAGAATGAAAGCCATGTCCCCTTTCCCTCTCAAGAAAGCAAGAAGAAATGTGAATTAGTAAAAATGACTTTGTACCACCAACCTTGAATCTGATGGAAGTTTTAAGATGGCCACTCATTCGGAATTTCTACACTTTATTTATTATGCGTATGAAATTATGTGGCATTCCTCACTCTTGGAACCCAAATCATACCAATGTGTTTGAAAGAAATACCAAGAATGAGGATTGAGCAGATTATTTCAAAATACGTAAAGATGTCACCCACATTGTTTAGTGAAAAAGTCAATAACAAAGCACTCTGTTTTTCAGGAATCATATGCTAATGTGTTAAATATAGCAGAATTGAGGGACATTAACATGTGATAATAAGCAGAATGCCGCAATGACAGCCATCCCTTATACCCTGGAGCCTCTGAATGTTAGCTTACAAGACATAAGGTAATTTGCAGATAGAATGCATGGACCTTAAGGTAAAGAGATTATCCAAGTGGGCACTTAAAAGTCTAGTCAATTAACTAAAAGCAGAGAAATTTCTCAAACTAGAGGCATTAGAGATGCCAGAAGTCAGAGCAATTGAAGCATGAGGGAGATCTGAAGAGAGATGTGAAGCACTTTCCTGGTTTGAAGACGAAGGGGCAACAAGGTAATGAACCCAGGGGTTGAGAGAGGCTCCTGCTGAGAGCCGTCAAGGAAACAGGCACCTCAGCCCCACAGCCACATGAACTGAATCTGACCAACCACCTGAAAGAACCTAGAAGCAGATCCACTTCCAGAGCCTCCGGGTAAGGCAAGCAGACACCTTGATTCTATCCTTCTAGTACTCTGAGCAGACAAACCAGTCAAGGTTCCCCAGGTTTCTGATCTAGAGAACTACTAGATAACTGTTTTGTTTTAAGCTGCTAAGGTCATGGTAATTTGTCACGGTATTAATAGAAAACTAATATTGTAGGTATATCAGGGTTGTGAGGGAGCCTTTATCCTTTTGACTTTTTCTAAATTTACAGTGAGGAAAAAATAATTAAATTTTTACTTAGTTAAATTACATCGGCTTTTTATTGAGGTAAGGTCTAGTGTATTTATAGAAATCCCATTACCTGATCGATTTTGATTGTTAGCAGGTGAGTTTTTCGAACAAATTTTTTTTTTTTTTTTTTTTGCAATTTGCTCTTCTCAGAAAATACAATGCGTTGGCATAATATAACCCTTCGATGTTTAAATCAAATTTGTTTTGTCATTTTCCCAATTGATTGTCACCATTATTCTGGTACAGAAAATAACACTCCTGCAGTTACAAAGCAGAAAAGATAGACATTTCTTTCTGAATATATTGTTGTCTTGACTGATAGCGCTAAGTGTGCCTCTCAGAGCTGCCTAGGAGAGTGAGTCTTAGCACTCAGAGCTGTGTTCTCACACACCAAATCAGTGCTCATCAAAGTCTGGGCCAGGCACTGGCACACTTTGAGAGGCACTGACTTCGGTCATGGACAGCATCTCATTCTCTTCCAATTTAATATAACATAATTGCAAATAAAAAGTCAAGGAATTTATGAAGCTTATTACAGAGGCTTTTGAATGGGTCACCTTGATTCTTCAAATCTTATTTCCTGGCATACCTTCAGAGTTGGGTTCCTTTTCAAATGTTGTAAATTTGCAAAAAACATATGGTAAAATCTTAGGACAAAAACGATAATGAGATCCTATTATAAGAAAGGAGGGGGGATTATTATATAACAATGTAAGTTTTAAATTATTAATTAAAATCAAGTTTCCTACGACCACAGTAGGAAACCTTAAATGGCAAGTAATGAATTGTTTGAGGCAAAGTGTGGCTAAGCCCGAGAATTAAAAACACCGGGGAGCGGGCACCTGGGTGGCTCAGTTGGTTAAGCCTCTGCCTTTGGCTCAGGTCACGATCCCAGGGTTCTGGGATAAAGCCACAAGTAGGGCTCCCTTGTGCTCTTTCTCACTAGCTCTCTCTCACACATAAATACTTAAAAAACAAAACAAAACACCAGGGAGGTCCAATCACAGATACCCCCTTCCTTTTGTGAGTTTTACCTCCAGGATTCCCCACCAGGTGCTCACAGTGACTGGAGAAAAATCCCCTGGTGCTTCCAGAAGGCAGAGGGGAAAAGTCATTCTGAAATATGCCTAAGAGGAAAACCATTCTACGAGGACCTAATTGACCTGGAGGAAGGAAAATACCCAACTCCAGCCCAGCTTAACCTTTGTGGGGGAAAGGAAATACCCAATACCAGCTCCCTCTTGCCTTCCTGTCTCGCCTAAAGGAGGGGAGAGAAACAGAGACTCACTTGCAAAGTTCACAGTTCAGATGCACAGATTCACTAAAAAACTGAGACCTAATCATAGGACTAGAGAATGCTTCCCCTCCCCCGTCCCCCACCAGTAAGGTGCCTGTACAACAGGGGAGACAAATCAAGGACACTAGAGGAAACTGTAGCCTCTAACGCCTATGGCTACAGAAAGCATTGTAGTGTTACTTGAAAGAGGATCTGGATTAGTTGTAAACCTTTACTGCAAACTCAAAGGCAAGCACTTTAAGAAGAAAAAATATATATAATTGATATGCTGAGATAAGAGGAAAAAATATGAAATCATTTATGAGCACTAATATTTCTCAGTGAAAGAGCAAGCAGAAAAAGAGTAAGAGACAAAAAAGAAAAAAGAAAAAGAGCAAGGGTAAGGAAGAGAATCAGTAAACACAGTAGAAATTAATCGAACTATCTCAGTAATCACTTTATTTTTTCCCAGATTTATTGAGGCATAATTGGCAAATGAAAATTGTGTATGTTTATTTAAGGTGTACAATAGGTTGCTTTGATATATGTATACATTGCGAAATGGTTACCGCAATCAAGATAATTAACATATCCATCAGTACACATGGTTACCTTTTCCTGTGTCTCTGTTGAGAAGGTTTCAGATCTATTCTTACAGCAACTTTCAAGTATGGAATACAGTGTTATTAACTATAGTCACCATGCTGTACATTACATCTACAGAATGTATTCATTTTGTATAACTGAGCCTTTGTACTCTTTGACCAACATCTGCCCATTTCCCCCACTCTCCAGCCTCGCAACTGCCATTCTACTCTCTGTTTGGAGCTGAATATGTGTATATATTATCTCTCTCTCGCTATCTATCTATCTATCTATCTATCTATCTATCTATCTATCTATCATCTATAATATTTGACCTTAAAAAAGAGATCCTGTTAATAACCACTTAAAATATCAATGGTCAAAACATATCAATTAAAAGAGCCAGTTCTACATGGTCCTGCTGACCTAGCACCTGCACCTGCAATCAGGCCTCAACCTCTGCTGTGCGCCCACCTCCTGCCGCCTCTGGAACAGGGAACCCTACAAAGAGAAGGAGCTTCCGGTCTTCAAAAGGAAGAGAAAACAGTAACAATGTAGAGGAAAACATAAAGACAGAGGAACCATCAAGTGAGGAAAGTGGTCTAGAAATTGACACTGAAGGTGTGACTGAACCAGATCTGATGCCCCTCAAGAACCGGGGAATGAAAGTATAGAGATAACCGAGGAAATGATGGATCAGGCAAATGATAAAGAAAGTACACCGTAATTTACTTATTACAGGTATGCAAGAGTAATTCAACATTCAAAGTTTAAGTAATGTCATCAATCAGACCAACAAGGTATAGAAGAAAAATTGTACGATCCTAGAGGCAGATGCAGAAAAAGCATTTGACAAAAGCCAATACTCATTCATGATGAAAACCCTGCAAACTAGGAATAGAGGGAACTTCCTCAAACTGGCAAAGAGCATCTACAAAAACAAACCTGCAGGAAATGAGAAGCAAAACACTTTCCTGCTAAGATCAAGAATAAGCAAAAAACATCTACTTTTACCACTCCTAGTCAGTGATGTGCTAGAAGTCCTAGCTAATGCAATCAGATAAAATGCAATGCAATAAATAAAATGTCAATACACTGGGAAGGAAGAAATAAAGCTGTCTCTTTTTCCAAATGACATGGTTATCTATATAGAAAATTCCGTAGAATCAGCCAAAAAACTCCTGGAACTAATAAGTGATTATAACAAGGCTGCAGGATACAAGGATGATATACAAATAGCAATTGCTTTCTTATTACCTGGCAATGCATAATTGGAATTTTAAATAAAAACCATAATACCATTCACACTGGCACCACGAGAAAATTAAATGAAGTTTGCATGTACCTGTCCAGTTGAACAACTGTAACATTTGTTAAAAAGACTATGCTTTCCCCAATGAATTGCCTTCACCCTACGTCAAAGATAAGTTGACCATATATTTATGTGTCTACATCTGGGCTCTTAAGTCTGTTTCACTGGTCTATTCATCTATTCTTTCTCCAATACCATGCTGTCTTGATTACTGTAACTTTACAGTCAGTCTTGAAGTCAGCTAGTGTCGGGGTGATCCAGCAATCTCACTCGGTACTTACCCAAATGAGCTGGAAACTATGCCCACACCGAAACCCGACATGAATGTTTATGGCAGCTTTATTCCTACCTACAAAATGCAGAAGCAACCAGGATGTTCTCCAATAGGTGAATGAATAAACAAACCATATTGCATCCATACAACAGGATATTATTCAGTGCTAAAAAGAAATGAGCTATCGAGTCATAAAAAGACATGGAAGAAACTTAAATGTGTATTACTAAGTAAAAGAAGCCAATCTTAAAAATTTGTATACCGTATGAGTCCAACTGCAAGGAATTCTGGAAAAGATGAAGTTTTAGAGATAGTAAAAAGGACTGTGGATGCCAGGGGTTCAAAGGGAGGGAGAGTGAAATCAGTAGGCAGAGCTCAGTGGACATTAAGGCAGGGAAACTATTCTGTACGATTGTATACACATCATTATACATTTGTCAAGACCTATCGAATATATGACACAAAGAATGAACCTTAATATAAACTATGGACTTTAGTTAATAATAATGTTTACTTTGAACATTATGAATAAATTATGGTTATCAACTGTAACAAATTGTACCATACTAATGCAAGATACTGATAGGGGAGATTGTTAAGGAGCATATGGGAACTTTCTGTACTTTCCACTCAATTTTTTTATAAACCTGAATCTGCTCAAAAATATATTTAATTAAAAACACTTTTTAAATTAAAAAAATAAAGAGGGAAATGTCCTTTCCTCTCAGGTTATACCATTTGTATGAGATCCAATTCCAGATGCATAAAGAAATTCAGCAACTCTTTTCTGCTTTTATGTTGTATCTAATTTATTTTATCCAGTTATTCTATGTGAATTAATTCTTTTCTTTACGATTTCATTTATTTACTTGAGAGCAAATGAGAGAGTCAGTGAGAGAGAGAATGAGAGAGAGAGAGCATGAGCAGGGGGGAGAAGCAGAGGAAGAGGGAGAAGCCGACTTCCCACTGAGCAGGGAGCCTGATGCGGGACTCTATCCCAGGACCCTGGGATCATGACCTGAGCCAAAGGCAGCCACTTAACAGACTGAGCTACCCAGGCACCCCATCTATGTGAATTAATTCTAAATACAAAAACACTTATTTGTACTAAAGTTCAGATGAATAATAAATCAGCATGTTATCTAAAAATAAACTCACCCTAGACTTTTTTTCGGAAACAATTTTTATCATAGCATCATCTTTCGCTTTCTTTTAAGTTCAGGCTTGAAAGACAAACAATGGGTTTCAAAGATGAAACAATGGGTGGTCATAATTGAAAAAAGAAGGTGCAGGAAATGTAGAGGCTGGAATTTCTAACTGGACTACAATAGAGTTTACCACATATTGCTTCTCAATTATTTGCCATTCCATAAAAGAAAGTTTAAGAGATATTCGAAGATGCCCAGTTTGGAGACATCTTCCTTTGTGATTATAAAAATGGGAAATATCTTTCTCGCGCATATAAGGAAACAACCTTATCCGTGTTATAAAATGACTTGAATAAAAGAAGAAGAAGGTATTTTTTATTTAGGTCAGCTAGGTAAATATTACTTTTTCTGCCACCCAAGTGTAGAGCTCTATTACCCATATTCCTGATGACACAACATGTTAGCCCCCCAAAGTAGGCTAATTCCCATTAAACTTTCAAGAAAACCTGTACCAATTCTTTCCTTTTGTTCAACTTACCATAACTAAGACATGTTAACATTAAAATACAGAAAATTTACAGACTCAGAGAACAATAATGCACATACAAAAAACCCAATACACCAATAGACACATTTTACAAGTACTTAAAAGGAATTTCTTTAACTGATTGTCCTCTTACATACTTTCTATCATGTCAAGTAATTAGCCTTTTAACTTTTTTTTTTTTTTTTTTTTTTTTGCCACAAGGGAACTAGAATGCTTAACTGACATTCCCATTGTCCCCTTAAAGAAAGACTACAAAACTGAGGTCAAACTCAATTGCTCTCCTAGAGTTCTCAATACAAGTTTTGTTTCTGGAAGGAGGGTGGGGTCTCCTCCACGGTCAAATGCCCAAGATAAGTGGACCTACAAGAAGGATGTTATTCGGGTGTGTCTTAGCACCTCTCCACTTGGGCACTCACCTTACTTCCTACAGGAATTGGCCCTGTCCATCACATATCAAGAGGACAGAGCCAGGTAACTAATATTTATTTAGACCTACTGTGCCCCAGCAACTATAATTGGGTCTTTGTATACAATCTCATTTGATTTTCTAAACAACCATATTAGATGGGCATAGTTTTTCATATTTAACTGACACGAAAGCTCAAGAATCTTAAAAACATGCATCTAAGCTAGAAAGTGGTGGAGCCTAGATCCGAATGGAGTTTTACTTGTCGTGAAAGTTCAGGCTATGCTGACAAAAAACAAATATCAAAACATATAACCTATATAATAGGAATCTTCACATATAATATAGAAGGTGAGTCATTCTCTAATAGTTAGTGTGTTACATTTTCCCTGACATTAACTGTGTTCTCCAGTGATATAACAGTAAATGTACTCTATTCTCTGATCTCTAGTAAGAGTCTTAAGCAAGCATGGGATAATGAACATAATTGCAAGAATGCTGGCACAAAATCATTACCACGAATCTCATTGTAAACTGAGCAGACCAAAAAAGACAGCACATCATAGGACAAATTTCAAAAAAATAAATAGCAGAGAGCGAGCTAGGCATTTAATCCTTGGTTAAGAACAAAACGCCAAGAAAAAGAATTGCAGATACTAAGATCAGATACCACCCCTTACTTTGAAAAATGCATTCCTTATAATGACAGACAATGAGGATGGCTAACGAATTAAGAGAAGGAAGAACTGAAGACCTCGTTGATTCAAAAAATATGATCAGAGGTCCAATGCTCATAATGATATAGTGAAACTAGGATTCCAACAGATTGCCAATGGAGGTGTACTGGTAAAGCTTTCAGAAAATAGCTGGATTAAATGCATTCAAAGCAAGCCACTATCCACGCCATTTGGCATACTACTCCCATTTCTAAAAAGAAAACTAACCAAAGAATAATGCCAACAAAAGGAAGCTCTATGTTGGGAAACATAGCATTTTTTGATAGCCACAAATCAGAATCCTAATTATGTTCATATGAAGAGTATCTGAGTAGTACTACTACTATCTGTGAACAAACTCAGAAAAGTATTGATGACATAGTGTTAACTGAAGAAACAGGGCACTAATTTATCAATCCAAATTTTTATAATTATACACTAAAATAGAGTCAAATAAGAAGACTTAGAAGGATATAGTAAAACAGTTCAATTGTTTGAAATATGGCAAGGGGATTGTAATTAAATGTCAAAGGCACTTAACAATAGGACAAACCCCATACCTATTAAGGGAATAAGGGGAACATGTCATCCCCATGCCAACGACTTCAAGGAATTTATACTAGATGCTTCACAACCAATTCGATCATGCAAACACTGACACTGTGCTCATCAGAGGATACCTGCACATTACTTTTTTCCCCAAAGAATTATAAATTAAGAATATATAGACGGAATATACTCATATTTTGTGCATATAACAGGCCTAATATTTATTTATGGTATTCTTTTATGTAAAACTTAACATGAAGTAAAATATACACATCTTAAGTATATACAAAATCTCAATTTGTTTATTTTTGTCCCTTTATCATTTTTCTAGTGTCCATCTTTATACTTACAAGGGATAATATTTTTCTCTCTCACTTGGTGTAGAGTGACTCTTCACTATGAATGATGAGACAAATCAGTTTGTTTTTGCTTTATCCTTTTTTTCTCTGAATATCTCTGTATCCTGATTTTTGTTAGGTTTAATACTAATTCAACATTGACATGGTTTGTTTTAGCTTCTATAACCGTAATTCTTATAACATATAACTTTATTTCGTCCTACATTTAAAAGAAATCAAGAGTTAATATCACCCTTTATATCATTACTTACCCTTTTCTATCTTGTTTGACTTGATTTGTTCTTCACATTGAAGTATCTTCAAGTATAGGTCTATCGTCCTTTTTCCTAAGATACTTTATAATTGGTTAGCTCCTTCATATTCTCAGAGATGACAATTCTATCCCTCATCCTCTCTCTTCAAAGCTCTAAATGCTCCCTGGGTCTCCTCCCGGCTGATGACCTGGCTGCATCCACCACTAAGAAGAGTCAAGTGAGAATGATTTCATATTTCCAACACCAGTTCTACCAACTCATGTATCTACCTACTCACTTTACTTTTCATCATATTGAAATGAAAGAATATGTGTGTTCCTCCTGAAGCCTCCAAATCCCCTTTTGTCCTCTCAGAAAGCTCCTCAATAAATCTGAATATACCCCCATGTGCACATACTGCCCTTGGAGTTTCTTCTCATTGGATTTTCATAGTCACCACTTCACTTTAATAGTTCTTATCAAGGCTATCAAAGAATATTTTGCCAAAACAAATGGTCATCTATTTGTTCTCGTGGTTTTTTTTTCTTAGTAGCACTTGATATAGATGACCACTCCATCCATCCACCCATCCATCCATCCACCCATCCATCGAACTGCCCATCCATCCACCACCCACCCGTCCACTATTCACCCTTCTTTCCAGCCATCCATTCATCCCCCCCCCCCACCCGCCCACCCATCCACCCTTCCATCCACCCATCCGTCTATCCATCCATCTTTTCATGGCTTCTCTAACACTATATTTGCCTGGTTCTCTTCCTACTTCATTGGTGATACCTTCTCTGACTCCATGGCAGGCTTTCTTTTCTCTGCCAAACTTCTAAATGTGTGCCCAAGAGATAAGAGGTATTTGAAGAACCAAAGGATTTAGAAGAAACTTTTGCTTCCATAGACACAACTTTGGAACACATGTTGCACTTCTCTCGCTTTGCAGCTTTTCTGTTTTCCTTCTCTATGAACTCCCCTTTGTGCAGAAAAGAGTCGAGAATAATTCCATACAACTGCCTTCTATTAAACCTAGTTTGATTGCTTACCTATAGTTATTTACATTCATATTCTCCCAAGAGAAATGCATAGATTTGTCTACCTGAAAGAGAAGTAATTGGGATGTCTGTTGTACAAGAGGATTTTAAAAAATAAGATCTTTAATTTTGAGTAAAATTTCAAAAGATATGCACTGTCAAGTCACTCAGGCCTGTCTACAAGAGTGATGAATTTAAATAATTTTCAATCTTAATGACTCAGACCACTGTAGTACTACAGTATGGCTCCTGCAGATTCATGTGCAGGCCTAGAAAGATCACAAATCACACCTTATCATCAGGGTACATGCATTATAAAGTGCATTGTAAGGTCACTGTCATAGATCAAAGCAAGTAGCTTTTAAGAGTGCAGGAAAAGAGAGATAAAAAGCAAAAGAAGAGCAGTTTAGTAGCAAAGTACATGAAATAACTGACAAAAGTTCTAAGATTCATAAAGAAAACTGCCCCCACCTCTAGCTCACCCAGAGGCTCAGACCTGTATTTACATAATTTGTGGACATATAGAAATGTCATATTTTTTTGATGCAGAAATTGTATAAAGTATGAATATCCACTATCGCTGCGAACAGAAGATGCTAAGAGCATAAATAATTATTTTCTCCCCAATCTGGCCCCCAGCACCACCTTTTCTACACTGGGCAGTGGATACCAATAGAGTTCCAGTCTCTCTTCACTCCCACCCACCACTGAAAGCATTTGAATCATTTTTAACTTTTCCATTTTCCTTTGCAGCCAAGCAGTCTTCAGGTCCTTCTACTCATTGCTGTAAAATCTCTCTCAGAGTTGATACCACCACCAATGTTTTTCTTTGGTTTGCCTCTTGCTGTCCTTCTCATCTCATTTGTTGGTACCTCTTCTTCTGCCCACACCTTAAACAAAGGCTTTCCCTAAGTTTTGGGCAGAGCCTTTCCTTTGTTCACTGTTTATTGTCTCTCCAGATGATTTCATTTATTGTTATGGTTTTCAACAATCACTGACTCTTAGAATGATGTCAGCAGGGCAGACTATATATCCCATTGGATATCTCCCTCTAACAGCTCAAATTCAACATGAGCCAAATGGAACACATTATCTTCCTGCCACCAAACCTGCTCTTCTCTGTGTCCTGGACAAAACCAACATCCACCCAGTGGCCAAAAATGGACCTCTGTATGTGGCCCCTGCTTTTTTCAGCACCCACATCTAATCAAAAATGAAGTTATGTTCATTCCATGGAAAAACCTGCTCATAAACCCAACCTATCCTTTACTTCCCATCATCAGCTCCTCTCCCTCATCATCTCCCTTACTTGGTGGCTACTTTTTGCTCATTCTGACCCTACCAGAATTTAAAGGGCAAGCGTAAAGGCTGGGTAAGTGGGGGATGGGAGACTTGGTACTTGGCAGATACCACCAAGAGATCTTCAAAGCTGACAGTTCTTCTGTGGGAACTTCCTTCAGTTCTTTGGCAGTGTCCTAGCTGAGCCCTCTCTAACTGTTCTTCCACGATATGAAAACTGTCACATCTGCAGCTGCTTCTCCTGATCTCCCCAAAACCTCTCTCTCTGGCGTTCATTTTTTAGCATGTTGCTGCTGGGATTCCCTTAGCCTAGCAATCTGTTTCTTGAATAGGATTCCTTTTTAAATGATCCTGGAATGATAAGCCTGTCCTCAGTTTTATTTCTGGCATGAGATTTGATCTATCGCCAGAAATGACTGCATGCAGTGACTTAACTATAGGGGACAAATATCAAGTGAAGATATCCTGAGAGTGGTCCTGTTGAAGCCCCTCTTTCTGGCTTGAGGAGAAGAGACAAGCAACCACGTCCTCCACAGCATGACTTTCTCATATATATAAACTGCTTCATGAATCCCCCCTTAAAAGCCAATCTCTACTTGCTTTAAATAGTAGACATGTGGAAAGGGTTTTAAGAGCTATGAGAAAGTTCTCCATTATTTCCTCTAGAAGTTTGCATTGATTCTAATACATTGCATGGAAATTGTTACTTATTACACATTTTAATTTATCTTCCTCTCACACTAGCCTCCAGTATACTGCTGAATCCTTCCTAACCCTAAGCTGTCTCCAGATTTTCCTCCCCCCCTCACTTGCATACAAACATACACACATAAACAAGTACATCTTCATATATTTTCAGTTGTTTCTTTATGGTTGCTTAAAATTTGGGGAAGATCCCTTTCATTCCTAAACTCAATGCTGGAAATTAGTTTTGTTAAAACCCATATGGTAGGGAGGGGAAAAGGGAGAAAGCCATGCACAGAAACAAAGCCAAACGGTTGAAAGAGGATACTATTCTGGTGTTAGAAAAATCTGTGGGAGCAAAGGATGCCAGGGATATAAATTCAATAGCAAGTAAAGGCACCACAAAGCCTTCCTCAGGAATCAACACAGATAACTGAAGGCAGCAAAAGGCACATGGAAACAAAGGAATTTGAAATCATTGGATATATTTGTATTTTGACTGCGGCAGTCTCTTCCTTTGGTGCACTGCCATTGACTTCTCAAGGTAAGACACATGGCCAGATTTGCACTGCACCGAACTGGACTCCTTTCTCTGACTGTCTTACATCCCCCGTGAGGATGTATATTTATGGGGAGAGATAGGGAAGCGAATACGTGAGCTAGGTTTCTTTTAACAGATTAAAAATCAAACCTGAAAAACTCTGCTTTGTTCTGTGTGGACTGCAGTTGAGTACGTTGTGCAATTCATATACCCTCCAGGGACTGCTGAATGCGTTTGTCCGAGGGCTGGAATTTTTCACGCATCCAAGACTCCTCCCGACTAAAATGAGCCCAGCCAGCATGAAGCAGCCTGACTCTCTCCTCCCACCCTGTGAACAAGGGGCAGCCACTTTACAGACACTGAAGCTACCCAAAGAGTGCCTCACGGAAATCCTCATTCTTCTGCTCATTATTACCTGCCACGATACATGTCCCAACCACGAAGCTTCCCATAAGAAGAACCGGCCCACTACTTCCCATTTTTAATTCTACTCTGGTCCAGCTTCTCCAGTTGCAAGCACTAGGTAGAGAGCAGCAGTCTTTCAGTGTGCATGGCTCCTGAAGCTGCTATAGGATCTTTTCTTAGCCTCTTACCAACTGTATGGGATTCTCTAGGAGGTAGCAGAAGGCTCATTTTGCATGTGAACGTGTTAATTATAATAAAGCCTAGGAATTCAGGGAGGCCACATATATTTAAACATAAGGATAATTTGAATGCCAATCATCCACTCACTCATTCATTTATATGTTGCTTTATTAGGTATTTAAGAAGTTCCTTCTACTCCAGAAAACTAATTATGATAATATAATAATAGTAATAATTTAAAAAATAAACCATATTCACGCCATTGCATCATATAAGCCTCTCAATAATTTGTATACTTATGGAGCAAATAACATCTCTGATTGGCAGTCGGGTCTAGGAGAAGTTAAATGATTTGTCCAAAGTCAAACATCTAGTAAAGCAGAATTCAAGCTGAACTAATATGACTTATGATTTCAACTTGTTTCCAATATAGTCTGTTTCATAAGGTAGACTCCTATCTTCACGGATCTTACACTCTAGTAGAGCAATCAGACAAGTGGGAGAAAAAAAGTACCTAAGGATTGCAAGTCAGATTCTGACCAGTATTTTACCCAATTGGGTAACAGGTAATAAATAGCCTATATTAGCTCTAGGACACATTAATTGCCAAAGATTCTGGTTTAAGTGATTCTCTCAGAGCTTCAACCCCTCTGCAGTGAATACGTTTACTACATATAGGAGATCTTTTTTATGATCACCTACCCGAATTTGAAGCTTTCTTCACAATGAGAGGAAATTTTTGTTTTGCTTCCCTAGAATATCTATGCATAACCTCCAGACTCATGAGAAATAAATTGAGTGTCTCTTTCATGTAATCATTCTTCTATTACCAAAGACCCCAAATTTAGATAATTTGAAGGATATTGACCATTATATCAGGGTAGGACCCAAAAGCACCTTATGAAGCAGAATTTACAAGAGCAGATGGAGCCAGAAAGCAGCACACACGTGGCCCCAAGACGGCCATTGGTAGAGAATTATATTTTTATAATATCTAGGAATTGAGGAAGAGGTTCTAATTAGGATCCGTCTAGCTAAATGTAGAAAAGACTTGAGAAGCAAATAAAATATTTGGAAAAATGTATTATAAGTGTTTCTCAAATTGGATCTGTCCATATATTTTATGCATGGATTTCACCGGGTTTCAATCATAGGATTAGGAACCCTGGGAGGGGGAGAGATCTAAGACATGTTCCTAAAGGAAGAGGAGAAAGAAGAAAGTAGACATGAGGCAGTAAATACTTGCTTCAACAGTTCCTGGGTGAGCAATCAGAAAACACCTCCTGGGGAACCACTAATGCATTAGGATAGAATTATTTGGCCGACGTTCTGCTCAAGTGAGTGAGTATTCTGCTCATCATAAAGTACACAGGGTCATGTATTTTGAGTTTTCTATCCTCTATGCCATAGAGCAAGAGCTTTCTTAGCTATTGTAAAGCTTGTCTACAAATTCTTTAATAAAGATTTCTGATGTGTGTCTTGATACATGGTATAAACACAAAATGTAATAATAATAGTGTTGGGCATAAAATAAATAACTCTCCAATGCCTGATTTTTACAGTACTTTGAAAATATGGTAAAAGTGCTCTAGAAACTCTGCCTCCCAGTCTTGATCCCTGTTAATATTGTCTAGGATTTCATTCCACTTCTTCACAAATCCAAATCCTACCTGTCGGAAAGAACCCTCCAGTGGGGGCCTTGTGGAGGTCCACGATCTGGATAAAAGGATGTGTGGTTGCTTAATAAGAATAATCCTGACCTATTCATACTTTATTATGCATGTCTAATACAGATGGTGCATGTTTTTTGGTCTCATAGACTTCTGGTTCATTCTTCTCAACTTTGTGTTTTGGTGAATGCATTGCTGGATTTGCTTTTTATTAATCTACAGACAAGACTCCTTGATCAACATTTTGCCTTTCAGCTCTTCTCTGAGCTGAAGGAAGACCTGATCTGGCATGAAAAACCTTGGTATACACAACTGAAATGGGCCCTACCCTCGGTCCAAGCCCTAAGAAGATTAGATGTTGGGCACTACCAGACCTTTATGACTAAGGCCAAGTCTCCTTAATGCTTTGCTCTCATGCACCATGCTGGTCTGGACCATGCTTTATACTATCACCTCAAAAGCAAGAGCTATGACATTTCTGGACAAGGTTTATATCCAATACCCCTGGGCGCAAAACTGAATAGACAACTACAGAGAACCAGGCTGCTATTATTGTTATTATTAATTTTATGTTCCTAAAACAGAGATTCTACTTAAGAAAGATTTGAACAATTTATGGAATACATGATGCTATTATGAAGATGACTTTGATTATGTAACCATATTTCCAAAGACCATTCTTTCTTCCATGCTTTAAGAAGACTGAGCCAATCTTTAAGGCACCCAAAGCTCTTCAAACTGCTATGCCTCTCATTCATGTGCCTCACTTTTATATTTTAACTTGAAACTATTTTACTTCTTACTGAAAGGAAGATAAAATCATATAAAATGTACATACATCTGTGCACATCATGGCTGCAAAGGGAGGTAAGGTAGCATCAAGATTCAGAGCTCAACCTCTGGAGCAAGACCACCTGTATTTATATGTTAGCTCCAACATATCACCTACTCTATGACCCATCTTTCAGTTTCCTCTTCTACAAAATGGGGTTAAATAGCATATAGCTCAGAGGGATGTGAAAACTAAATAAGCTAATCTATTTGAAGAGCTGAGCGTAATAGTTATGTGTTATCTATTTTTTTTGCGGTTATGAGTACTATAAACAATTGTATCATGTATGACGAATATTAAAAAAACAATAAAAATAGAAATATTTAAATACTTGAATTAGATACATCTAATAATTCAGCTTAAAATGTTAATGGGTAAACTTATTTTTTGAAGAAACCCTGTACTTTTGCTCTAGTAATTACAATACTTGTTAGGAACAATACCTTTCTATACTGAGGAACACAAGGAACTTACTACTATGTTATCCCTTAGATTGTTTACGGTACAATATTAAAATTGGCTAGGCTACACAAGGACAACCATGAATTTATGCAGAAATGGCGTTATAGTCTGATTTTTCTTATACACAGAAAGTTAATAAAATACAGGCTCACTTCTTACAAATCCAAATTCATCTTGAAGGAACCGTGTATCTCCTTTGTATTCTCAGTATATATTACAACCATTATTCTAGCAATCCATCACTTTGGGTTTCTTAGTTGGAAAATCAGTTTGCCAAGAATCATTTTTCCACCCAGCTGTGATTCTTTAAAGCCTCAGAAAACAACCTGAGCATAAATCAAAGGTGTACTGACTCCGACATAAAACAAAAACCAGTTCTGGAATAAAAATCATCTATTCAAAGAAAGCAGATTTTAAAAAACGTAGAAAAATACCATTTTAAAGACCAAAGTACAAATGAAAAGGTTTATAACCTTCAAGGTAGAATAATCAGTACTTGAAATAAATTTAAAAAGGGGGGGTAAACAGAATGAACCATGAGAGACTATGGACTCTGGGAAACAAACTGAGGGCTTCAGAGGGGAGGGGGGTGGGGGATTGGGATAGGCCGGTGATGGGTATTAAGGAGGGCACGTATTACATGGTGCACTGTGTGTTACACGCAAGTAATGAATCATTCAACTTTACATCAAAAATGAGGGATGTACTGAATGGTGACTAACATTATATAATAAAAAATATTATTATAAATAAAAAAAGTTATACAGTCCTATGACTATCTATTCCTTAAAATGAATAACATATGTTTGTTTTATATAATTTGTCATATAATTATATATAATATTCAATGGCATGCAGGGATATATGGGCAAAAAAAGAAAAACAGAGGCTCTTTTTTAGGAGTATCTGTCCATCTATTTCTTCAATTACTGAAAGCAATAATAACAGTGATCATCATAGACTACTACGTTAAATGCTTCATATATATTAGCTCATTTGAATCTTAAATCAAGCCTTCAGATAGATACCATTTATAACACTTTACAAAGGAAAACTGAGCCTAGAAATGTTAATTAGTCCATTCAAGGTCACACAAAAGGTGGGATCAATAGTAACTTGAATCTGGTCATGACTCAATTAAGTATTTCAACCATGGCATGTTTCTTCTCTATAAATAAAGGAGCTACTATCATTAAATGCAAATGCTGTGGCATTTCTACTATATCTAATATCATAAGATCAGGATATAAACAATATACATTTGTCAGAATCAACTGAAGCCTTGTTATCACATACCTGGCCAATAGAGATCTGTTCATTATGGTCAATATCAAGTCCTCTGGCTCAGCCCCACTGGGCAGCAAGCTTTTAGAGACCCTTCAGTAAAGTGCCTTCCTCACAGTGTTCTTGGGTTACTACACTTGCTACTCTATCTGACCAGCTTGACCTTTGTCATAACAGTAGGACCTTGAGTCTCCAGACTGTACAAACCAGAGCAAGAGAAAGGAGACAGGGTTAGCAGAATTAAAAAATAAAAATTGGAGAAGAAAGTGAAGGAATAAAAATGGAAGAAGGAGTAACAGAAAATTGAGATTTTATTTGATTTTTCAAATATTTGTGTATATATCAGTCTGTCTCACTGGACCATAAGCTCTTCAAATGCCTAAAAGATTTTAAGCAAGTGTGAAAGGGTTCAGGACAGGCCCTCCCCAGAATGTGTCACTTTGGCACGAGGATTATTTTGAGCTGAAGGTACTTGAGACACTTTGGGTTTGAAAGAAACTTTGGTCCTACCCTTATCCACACAGTGTAAATTGGGGGTCTTTCCCAGAATAAAGGTTATTAACAGAAATGGGGGCGCCTGGGTGGCACAGCGGTTAAGCGTCTGCCTTCGGCTCAGGGCGTGATCCCGGCGATCTGGGATCGAGCCCCACATCAGGCTCTTTCGCTATGAGCCTGCTTCTTCCTCTCCCACTCCCCCTGCTTGTGTTCCCTCTCTCGCTGGCTGTCTCTATCTCTGTCAAATAAATAAATAAAATCTTTAAAAATAAATAAATAAATAAATAAATTTTATCTAAGTGGCCCATGTGTATGGGAGGACAGACGTCTAATTACCAAACATCTGCTCTTCTTATTGCCCTGTGAAATGCATTCCTTTCCTCTGAAGTCCCAGACCCCTATCCCCTTCTCCTTAGTTCAGAATGACATGTATACCTCATTTTGCCTAACTGTCTTCGGAGTTTCCATGCCTCTGTGGATTAAATTTGATTTTCTCCTGTTAATCTCATTTAAATGTGATTCTTAGTCCAGCTAGAAGGACCTTCAAGAAGCAGGAATCCTTGTTCCCCACAAAGTGTTTACGTCTAAGCCAAAGCTACTTTTCTCATCGTTAGATGGAAAGGTTGATTTGGAGTATAGCACAAAGAACATTTTTATGCTTAAATGCCTCTTTCCGCCAACCCTGCCCCCAATATTTATACACCAAATTTGTAAGGGGTCTTCAGTAAAACAGCAATGCCAGTTCAAAGATCTATTTCCTCAACAAATATTGGTGAGGATGAGGAGAAAGGGGAACCCTCTTACACTGTTGGTGAGAATGCAAGTTCGTACAGCCACTCTGGAAAACAGTATGGAGGTTCTTCAAGAAGCTAAAAATAGAGCTACCCTATGACCCAGCAATTGCACTACTAGGTATTTACCCCAAAGATACAAATTTTGTGATCCAAAGGGCCACATGCACCCCAATGTTTAAAGCAGCAATGTCTACAATAGCCAAACTACGGAAAGAGCCAAGATGTCCATCAACAGATGAATGGATAAAGAATATGTGGTATACGTCTATATACAATGGAATATTACTCAGCCATCAGAAGGATGAATACTTACCATTTACATCAACATGGATGGAACTAGGGGGTATTATGCTGAGCGAAATAAGTCCATCAGACAAAGACGATTATCATACGGTTTCATTCACATGTGGAATATAAGAAACAGCACAGAGGATCATAGGAGAAGGAGGGAAAACTGAAGGGGAAATCATCAGATACGGAGAAAACCATGAGAGACTCTTAACTATAGGAAACAAACTGAGGGTTGCTGGAGGGGAGGAAGGTGGGGGATGGGGTAACTGGGTGACGGGCATTAAGGAGGCCACGTGATGTGATGAGCACTGGGCGTTATACGCAACTGATGAATTACTGAACTCTACATCTGAAACTAATGATGTATTATCTGTTGGCTAATTGAATTTAAATTAAAAAAACAAACAAACAAATAAAGATCTATTTCCTCCGATCTCCAAAACCTCAGCAGAACATGTTGGATATTTGGTGCCAACAGCATAAGTAGCTACCTGCGGGTCTCACTGGGCATCACAGTGTTGCCTAAGTCACTGTGAGCAGTGAAAGCGGTTTTGTGGAAATGAGCAGTATCAGTGGCTGCCTCTAGGAGGTCTCGGTATTATTGCTTCCATGTGCGATATCGACAGCATCATAGGAAATGCTAGTTATCCACCAAAAATGCATGTCCTCCTTTTTCTGGGAATAAGGCACTCTACATTCCTTTGCCTGCCAAGCAATTTGGTTTGCGATGTGACTAAGTTCTAGCCAATGAAATGTGGGAAGACATCATCCATATCATTTCCACGCTGGCCCCCAGAAAACCTCTCACGTGTGCTTAGGCATATTCTCTTCTTTTGGCTGATTGGGCTAGTGATCCTCAGAGGGACCTTAAAAATCAGAGCCGCTATCTGCCTGCTCCAGTGTTACCTGGAACATCTCTGAACTTCTATGGAGAAATAAATAATCATATTATTAAGCCACTCCGTATGTGGGTATATTTATTCCTGCAGCTTAGTCCAGCCGTATTGATTCACAGTGACCACCAAAAACCAGAGCGTAAAAGGAAGGAAATGGCATACAATCTACGGAGGCGAATGGGATTTATTCACAGAATGCAAAGGATAAACCCTCTAGTGCTTTCCAGGATGGCTGGCAATGGAGAAAGGCTATAGTTCTCTGCAGAATGCAATCAAAGCTTATTTTCACTGTTTTATGACCATTTTTATTACTTTATTTTTGTCTATAGGTTCCTAGGACCTGTAAGATATGAGTAATTGACTGAATAAGTTATTGATGAAAGAAATGCTCTTTGAAACATCTAATACGTCACCAATGCCCAATGAAGCATGTCCAAAGTCCATGGGAAGTGGTAGAATATACCGGGAAACTTTCAGAAGTTTTTTGAAAAAGTTGTGTTTTCCTGAAGACTCCATCACCTTGGGAAAGTTATTTAACTTCTGTAAGCCTCAGTTTCATCATGATGTTGATTGCAAGAGTTTAAGGAGATGATGCAGTCAAGGAAAAATCAATATTACTAAGGCTTTCTCATATTTAAAAGAAAAAAAAATAATTCCTTAAGAACATATTAAGTAGTAGAATTGCTGAGGATATGAGTTGGGATGGAATTGAGTTTACTGAGTTCAGGCTTTATTAACTCTTGGGTTGTACCATAGTTTAGATCCTATTAAAATTATAAATGTTTATCATGGGCTCCTGTCAACTTTGATGGCATTTTAAAGTATTATGTACCATTTTGTGAATTTAATTCATGAAAAGGGTGGTTTGAGAAGCCTGTTCTCTATAAAGTGCTGTAACTTGGAGCTGTTATTTATTGACTTGAGTGTGTCATACTCTTTCACTTCAGCCAAATAGGCACCTCAGCTTTTAGGACTCAGTGAAAACCCATCACTCAAGCTGTGAATCCAGCAGAGTGCGAGAAGCCTTTCTTACCAGTGAGGGCGGGGTCTAGAATGTGGTCCCCAAGATTGAAAGCCCATGGGTCTGAGCTGAACCCTGGGCATCCTATACCCTAACCCATGTTATGTGGCTGTGGTCTTAAAGCCACTTTTATCTTGATGTCTTGATTACTTGCGAATCACCCATTTTGGACTGTATCCCTGCCCTGAATCTTACCTCAGTAGGCTAAAGCCTAACAAAGTTCTTGGCCTCTGTGTGGCCCCTACAGGGATGTGGTTCCCTTTGCCACTGACTTTCCCACCCCGCCCTGCCAATTCATTGAGACTTTTGGGTCCAAACGGCAAGGTCCAACTGGGACACCAACCTGGCCCCTACCTGATGGGGAGCGTCAACAGTGACAGAATCCCAGCTGCCTCAATTAGCATGCCAGTTGATGGCCAGCTGGTGCTCTATCCGGCCCAGGCTGAGCACAGATGCCCCATAACCCCTTGTTAACAGAGCTCTGTGATGCATATGCAAACCACCTGGGCAGACTGTTAAACTAATTCAGTGGGTCTGGGGTGGGGACTGAGCATCTACTCTTCTAATAAGCTCTCAGTGGATGCCAATGCTGTATAGGTCCACAGACCACATTCTGAGTAGCCAGTAATTACCTTACTGAGCTTGCCTCTTTGATATCCATCAGGCTGTGGGATTAATCACTCAGTTCCACCTGGGCCCTCTGAGCTCCCTCCAATGACTCACGCTCATGTAACTTACATCCCAGCATGTCTCATAGTAAATCACACCCAAATGCTGATGTGCTCAGATGTAGAAACATGAACCCTCTCTACACACATGCCCATTCAAAGGTCATAATTCATACTCACAAGATTCTTGATGATCATTCTAGTTTTACTAGAGCTATACGTTAAATAAAATACCTCACCTAGTTGCTATTCCTCCCATTGGAGGTCATGTTTCCCTCCCAGACCAGCACAGACAACAATAGTTGGGATTCATTTCGATGGGACACAGAGTAAGAACCCTTGCTAAAGCTTTAGCTCTCATTAAAGTGTTGAAAAACAACCCAAAATGTCACTAGCAATTAACATGGGTGGAAGGTTGGAATTATATACAAGAAAACAACCATTTTTCAGTGACTGTTCTGCAAGTACATCTGGGTACAACTATTATACTCTCTAAACATTTCTGGAAATAAGCTATTTCAATGATTGCAGAACAGAAATTTGATACTGATTTTATATTATGTTTTAGCTAAAGAGAAAAAACAGATTTTTAAGTTAGCTCACTGGAATTGCCAATTACCCTAGTCATTGGGAAATTGTAAACCTATACTATACGAAAAAGTGCATCTTGTGGTAGCGTCAGTGCTGCAGATCTTTCTCCCAGCTACCTGGCTGATTGTGTTTCCAGACTGCGGAGCTTGGCATTTACCTTCCATCTAAAGGAGGGGAAATCAAAGCCTTTTGTCCACCTACTTAACACATGTTTTTCCCGGACTTCAAGGGGTAAGTCTTTGGCAAAGAGTTCACTTAGCACGTTACATAAATACCTAAATCAAGTAGAATTGCCTCTTATTACCAGTCCTTTAGTAATGCGATCTCACACCTGGAATGCTCCCCACCTGATGTTTCAATAAGTTCATTATGAGAATCAGTGCTGAAGAAATTCCTCCCCAGTAGCAACTCCACATTCCTGAATGAACATCTGGTTGAGAACGCAGCTGGCAATGCCTGAATTCCTAATTGGGTGACAACACCTTCAGTCAATTAGTGCCATGTCTTTAGGGTTTGAGTTGTTGTTTTATTTTTCCCAGGTGCCTTCTTCAGCATCCAAACAAAGAGGGTGTTATCTAACCCCATAATTAACAAATGCCATGTTGGGTCATACTCTCTTTACCATTTCTTATCTAAATGTTTGAAACGCATCCCTGGTTTCTGGAATAGGATTGACGTGACCAGTAGCAGTTTTCCCAGTAGTAACGTGGGACAGACGTGAGTTGAAGCTAACTGAGGGAGTCTGGGTGCTAAGGCAAACACTGAGGTAAGGCAGAGTGGAGGTGGGCCTCCCTTAAAAACCAAGGCTGGCAATGTCATACCATGTTGCAAAGAGTGGAACCAAATATGCACCCATTTCTTGGCCAATATTAGTGTCAACAAAAACTAAATATGGGACTGAGGGATCTTGAATGAGGGAATGGCTTTGGGAGATCAGGTTGCCTCTGTGGGAACAGTTTCATATGATGTTAGAAAGTTTTGGGGTGCCTGGGTGGCTCAGTTGGCGTCTGCCTTCAGCTTGGGTCATGATCCTGGGGTCCTGGGATGGGCCCTGCATTGGGCTCCCTGCTCCTCGGGCAGCCTGCTTCTCCCTCTCACTCTGTCTGCCACTCCCCCTGTGTGTGGTCACATGCTCTCTCTCTCTGTCAAATAAATAAGTAGGGTCTTTGAAGAAAGGAAAGGAAAGGAAAGGAAAGGAAAGGAAAGGAAAGGAAAGGAAAGGAAAGGAAAGGAAAGGAAAGGAAAGGAAAGGAAAGGGAAGGGAAGGGAAGGGAAGGGAAGGGAAGGGAAGGGAAGGGAAGGGAAAGGAAAGGAAGGAGGAAGGAAGGAAGGAAGGAAGGAAGGAAGGAAGGAAGGAAGGAAGGAAGGAGAAGAAGAAGAAGAAGAAGAAAGAAAGAAAGAAAGAAAGAAAGAAAGAAAGAAAGAAAGAAAGAAAGAAAGAGAAAGAAAGTTTGAAATGGCCCTACCATGCAACTGGTTGATAGAAACTCAGCACTGAAAGGCCAGGGGGAGGGCTATCTTCACTTGCACCTGTCTCCCAAGTTTCTAACCCAAGCAGTCTCCCCATTCAAAAGAAAACTAACTCAGTTGTCAAAATTGTATTGAACAGTCAAATGCATGTAAAAGTGCGTGCATTAATTATGAAACTATGTAATAACCTGACTTTGTAAAACTAAACAAAAATCACTCACATCAAAATAAAAGTCTCATGTTTAAATCTCTGAGTACCATCACACAGGCTATTTAACTTTTACATCACTATTTAGCTGTGCCTACATACAGTTTTAAATATGTATTGCTGGCAGCTTCCAGGTAGCAGAAAATCTGGTTAGACAATGTCAGTAACATCCATGTTTTGCACTGTCTCTAGACAAATCACCACACTGATTCCTGATTCACAGCCTACTCATCTGTTGCATTAGCCTCTCTGGAAGTAGAAGGAAAAACGAGGTTCTCCCTTAGTCCAGAGGGAGTAGGGTCAGGTGTCCTGCATGCTGCTGGACCTGCAACTTGGCCTTTCCAGAGATTTACGCAACTCCGTGAAAACACCTGCCCCAGACAGATTTCTAGGAGCCTAGATATAACCTAATGTAGCAGTTCCCAAACTTTTGGTCCTAGGATCCCTTTATACTGTAAAAACTTAATAAGGGCCTCAGGGAACTTTAGTTTAAGCCAATCATATCTATTCATAATTACCATCTTAAAAGATTAAAATTTTAGCAATTTAAAATATTCATTAATTCATAAGGGTATTAACCTATTATATGTTAACATAAATAGGATATACATTTATAAAAACACATTTTCTAAAAACAAAACACATACAATGAGAAGAGTGGCCTTATTTTACAATTTAATAAATATCCTTAACGTCTGTTTTGATAGGAGGCAGTTGGATTCTCAGATTTGTTGCTACATTTAGCTTTTGTGACATCACACAGCATGCAGCCTCTAAAAAGTACCACTGTACACTTGAAAGACAATGAGAATGAAGAAAGCAATAACACCTTAGTATTACTACGAACATAGTTTGACTTTGCAAATGGTCTTGGAGACCCACAGGGTTCCTGGGGACACTTTGAAAGCCACCGGCTTAATGCACAACATTCAGTATCACTTCAAGAACACTAACATAACAATATAAAAATGCAATCCACAATCACCCCATACGTTCCCTGTTAAAAATCCCTTTTCTGTTTCATTACATTCAAAATCATTAACAATGATTAACAACGTAAATAAAATCTAAATGCCAGAGCTTTTGAATGATGAATGAAGTTGAAACAGGTATGTATCCTGTAGATAATGACAGCATGCTACTAGCGTTTTTCTTTTTTATTTTGAAAACAGGCCTAAAAAGAACAAAGATAATGAATAAGAACTATATAATTTAACATCCCAAGAAATACTTAATAAATATTTAAAAAATACAATGCCATGCATTGTTCTAAGCAATACTTTCATATTTACTCATCATAACAACCTGATTATCCCCATTTTATAACTGAAGAAACTAAACCACTGAGCAACTAAGTATTTTGCATAAAATACTTAGATGGGGGATAGAACCAGCATTTGAACCCAAACTGTGGCTCTCTGTACTCTGGGTAACCAGTATAACACACTGACCAATTTTGTGGTGACCACTGACTCAATGAGGTTGCCTTCCCATGGACACTTTCTGGGGATTTGTTCTTCAAATCAATGGAAATTTCAATGTTTGTGGAAACATCAAACAGCCAACGTCCCCCTCCCTATCTTATTTTCAAGAATTTTTCTTGGTTTCAAAGTGATTTTTCAATGTACTTATCCTTCATGATCTACAGATCAATACATTCTTTAAAAACAAGACATTTTCCTACCTATTTTGGTCATTTTAGAAATCCATTCAACTACTACATAAAATTCTAAAAATAATTATAGTTCTGAATTAAGCTGTTGAAAACACTGTTTTCCAAGTCATCGTATTGCAATAGTGCAGACATAGAATTATGTTGATATCAATAAGCAATATTAATATTATACCTATATCTTATATTATCATGCCAATATCAATATTGTAACAATAATTTGATAGAGTGTTTCAGAAAGTACTTTGGATGTACTTCTAAACAAAACAGAGTGCTCTGATCATTACCATTATGCTGAAATTACAGATGAATTAACTGAGGTTTAGAGAGACTAGGTGAGGTACCCAGCAGTTTTAGGGGAAAAAAAAATCTGCCCTCAAAAGCAGCTGCTCGGATTGGACTTGAGTTGGTTCAGCACTGTCTCTTTAACAATCTGCTGTGGGTCCAGGAGTTTCGCGGACTTCCAGAGCCATATCTGGGGAGGGCATAGCTGCTGACTAGCTGAGGCAGAAATGCCTCTGCCTGGGACAGGGTGTGATGTACACCGGTACTCACAAAACTGCCCAAGGCCAGTTCTACTTCCTAGAACTCCCAGCTACCTCTCGGGGTAGCAAAAAAGTCTATGATCATTTAATTCAAGGGTGATTAGGATCTGGGGAAACGGGTTCGTGAACCAAAGTTCACACAGGCTTGGTGGCATAATAGAGTTTAGTTACAGTCCTGTTTTCTTTTCACGTTTTCACTAAAAATTGTATGACCTCCGTTTACTAATCAGTGGATTGATAGAAATGAGCTAATCACCCAACATTCATGTTCTGTAGTTTGAATTATTTATGTTGAAGAATGCTTCATTAAGTTAGAAAAGCCTATTTAAAAAAGTAATTAGGACCACAGAAGTAGAAATTAGAATGGTGGCTGCCAGGGGCTAGGAGGGAGGATGGAAATGAAGAAATGGTGGTCAAAGGCACAAACTTCCAGTGATAGGAGGAATAAGTTCCAAGGATCTAAGGGAAAGCATGGTGACAATAGTTAACAATACTGTTTTAGATTGAAATAATATCGTTTGAAAGTTTCTATGAGAGCAAATTTTAAAATCTTCTCACCGTAATGACAACAGAATGGTAATTATGTGAAGCATGTGTTCACTAACCTTCATGTGGTAACATTTTACAATATGTACATACATTAAATCATCACTTTGTACACCTTAAACTTACACAGTGTTATTTGTCAACTCGATTTCAATGAAGCTATGAAAAAAAAAAAAAAGATTACAAGACAGGGGTTGAGTTTAGGGCGAGGTGTCCCTTTGGGCCAGTCTATATGATTTCCATGCCAATTTCTTTGTAAAAAAAAAAATCCCCATGTGTGAGGTTTTGCTGCATTTTTTTTTCAAATACACCTAGAGACTGCTGTTAAACCCACCCTTTGAACTGCACAGTCCAGCATATCCTCAAATGAGGGCAGTTACAGCAGATACTTACCGCTCATTAGAAAACAATGGTACCAGTCAATTGCTGGCATTTTACTGAAGTGGCATGCAAAGTGTATTTATATTTCTGTTCTGCTTCATGAATTGAGTTTCTTTCTTTAGCATAACAACCCACACTTTTTATTATGAATATAAGGGATGACTTAAAGTAGGAAAACTGAAAAAAAAAATTAAGAACTAATATAGAGACTGTAATGATAATCTGGGAAAATAAAACAGAGTCATACCCTATTAAAGTCAGAATTTGCAAAGTACAAGCTCAGGTCTTTCAAAATAAAGCTTTAATCACCAACTCAGAATTTGAGGGCTGATTTGGACACAAATGATACCTATTGCCTAGAAAGGAATTCAGTCTCAGCTCTCCTCATTAAAGTTTATGAAGAAACCACTGGGATTTAAAGTGGGTAAAAGGAAGCATAAGAGAAAGGGGGACCACACCTTAGATTTATAGCACACTTATCAAAAGCCAGCCATTGAATCAGGCTAGGCCCACAGGCTGCCACCCCTTCATGACTTCACCTGCTATGCTTCAACCTGAGCCCAAATGGGGTTCCAGCATTCCCCACCCAACCCTCCAGAGGCAATCGTCTGGACTTGGCTGCTGCAATAAAAACTGTATTTGCCTTATCCATGCTAGGATCTTTACATGTTTTATTGTATTCAATCGTAGGAAAATCCTGTGAACAGTTTCAATCCCCATCTGGTAAACAAGGGTGGAAGAGGCTTTCTAAGATCGAGGAGCTTGTCCATGTTCACGTGGCTGTAAGGCCCAGGGATGAGATTGAAACCTTGGTCTATTTACCATTGAAGCTGCCATTGAAGTTGTATTCCAACATATAAGACAAATTACATGATTTGTGAGGCATTCAGTGCAGAATGAAAATGTGGGGCTCTTGTTCCAAAATTATGAAAAATGGCAGAACAGTGATAGCCGAGCAATAAACATAGTGTGAGGCACTTCTGAGTACGGGGCCCTGTGCAAAGTATAGTAGCACAACTGTGAACCCAAAATGACCTCAATGGGAGTCCTATGTTACAGGCAGATTCATATTTCACGTCTTACAGAACATAAATATTTCTATGGGAATAACAAGCATAGTGTCTGAACCCAAATTGGAAGACATTGGTTTATAAGAAGTTATAAAAATTATGGAGCCAAATCCAGTTGACCCTTGAACACAGATTTAAACTGGTGGGTCCATTTATACACAGATTTTTTTTTTTAATAAATACAGTACTGTAAATGTATTTTCTCTTCTTTATGATTTTCTTAATAACACTTTTTCTCTAGCTTACTTTTTTGTAAGAGTACAATAGATGATACACATAATATACAAAATATGTGTTAATTGACTACATTTATGTTATTGTTAAGGCTTCTGGTCAACAGTTGGCTGCTGGTAGTGAAGTTTGGGGGAAACTCAAAGTTATATGTGGATTTTTGACTCAGTGGGGTATCAGTGCTCCTAATCGCCATATTGTTCAACTATACTTAAGATTCAAGCAAACTCAAACAGAGAATTAACATATAAAGTATTAACTTAGAATTAGCAAGAATAAGGTATGAAATCTTGGCTTCTGTCCTCTTTTGTCAATACTCTCTGTACTCATCATTTTTAATTTTCAATGGGATGCCCTCATGAAGTGAATTCTTTTTTTTTTTTTTTTGCTTTATAATTGCTAATTACATTTTATGTTATTATTATTTTTTAATGTTTTTTTATTATATTATGTTAGTCACCATGCAGTACATCCCTGGTTTCCGATGTAAAGCGAATTCTTGATGGCACTAGTAGGGGAAACTCATTTGGTATTTGGATTGTTACTGAATCGGTATTATTTCTTAATAGAGAAAGTCCTAAAGGATAATATTTTCATATCACCTTACTATTGATTGTTTTGTAAAACTAAAAAGCACAGATATTTTAGGCACTGACTTTGAATGATCAATGGTGTGCTTTCTCTTGTAAACCAGTTTTAGCTACTTACCCTCTCCTCCCTTTCTGGCATTTGTAGAACACATGCTTTTTAAACATAAATTCATATCAAACCCATTGAAACATTTCTTTTCCCAAACTGCTTAAGTTCAGAATTTGATATGCAGTTCATATTTCAATTCCTTATCTGTCACTTGATTTGCTGAATTCTCAGTCTGCTGATCTTGATTTAATGGCCTCTTATCTGTCCTAGGGGAGAAAATGACTTGCCAAGTAAAAAATATGTTTAAATATTTGAATTCCCACCCCGAAAGTAAACTTCTGCTTTGATGTTAATTTGAAAGAAGGAGCTTCTTTCTCCCATTGGATTAAATAAATTATTAAATCTAAAAGTACTTTAAGCTTGATGCTATACATATACAAGCTATTTTGTCATATATATTAAGATTGGAAAAAAGCAGCATATATGAATATATAAATGTGTGCATATATGTGTATAAAACACACATAACACATAAATGTAGATTTTGTTTTCTCTTCTGCATACCTCCCCAGTACAGATGCAAGTATATACATATCACAATTACCTTTAAAAACAGCACTATCCCTGATGAAATTGTTAGAAGTCTGGTCAAGTATTTTCCCCAGAACATCTGATTTTTAAAATAAGCAGATGTCCAAGGACTATCTAACTGGGAAAACTTAGTAATGGAAGAAGGGATCCATACCATTTGGCCGAAAGAGAGACTATAGCAATATCCATGTGCTTAGATCTCCCACAGCCTTGTGAAAACATAAAGTTATACATGGTACACTCTGTTACTTCCTGCAGTTGCTATATTGTGAGCTATATGTCTTTAACTCCCATTTGATTTCTTCTGATATGGAATTTGAATTATTCAGCTCTTCCATTCATGACCTCAAGTACTTTCACATACTCAAAGCCATCCTGCTCAGAAGGAGGAATATATGTGAGTTTGTCAACTGGTTTGAAGGTGAAACACGAGGGCCTTGATTAAGGGAACTAAGACTAGGGGGAAGAAAAAATCTGAGAAATGTTAATGTTCGGATAAATCCACCCAAATTAATGCCTATATACGGAATTCCGAGGAATGAAGAAATGGCAAAAAGACCCTTAGGCATGGGCATCTGGTGGGATTTTTAATTTGAAAATGTCAATTTGAAACTATAAATACATAAAGCAGCAAATAAAAAGTGAACTTATGTGCTGGACTACCTGGGCAACCACATGCAAAAATTTTAAAAAATCAATCTAGATACTGACCTTATACCTTTCACAAAAATTAGGTCAAAAAAGATAAAAGACCTAATATAAAACATAAGACTATAAAACCTCTAGATGATAACATAGAGAAAGTCTTGCTGACCTTGAGTTTGACAATGAATTCTTTTTTTTTTTTTAAGATTTTATTTATTTATTCGACAGAGATAGAGACAGCCAGCGAGAGAGGGAACACAAGCAGGGGAGTGGGAGAGGAAGAAGCAGGCTCATAGCAGAAGAGCCTGATGTGGGGCTCGATCCCATAACGCTGGGATCACGCCCTGAGCCGAAGGCAGACGCTCAACCGCTGTGCCACCCAGGCGCCCTGACAATGAATTCTTTTTAAAAGATTTTATTTATTTGAGAGAGAGAGAGAGTGAGCACAGAGGGAGAGGGAGAAGCAGACTCCCCACTGAGCAGAGAGTGGACGGATGTGGGGCTCGATCCCAGGACCCTGAGATCATGACCTGTCCTGAAGGCACACCCTTACCTAACTGAGCTACCCAGGTGCCCCAACAATGAGTTTTTATAGAAAGCATTAAAATCACAATCTCTGAAAGAAGAACAATATTGGTGGGATTTATCAATTCAATTTAATTAAAATGCAAAACTCCTACTCTGTGAAAGATACTGTTAAGAGAAAAGAAAGGTAAGCCACAGACTGGGAGAAACTATTTGCAAAATATATATCTATCTGAAAAAGGAGCTAAATCCAAAATATATGAAGAATTCTTAAAACTGAGCAATAAGAAAACAAATGACCCAATTATAAAGTTAGCAAAAGATCTAAAAGGACCAAAGAAGACAGGCAAATGGCAAATAAACATATGAAAAACATCATATGTTATTAGGGAATTACAACTTAAACCAACAATGATATACCACATACCTACTAGAAGGGCTAAAATCTAAAACACTGATAACATCAAAAGTTGGCATGGATGTGGAAGAAGAGGAATTCTCTCTGATGGTGGGAATACAGAATGATACAGCCAATTTAAAAGATGGTTTGACAATTTCTTACAAAACTAAACATACCCTTCCCAATGATCCAGCAATCACCCCTTAGATATTAACCCAAATGAGTTAAAAAGTTATGTCCACACAAAGACTTGCACATGAATGTTTGTTACAGTTTTCATAATTGTCAAAACTTGAAAATAACTAAGACATTGTCCTTCAATAGGTGAATTACAAATAATAACAATAAAGAAACTGTTTACACCTTTACAATTGAATATTATTTAGCAATAAAAATAAATGAGCTCTCATACCATAAAAAGGCATGGAGGAATTTGAAATCCATATCACTAAGTGAAAGATGCAAGCCCAGAAATGCTACATGCTCTACAATCTGAACTATATGATATTCTAGAAAAGACAGAACTATAATGAGAGCAAAAAACCCCCAAAAAACAAAAAACAAAAAATCCCACATTGGTGGTTGGCAGGGGCTTAGGGAAGGAAGGAGGGCTGAACAGGTAGAACACAAAAGATTTTTAGGACAGTGAAACTATTCTGAAATAATTTTGTATGATACTAATAATGGTAAACACATGACTTTGTGCATTTATCAAAATCCATAGAATGTACAATACAAAGAGGGAAACCTAATGTAAACTATGGACTTGCACATGAATGTTTGTTACAGCTTTCATAACTTCAAAACTCGGAAGTAACCAAGGCGTCCTTCAATAAGTGAATTACAAATAATAGCAATAAACAACTAATTCAAAATAATTTTCTATGATTTTAATAATGGTAGACACATGGCTTTGTGCATTTATCAAAGCCCATAGAATGTACAATACAAAGAGGGTACCCTAATGTAAATTATGGACTTGAGTTAATAACAATACTGCAATATTGGTTCATCAGTTGTAACAAATATTAACGACGGAAACTATTTGGCTGTGGAGATTATATAACAACTCTGTACTTTCTGTTCAGTTTGTCTGTAAGCCTAAAACTATTCTAAAAAATAAACTCTATTAATAATTTTTTAAAAGTAAATATACATCTTCAGTGTGCTTAAAAATAAATATGATATTAAATTCTATCATTTTTCTTAGTTTCATTTTCAGAGACGGCCTGACCAAGTATTTTGACTATTAATATGCTGTAAAGACAAGATTTGTTTTTTAATCAAATGATTCTTTCTTTTTCTAACTGCATCCACAAATGCAGAAGGAGCAGATTCAGGAATTTGGAAAGATGCTTAATTTATTAAAATAGGTTTGAAATTAGAAGGGGAGTCACCTGAGACTGCCTGTATAGTGGTCAAAAAATCCTAAAAATATGGTCTTACGGCTTAGAACTAACTAGGGATCAGGGAAGAAAATTCTCCTAACAGATGCCTTCTCTCCCTGAAGTAAATTCCCAAGAATTTCTTAGATGGATAAAATAAGATTATGAGGGAAATCATTGTCAAAACACGGGAAGAAGGAAGAATTTAATGTGTAAGTATCAGGCACCATGCTAATTTTATCCATATTTCATAGAGCACATACACAGACACACATATTTATAAGTACGCACAAACACACACATACACACGTGCCTCTGCCCACCACGAACACACACACACACACACACACACAAAAGCGCATGCACGTGCCTGCATACAGACACACAAATACAAATGTGAAAGCCTGGCAGGTTCACTAAGCCCTTATTTTATTTATTTATTTTTATTTTTTTTAAAGATTTTATTTATTGATTTGAGAGACAGAGAGCGAGCATAAGTAGGGGGAGCATCAGGCAGAGGCAGAGGGAGAAGTAGGTTCCCCATCAAGCAAGGGGCCTGTGCAGGGCTCCATCCCAGGACCCTAGAATCATGACCTGAGCCAAAGGCAGACACTTAACGACTGAGCCACCAAGGCGCACCTGAGCCCTTATTTTAGCAACTAAATCTGTGCCCCCAAATTAAAAAGGAGGCGTTAAAGGGGGCGGTGGGGAATGAAGCAAGATTGTCAGTTACAGAATCTCCAGGATTTAATTGAATTACTTTTGGTCAAATTAAATTCAACCTTATTACCATATGCATTCTACCTCTATTCAAGGTAAGTACCTTTATTCATGGTATGTTAATTTAAACTGGATGTGTTTCAATCCAAAAGGACAAAAAATAAAAGTCTTGTTGTATACAGTTTCCTTAATTTACAGATTAGTAATCACTCTTCTATTGGCATTGGCTGTTTTTTTAAAGATGATTTTAATTAGAAATTCTAATTAACTGCACACCACAATCACCCTTTTTGCCTCTTCATGAAATTACTCCTCATAAAGCAGAGTGAATGGGAACCGAGTTATAATCAAAGTAAAACTGCAGATGAAGAAATAAGCATTTCAAATCTTGAAGCATCTACCAGGATTCAGGAGCTCTTTAAATAAGTATGATCTTTTATATATTCGTGAGGTCACTGAAGTCACAGTTAAAGAATGATTTCATTATTTCAGTCACTGAATTAAATAGAATAAGTTAATTTGAACAAAGATTGACTCATTTTTTTGTTGACCTTAGAAAATGTTCTCAGATTTCCCAGGTGTTGGGTTCCATTGGCAAACAGAATGCTAAGTGTACCTACCTCATAGGGATCTTACAAGTTAAATGAACTGATGGACACAGTTGTGCACACTTCTGTTTCATTAAACCCAGATGTATGCTAGTTGGCAGTGGCTGGTTGGGTCAGGTTTTAAAATTATACAGACTGGGTTTGTAGTCTGGTTCCATCTGACCTTGGACTATTTAAATTCTCAGGATTTTTTGCTTATCTGCAAAATGAATATTATCTATTTTATGTTATCATTGTAAAAATTAAATTCAATGATATGTGTAAATTTCCAACTGCTTAAAACTGAGTTGGCAAACTATGGATTGTGGGGGCAATTCCAATTTATTGTCTGTTTTTTAAATAAAGTTTTATTATAACAGACAAACACTCATTTGTTTACTTATGCCAAGTAGTCACAACAGCAACCATATGGCCTGTAAAGATTTATAATCTTGCCTTTTACAGAAAACATTCACCAACACCTGGACTAAAATATCAATTATTCTACTCAAAGAAAAGATTCTCCTAAGAGTATACGCTGACATTTAACATTTATCTATTTCTGATCAGTAATCAAATCACTATCCGGTTTGCACATTTCTCATTTCTTTAATACTTGAATTAATGAATTAAATCTTTAATTCAGGATCATTACTGCAGCCCTGATCACCGTTACTGCAATGAATGTTGGTTTGTGGGTATGTTAATGTCTTAATGGCCTTTGTCTGTATTTTGGTGTGAGCACTGGTTCTACCTCTTTATGATAATACGTGTAGAGCATATTATGGTTGCCATGGCAATAGAGACATTCATTGGACTTTGCTGTGACCAATTGACTGTGACTTTTAGATCAGATAAAACTATCTAATTTAACAAAACCATGAGAGAAAAGGTCCAAATAAGAAATATTGGAGAAAAACAAGCTATAAATGTGGTAAAAAAAAAAAAAAATCTTAGGTCAAAACTAATATTACCAGGCATTTCATATTTATCATTTACCATTGAGAACAGTGCTTAAGATGTAGTTTACCTATCAAAGGAAAGAACCCAAAGCTTTTCCTCTTCTAATCCATTAACACGTAGATGAACAGCAACATTCCAATTATCCATGAAAAACCCTTAAAGGAGGCTTTTGAGAAGAAATAACTTTCCATTTTCCTGTGTTTTCCATGTTCAAGGTCAGGGAAAGATTGTTTAAACTACTGCAACAAGCCAGTTGGATGATTATCTAAAGATGAGGGCACTTTCAACATGATCGAGCTTCTCTTCTCAGTCAAGTAATAGCTATAAGTATTAATACCAAATTCAACTTCATTCTGTTTCCATTGAATCTGTCTAAATTCTTCTGATGGGCATATTTGTGTGACTTGTAGATTAACTTGTCATTTACAATGACTTCTTACTCCTATTATTATATAAATTTTAATAGAAATTCAGTTTAATTCAACTCAATATAACTAAAATACATATTGAGGACTTCCACTGGGCCAGGTGTTAGGCCCTAGGATACCTGCCCTCACGTAACATAATGCAGTTAGAACAAAAGTCAGGCTCACCATTTGAAGCAAGGGATGCTATTGAAGTCTAGAGACAGAGAAATAAAGCAGGTGATCCTGGTATATGAAGAATGATGTATTGCATTTCAAGCCAGAGGCTGATTCAGATAAGAATTCACTAAGAATGTAGCATTTAATTAGACTCTGGAGTGATCACGACCAATGAAGTGGAAATTGGGAGAATAAAATAAGGGACTGCTGGAAAACCATTAAACAAAGCAGAGAGTCAGGAAATGTGAGAGTCTCAGACCATCAAGACAAAAGGCAGAATGCATTGAGATACAAGTATCATTGGACGGAAGGGGATAATGAGTGAATCCATGGTCAACGGATTAATTGATGTATTAATTAACAAACCTATTATGTTCTAAGGTACTGGTGATATAACAGTTTATAAGATAAAAATTTGTTACTTTTCTAGAGGCTTAGGATTTACATCAATTACAATAAAGAAATGAGAAACTTACGTGGTGGACTGAACACAAAAATGATCACGTACCACATCAAATTTTTCCAAATAACATGGGAAAGCTGTGACTATGTTTTCGAGAGATTAATTTATAAGATTTTTCTTTTCCTATATTTCCCCAACAACACCCCTCACATATTTCAAAGTGACAGCCTGCTCTGTATTCCTTTCCTCAGGGACTTTCACCAGGCAGAAACTGAAAACACGGAATCCAATGGTTCTGCTTGCCTTTGGAAAAGCCCAAACACACTAGAAAGATTATATTCGATGTCCAAGAGGGCAAAGTAGCAGGAATAATTGTTTGAGGCACCAGAAAAGGAAAAGGTAAGTACTTGGCAGGAAGGAGGAAGAAAGAAATATACCCAGTAAGTAGGACAGTCATCAATTTTCAGCTCAGGAGAAATATCTGAACTAGAAATACAAATATGTTGGTTACACATTCATGGGAAAAAGTAGAGTAAAAGATAAGAGGTCCTAAAACTAATTGCCTGTGAACTAAGACATTTTAAATGTAGAAAGAGAACAGTGAAAGAGAAGACAGTAAAGGGCCCATCGAAATGAAGATAATGCACTGGAGAGGAAAGTGCCTAGAAGCCAATTCATAGCTTCTCCTCTCCCACTATTCGTTCCCCAGACTGACAGTATCAGTTCAAAATAATACTTAATGATAATAACAATTTCCCTGAAGAGTACAGTATAGTTGTGCACTTAACTTACAATCATCTGGATCTCTTCACATCAGGGTAGTGGAAGAAAACTCTGAGGACAATTTTCAATCCTCCTCACTTTGGTAAAGAGAACACAGAGGCCCAGAAATTCATTCATTTATTCCACATTTTTTGAATATCACTATGGTTGAGGAATTGTCGTAGGCTCTTGGTATCAATAGAATTTACGTCTAATGGGAAAGGAAAAATGTATCGTCCAAAGTCATGCACCTCCAAAAGGAGGGAACATAAAAGAAGAGCCAGTTCTTCTTTCAATTCTCTGCTCTTTCAATTAACCTATGTTGTCCTTTTGATTTTGGCCCCATCGAGAATGCTAATATGAAGTTTTATGGCGCAGACCCATTAAGGAACTGTCAATAGAACAATGTCACCACAACAATTCTTCTACATCAGAAATCTGATCACATCACTCCTGCTGAAAATTCTGCAATAGCTCTCCGCTACCTTCAGAATAGCAGGTAATATATAGCACTTCATAAACGGGCACCTCACCATGTGTATGCTCTTCACACTTACTGTTTGCCCTTCTCTTTTATATACTTTATGCTTCCAAAAATCAATTCAAGATTTGCTATTCTCCCAAACCCTTCAAGCCTGCCACAGCTTCAAATCTTTACACAGTTTGCCTCCTGATGGTAATGTCTCTTCTTCCTCTTTTGTCAACTTTACTAGTGCATAAGCCACTATCAAGTTCCACCACAAGTGCTGTTTTCTCAGGGAAGCCTTCTTTCACTTACCTTTCACTCGCTCCAGCCCTTTCTCCCAAGAAGCCTTGGGTACTCCAACTCTCCACACTGCTCCCACTGTGTCTGTCACAAGCTCCCCATGTGAAATAATCATGTGGTGCCCCAGGTTTGTGCTGTGTGTCTCTCTTCACTCTAATCTTTGAGCTCCATAAAGTTAGGGTGTTTATCTGTGGGTAACCGCTACGTCCCCTATGCCCTACACAGTGCATGGTGAATGAGGAGTGACAAAAAGTGTGTTGCATGTCCAACTGAAACAGATATATAAAATAATACTAAAGAACCATCAATTTACAATGAGGAAACATGTGAACTGAGAAGAGGTTCCAAATTAAATCTTCTCCAAGTATTTCAAATGGTATTTTACAAGTAAATTGTTCTGGAAAATTTTTAGCACAGGTGCCAAAAGACATCTCCTCTGGGAATGTGGGATGACGATAAAGTTTTAGGAAAATTATTTAGCTTGATTAACAAACCTATCTTAAATAGACTTCCAAAAATTAAAACCAGCAGCTTCCCCAAATTGAACCAAGACTTCATTTAGAATGAAGAATACTAGGTCCTCTGAGAGGCTGGCTTAAAGAACGTGTTATCTTTGCCCCAGGGATCGACCTCAAGTTTCTAACAAAGAGGATGCAGTAGATTTAGATAGCACACAGGAGTCTACACTCAAGATTTGGCAATGCACACCCAGATAAGAGAAAAAGACAATCTCACATCGGATAGTCTCAGATGTCCTTCCATTGCCAATGTCTGTGTCTGTCTCCTAGCCTTCCTGTTACAATCCTATGCCATCTTCCTTAATGCATTCGTGAATGGCAGCTGCTTATCTGATGAGATACTCATTTCCCACCTCCCACCCTGTTTGGGTAAGTCGAACCTTGGCGTCAGGTTGAATGCCAGATAAGCAGAATTCTTACTCGTGCAATTAAAAGCAACTGGAGTGGAGATAACAGCATCCTATGGTTAGCTGAATAATTCATGGCAAAATGTTCTCTCTGTATTCCTAGCTCCTCACACCTTGACTTGCGAAGCAGCCAGCACTCGCACTAAAGTGTTGGTTACAGCTGAGACACTTCTTAAGCAACTCCTCTGATCAGGTATTTACATTTTCCCCACAACTCTGACCAGAATTTCTAGAAAAATAAAAAGCACAGAATGAGAAAAAAAAAAAAAAAAGCAGCAGCCTCATGACACATGGAAAAAACCGATTTTGTTTTTCTTTTAAATGCTTGCTTTAAATTCAAAGCACAGGAAAAATCTTCCAGTGTTCAAAACGTTAATTTCTGGCTGTTTATCCCCTGGTCACTTGTTCTTAAAATAGTGATCACAGTTTTAAAATACTATACTTTGCTCGAAGGTCAAGAGTGGTGGAAGAAATAAATAATGCTGAATTCAAAGGAGGTATAGATGTTACAATATTACCGCAGATAGCAGGCAAAAATAAATAAATAAAACCACACACAACAACAACAGAAGACAAGTGAGGGTATTTATCCTGTTTCAGAGTCTATAATTGAGTTCCCGTTAAGTATCTCCAAAACCAGCCTCAACCTTGAAGAATAATATAATCCTTTCACAAAATCCTGCTGCTTCAATTTTAGGTGCATAATCCTAAAATACCAAGACCTTCCTCCCAGCAGAATTAGCAACTTAATAAGGATGGATTCACTATGTGAGAACCCAGGAAGAAGGGAAAAAAACGCTGAGGGCAACGGTTCAAATAAAATTGGAGAATTTGTTCAATATTAAAAATGTATAAGAACAGAACCCACTTCTATAAAAGGAGGAAGAATTTTAAAAATCTTTAGCTTTAGAATTGTTATGAAAACACAGGAATTGAAATAGTTTAATATCAGTATTTATTTCTGCAAAAAAATCTCACGATAATACTATATATACTTGGTAAAAATATTTAAACAAGGTAGGGGCACCTGGCTGGCTCAGTCAGTAGAGCATGGGGCTCTTGATCATGAGTTTGAGCCCCACGTGAGGTATAGAGATTGCTTAAAAATTTTTTTAAAAACTAAACCGTCTAAAGATAGTTATAAAATGAAAATAGTTTTTCCCCCTTATTTTCCACCCCTACTCCTGCTCTCCAAAGGTGGTCACTGTCAATACATTTTTATAATGTATATCCTTTGAGAAAAACTGTTTCACCTGTATTTTTATATAAATATGTATATTTTGTATGTACACAAAGTAATCACTAGTTATTTACCATGGGCTTTTCCTGTATTCACGTTTTTAAGTGATTTCTACATACACTTCCATATTTCAGTCACTTCAATTGCTTGATCTTCTGTGTATTGTTCATTGACTGAATCTATGACTTACCTAACCACATCCCTACTAATGCTTATTTAGAATGTTACATTTTTTTTAAGATTTATTTATTTGTTAGAGAGAAAGACAGAGCACATGTGAGTGGGGGGGAGGGGCAGGGGAGGGAGAGAATCTCAAGCAGACACCGCCCTGAGCATGGAGCCCAACATGGGGCTCCATCTTGCCACCCTGAGATCATAACCCGAGCTGAAACCAAGAGTCGGATGCTTAACTGACAGAGTGACCCAGGTGCCCTCAAAGAGTGGTAAGGCAGAAATTCCTACAGAATTATCTTGATGTGCTTTGAAATATATCTGTTCGTTAAATTCATAACTGTAGAGTGGCTGATACAAAAGGCATAGGCACGTTTACATTGCGACAGACATTTTTAATGTATTCTTCAAGATTCTATATTAACACTTGAAGTTCGAATCATGATGTATATCATAAATATTTCTCAACAACCTAGATAGAACTTTTGTTTCCAACCTGAACAGATGAGAAATCTCATGTTTTGAATTGTATTTCTTTTACTGTCAGTGTGATAAAATGTTTTTTCTCTAAGACTATTTCTTGTTTGTATTGCTTTTTTGTTCAACCCATTGCCTAGTTTCTATTGACTTATTTGCATACTTCTTACTGATTAGTCTAAATTCTTTATAAGTTAGGGGAATTATTCCTTACATCAAATGTTTGTCAGTTAAATAACGGAGTTTAGGGAAGGATTTCCTTAATAGAATTTAAAACCTGGAAGCCATAAAGAAAAGATTAAAAGATTTGAGCAGATATATATACATATATATGTCAACATATAATAAACTAAGTCAATGACCAAAAACAAACCACAGATTAAAAAAAAAAATCCAACACAATACACATACATGCATGTATATATAAAGTGTTTATGAATCAATAAGAAAATAAAGCTGTTTTGAAGAATCTACTATGTGCAAGGCAAGATGTTATAAAATTTCCAAAAAATAATCATATTATACCTTGATATTACTGATTATTATTATTTATTTTTCTTCCTTGACAGCCAAAAGGATGAAGAATTGATCAGCAGTTATTATTTTTTAAGTTTTATTATTTCTAGAGAGTTTCTTTTCAATATTGATATTGGCTACAGCCCATGAATGAGCTAAATCCCATAGATTTCTTTGAATAATGGCTTGAAAACCATGAAGTTAGAGGGTATGAGCCTACTAGATCTTTATATAAAGGTTAGAATAGCCAATAGTAGAATCAGAAGATAGGAAACTAGGAATCCTAGCTGCATTCAAAATGGATATATGAACTTGGTATTAGTGGACATGGATAGCAATTTGCATATCCATACTCAGTATCAGATAAGGGGGATGCAGTTTCTGTATTTTCTGCAGGAAACATACAGAGGGACTGCTACCTATTTACTAGGTGCCTATTTACTAGTCATATGACCCTCAGGAAGTCACTTAATCAAGTTTAGCCGCAGTATTTTTAAATCCTTGTATCATTATGAAGATTTAGTGACAATTAAAAATACTGAAAATAGGGAACATAGTACTTCATATGCATGAAGTCATAAATAAAGAAAAATCTGTGTTAACTGCTCTGAACTCAGAAAAGGAAATGTATATGTTCAAAAACTGTTGAATGTTTGAAATCCACAAGATATGAGACATATATGAAGAATGTGTAGTCACTGAGAGAGAACCTGCCACAGAAAGAGAATGGTAACAGTGAAGAGGTAGAAATGAGCAGATCATGCAAGTTCTTGAAGGCCACGGTAAGGAACATTACCTTTCATCCAGAAACAGTGCGAACCACTTTAAGAAAAATGTAAGATTTACACTTTGAAAAAGATGCAGTGTAAGTATTAGATTGACAAGGGACAGAAACACCAGTTAGTAAAGTATTTATAAGGAACTTACGAGACGTGGTGGGGCTTTCTATTAGAGTGCTATTAATAGAAATATCTATCGCAAGGTTTGCAGTATTCCAGTGAGTGTTGATATTGTGGATGAAAATGAAGGTAACTCAGATTTTGACACTTAAAATTAAGTAGATGGTAGTGTCATTTGCTGGAGAAAAAAAAAAAAACACTGCAAACACTCATAAAGCAAAGTTTATGAGGTTAAGTGTAAATCAAGACTATAGTTTTGGCAATGTAGTGCTTGAGATGTGTTGACACAGCCAGGTGCAGATATCAGGTAAGCAGTTGAATTTAAAGATCTCTCATTCATATGGCAGATCTGGGTATGAGGTAGGTATTTGTGAATTATCTGTATATAGATAAAACTTTATGTTATGAGTAAGAATGAACTTGTAGCAAGAGTATAGGGTAAAGGTGAAAAAATGACAGAGGGAAAGGTAGTGGTGGCTAAAGGTAGGCCTTGAAAAACCTCAAAATGTAATAACCAGAGAAAGAAGAGGTAGGCAGAAAACCAGGGGTATAAAAGTATCAGAAGACTCAAAGGATAAAAGAGGTGTTTTGTGAAAAGAAAAGAGTGGTCAACAGTTATAAATACTGCTGAAGAACTGATCAATTGAAAAGTTAAAATCAGAGTTCAGTTTTGTACGTCATTATGAGGACGACTTATACAAAGTGCTTTCACATACTGTGACCTCACATCTCACTTACTTCTCCCAACAATACTGTAAGAAAGTTAAGACAAGGCAGTTATAATTGTCTCCATTTGGAGATGAGGAAGCTGAGGTTCCGCACAGTGAAGCAACTTGCTCAAGGTAATATTACTATTTAGTACTGGGCTGCACATAAAATCTAAAATTTCTTATCCCCACTCCAATGCTCACTTCGATATGCCAGGCTGCCCCCTCCATGAATTCAGCACTATTTCTTGAACTCTTGTGAGTAAGCTCCTCCTAAGACGGGCTATACAGATGAATCAGGCATGGATCCTATTTTCAAAGACATCTCAGGATAGAATGGGACATAATCATTCACAGAAATAACTGTAATATAATGCTGGAATTAATCGTGTCATAAAAGTTCATGGAATATTGCTATGGAAGTTCACAGTAGGAAAGGAAATTTAGAAAATTTGAACTTGATGGGTAGAAGTGTGAGAAGGTGTTATGGGCATGTAAAGGCATTTAAGCTGAAGTAATAGTAGAGACAAGGCTGTAGAAGCAAGCAATAGATTGATAGGAAAAATAAATAACTCAGCTTGGAAAGGCCAGAGGTAAAGTGAAGTAAAGTCTAGAAGATAAAAAGAAAAACATAGTTAGGATTTACATCAGAGAAGTTGTTAATGATAATAAGGAATTTGAGTGCTATGGGGAAGGTAAAACAGATCCAATAAAATAATTTGAAGAGAGAAATGCAATGATCAGAGTATGCTTTAATAGTCATTACAGCACTTAACAATGTGCTAGACACTGTGTAGGTAGATGTTAGCATGGCTCACCAACGTGGGCTCATCTCTTCTGAGCACACAGAAAGATCACACTTCTCCACCCTCTTGAAGATGGATGTGGTCACATAACTTGCTTTTGCCAATAAGAAATAATGCAAAAATAATAGGTGTCACCTCCAGCAATAAGTGTTTTATTGTTTTTTTTTAAAGATTTTATTTATTTATTTGAGAGAGAGAGAACACACGCACATGCACAAGCCAGGGGTGGGGAGAGGCAGAGAGAGAAGCAGACTCCCCACTGAGCAGGGAGCCAGATGTGGGGCTCAATCCCAGGACTCTGGGATCATGACCTGAGCCGAAGGCAGATGTTTAACTGACTGAGCCACCCAGGTGCCCCAGGATAAGTGTTTTAGAGCTGATGGACAAATCTCTAGGCTCCCTTCCCCAGCCAAGTCCATCAGTCTGAGAATGGAGTGTCAACTCAATCTGTTTGCAGACTTTGTATGAGTAAGAGATAAACTTTTATTTTGTTAACACCTGCAGATTTGGGTTTATTGTTACTGCAGCATTACCTAACCTAGGCTGATTGTACACTGTGTTCAGTGCTTTCAATGAATTAAGTAAAGTTGCTATTCAATTGGTAGTAACTTATATTAACATTAAAATACTGAATTGTTTCTGTACTCTTGGAAAAGAGCCATTGTCCAACCCTAATGTAACCTCCTCCATGTCCTTGCATCTTTAGTCTAGTCCCATACATGCTGCCACAACCTCCCATGACCCAGCAATTACGGGTTACTAGCGGGTACAACAACCGTTGCACTGTGGCCTGCATCTGTTATAATTCATTTGTGCCATGATATACCAATTAAATACCTACATCATCACCTGCTTTTAAGCCTATGAGGTCTTATTATCTCCCATTTAACAGATGACAAAACTAGGGGTAAAGGTTAAGAAAATCGTGCAAGGGTGTAGATTGTCTCACTCCAGAACTTACGTGCTTACTACAATGATCTATCGTCTCCAGTTTTAAGAAGATGACTTTGGTAGCTGCCTAAGAAGAGGTGCTAGAGAAAGGAGGAATATATGTGAGTTTATTAACTGGTTTGAAGGTGAAACATGAGGGCCTTGATTAAGGGAAAAAAAGCATTTTGGATGGTAAAAAATAATAATAATAAAACAAAACAAACAAAAACCCCCACCATATGTGAAGAAACTTTTAGAAGCAATATCTGCAGGATTTAGGATGATTTGGTGAAGGGGAAAGGAGGTGGTGTACGGTCCCAGAGATGGCAAGGCGTGTGGAATCACTCCTAGAGGGAGAAATATGCATAGATGATTGAATTGCATGTATTTGCCTCAACATACTATCTCCCTAGCTGAACTATTAGAGCCGGCTCTGAGCAAGCAAAACAAATGTCAAGTGTAACTACCTGTCTACACAGAGAAGAATTACAAGAGAAGCATCTTGCTGCTCATACATATCTGGGAATGCCTGTCTATGAGATATAGCACGTGTTTTATACCCACCTAGCCACTAAAGTTTACCTGTGCTCGGTGCATATTTCTCCAGTTGAAGCACCCTTATTTCAGGCATTGGTTAGGTAAAGATTTGGTAGGTGAATTTCATAAACTACAATTATTACCACTGAAATTTCAGACACCAGATTTATGCTTGTCCTTTAGTCTGACCATTACAGTGATCCTTGAGCAGTGAAGACAGGGCTCTGTGTTCCCTATATCATAGGAAGACTTCATTATACGTAAGACGAGGTCATTAAAAAAAAAATACTAGGAAACAGGAATTGACAGGAAGGGATGCCTCATTTCCAGTATGAGGTCATAAGAACTGGTGGGCCTCCTCCCAACTCCCTCTGCTCTTCAAACATCAGAGGAGTCAGAGATGAAAACAGTATGGATCCTTCTGGAAGTGCTTGTAGGATAGATATCTGGTGTGAAGAGTTGCCACCTGCAGCAACTCTATGTGAACAAGAAATAAACTGCCTTACTGTGAGGTCACTAGAATGGTGGAATTTGTTACCACAGCAGAGCAAAACATATCGACCTAAATAACCTCCCACTAACAAAGCCTATTATGTTTTCAGATGGCTATTTTTTTTCTTTAGAAAGTTCTTCATTTTATTGATTTAATATCTACTACCAGATAAGTTAATGCATCAGTCTTAGTTCTCTGGTGCAATCAAAATACCACATCATAATAAAGATAAACAACTACAACATTCATGACTCTTTCCTATGTTGTCTCTGCTTTTAAAATCTGAGTTGATTGGAGTATTTGGGGAGAGCAAAACAAATCTTTTCAAGTGTCTTTTCCTTTCTACCTCAATGGGTGATTTATAACTTTATAAATCAAATTGCATTTTTGAGATTTCCTTAAACCATTAGTTTCAGACTCTCCAGCCATACCTATGTTTTTCCTTTTCCCAAAACTTTTTAAAATGTAGGTGAAAGCCTTCACTTCTTAACGTGTTCCAACAGGTAAGATAGCATGCACATACTATTCCATGGCCCATTAGAAACAGACTTTCTTTCTTCCTTTATAAGAATTTACCGTATTGAATATATTACATATGTATATATCTTCCAAAACAGAATAAAACAAAATAGTTAAATTTTTCAAAATTTGAAACAAAATATTAACTACTACCTATTGAATGGTTAACCGACAAAAAACAAAACAAAGCATCATAGCCAAGAGGAAATACGCCTGCCATCTTTTCCTGGGATCACAAACCAACTCATGGAAGTAAAAAAAGTAGTTAAAGTTTATTAGGTGCTTATTAAGTACCAGGCATTATAAAAGGTAGTTTTACATGAATCATCTTATTTATTCATAACCACAACACAAATAATGTATAAACTCTATCTACTTCATTTTATGAAAGTGGAAACTGTCACTAGTTAAGTTAGCTGCTGAATGCATTCCATATGTAAAAATGTAAGAGGCATTTCAACCCAGGTCTCGTTCTTAAACCCATGCTTTGGAAACTTACATCATACTATCTCTCATTACAAGCCTGGGTCTTTTATTTGTCTGACCTCAGGATTTTGTTTGGTTTTTGTTTTTGTTTGTTTTGTTCACTTAATCTCTCTTTGCCCTTGGTCAGCAATGTACTTAGTATCTTACCAAACCTCCATTCTGTGCCATGGTGAAATCTTAGTCCTAGGTCAGGAGCTAATGGCTCTATCACCATGTCCTAAATCAAATCATCTGTAGGAAGCCAAGCCAAAGATTTCTCTAGTGTCCTGGGATTGAGGACAGTGTTCCAAGATGTGTTCAAAGGTCGACAATCTACCATGTCTGAAAGTATCACTACTCATCAAAAACCAAACATCAGATAGGAAAAAGGGAGCCTGATCAGTGTCTGCTACGATGTTTCCAGGAGTCCACTGGGGAGTGGCCTACATGCCAGCACCTCTCTTTCTGGGCGTGGAAGTAACATAGAACTACACAGCTCTATAAAGTCTGCAGCTCATGCTTTCAGGAAACACAGCTTGGAGACAGGGTCAGGCACAACACTGGTTCCATAAGGATCAGGTGTGTTTTGTTTGTTTTCCTTGGTGAGGGGAGGGATAGAGGTCAAGGCTCTTAACCACAAGTCGTAACATCGGTTCTGAAGCTGAGTCTGTTGGAGATAGTGCCCAAAGAGTCATTTGCTGGCCATCAACAACAAAATAAGAACCCACATTAGCCCTCCATGTACTCAGGATAGCACACCTAGAAGACCAAATGTGTAAGGAAAGAGGAACAATGATTCTCAGTGTTAAGGGCTGACTAACTATCCTGCCTACCTGATATTTAACCAGTACTTCACATTAAAACCTTCCACATAATTTGTAGTTCCCCATATCCTCATATTATTTCATGTTGTTTCCATTCCTCCTGATGCTCCCTCTGCCTGGGAGGCTCTTCCACTTCTAATTCATAGGGGAAAATCCTAGTAAACCATAGGTTTCCTATGGAATCTTCTGGAACTTTGCTCCCACCAGTGTCCACTGTGCCTCATCACATTATATCACAGTTACTTAAGCACACAGAATGGGAGTTGCTCTTCTCTGAATTTCCCGAGTCTCACTAGAAGCTGGCACCAAAGAGGTACTCAATACTTGAGTTAGGAATGAAAGAAAGAATGCACACATTAGGAAAGCCTTGCATTTTCTCTGTACTACAGAGAGTATTCCCGCTGAGTTATGAAGATAGTGAGCACTCAGAGAATGGCATCTTGTAACAAAGAAACCATCCCCATATTTTTCTCCTTTCCCAGAAATAGCTCTGAGGTGACAGGATATCCTCCGACACACTCAGCACAACAGGATCCTATTGTGGAAAATTGACAGTGTGTGTCTGGATCCATTTGTAATCTTAAAATCAACAAGCTAAAGAAGTTAGAAGTAAGAACTTCTATTTCTCGATGCTCAAGACAGAAATTCAGACAGGGTGTCAGGTAAGAGAGTTCTACAGCAGCTTTTTCACTAGGATGAAAGTCAGCCAGTGTTATGCTGGGAAGCCTTGAGCTTCGGAGGTTAAGTCTATTTCATCAGCTCTCAAAGAGGCTCCCAATGTTAGTGCATTTACCCATTACAAGCCTTTAACCCTCTCTCAACTGCACATCAAAGAGGAGGAACCAGCAATCACTAACAGATGAAACGGGGATCAATACAACCTGGAAAAGCCCAAGTCCCACACCTTGCAGCTTTCTTTTCTTTTTCTTACAAATGCCCTTGGGAAATGATGCATTGGAATATCCAATCAAAGCAGAATTTCTGAAGCAAAATTTGAATTCAAATAGACTACAAAATGGAAGTTTTAATCAATTCAGGAGAAGCTCCATCCAAAGAAATATGGAAAATGAATCAACAGACAATATAATTATGCAAAATAATATCACTGACAGCCTCAGCTCAAGAATTCACAAACACTTTTTCCTTCCTCCAAATGAATTCCTGATTGAAAGGATGAGACATCATCAATCATTTGTTTATCCAAAGAATGTGTGCACATGGGAAAGTGATTAGTGAACTTATATCCACTATCTGAATTTTTTAGCTGCTGTTGACAAAAAAATAGAGAAGAAAATATCAACTGTTTCTCCAAAAATAATCCCTTATTCATTATTTATAAAAAGTTTATAGAAGCAGAAGTACATTGTAATTTATTTAATACTATTGAGAATTTTTAAAAAAATGTTTAGTAACATTACCATACTGTATGATCTCTATTCGAACACATCAGCTTAATTAAGATACTCAAATCAAGAACACTTCAGCTATTAAATATTTTTAAAATACTGAAATTGTCAAAATATCAAAGAGATGATAAAAACCAGAATTTTAGTAGATTGTCAAAAATTAGAAAACAGACTCAAACAACAGACTATCAGAGGGGAAAATAGTGATATTACAAGGATGATTAAACATCATAAAAATCACCTTGGTAATGATCACTGATGCAAAAAATTAGGCTCTTAATTAATCCAATCATATTTTATTTTAATTTGTTAGGATACATATTATTTTACCTAAGAATCCTCAGTGGAATCTTAAGGGGAAAACAGGTCAACAGTATTCTACTATTAAGCACATATATATTTATCCCATTTTTTCCTCTTCTATAAATGTGGACAAAAATATAAAATGACCAGGAAATATCATAATTCTGATCTTGGTAAGGTTGCAATGATGGAAGCACAACTGTTTTTACTCAGAATTTCATTAAAGTTTTTTGTTTTTTTTTAAATAGATTATTTATGGGTTTGGATGTCATGACAAATCCTTATTTAATTGGTGGTGGTTTTTATGTAAATGGCTACATACTTGCCTCTCTGCATCTCTGGGTTTACTAAACTACCCATTATTCTCTTCCTAGATACACGAAAAGCCTGAGTTCAATGAAATATGCACGTAGACGTGGCCACGTGACTAAGATCTGACCATTAAAATGTGATTGGAATTGAAGTGTGTCATTTTGAGATTGAGGGAGTGAAGAGCTGGGGTGTCCTCCCCACATATTGTGTCCCTCCTCCTTACAGCTGGGAGTGGAGGTCTCCCAGACATCAGAGCCACATGATGGAAGGAGTAGATCCCCAAGTCACACCAGACGTGAGCTGCCAGGAGACTGTGATGTTAGTGGCAAGGAAACTTCCGTTATGTTAAGCCATTGAATCGGTGAGTTATTCGTTGTAACTGCTTAGTTAGCTACCCCGATTAATAGAACTACCGTCTTTTAGAAAGACATGCTATCCACAAACTACAGAGGGACTGGTTGTGTTTCAGAAAATTTCATGCCAAATCTTCCTGAGTTTCTTCATCTTTACCATGAGTATTCCGTTAATCCATTTTATTAAAAACACTGAAATTATAATGATTAGAAACTGGCATTCACAGCAACCTATGAAACCAAGACAGAGGCCTTTTAGCAAATATACTTAAAAGAAAAAAATGAAACAAAACCAAAAATCAAATAGTCCATACTAGTTGGTAGCAGAACAGACCTTGAGTTCTGCCAGCCAGCTATGTTCTCCTTTCTTTCTGTTCTCATGTCCGTGGGGAAATCTGCATGACACACTAACAAGACCATGTTCATGTATGTCTCTAACATTCGGAAAACATAAATGATGGTGAGCATGAAGATAATGACCGTGATGATGGCTGATTATCCTAACCATTTATTGAGAGTTCATTTACCATGCAACGAACACTTTAACTTAACTCGATGATTTTAGTATTTTAGATGACCCGTGTGAAAACAAAATTAGATCTTCATTTTAAAGATGTGGAAACTGAGGCTTAAAGTCATAAAGCTAATAAAGGCGGAAAGGTCTAAGACCTGTGCTCTTAGCTACCACTTTAAGAGGAATCGATCAGAGATTTTTAAATATACCGGGCTCATCAAGTAACAGCACGTAATATAATTCTGTGCCCCAATCCTACTGTCTTCCTATTAAAGTCCAAGTGGTACGTCATGGTTTAAAGACCTTTCATGAGCCAATCTCTCCTGTCTCTATAATTTTTCCTGTCAGTTTCTCTAGATATAAAAATTAAGGCTTTCTTTCACACATCTGAGTGTGTGAGAGACAGAGAATGTGGTGGGGTTTGGGATTTACTCATCTGGCTTAAGTAAGACTGAGAAATTGGGTGGGTCTGGTATAATTCTTGAAATTCAAGTATGCATATTAACAATGGTCTCCTACCAAGGGCAGCAGTATTGTGAGGGAATAAAAAAAAGTGTAATTGTCCTCTTGTTTGTCTCGGGGGTTTTTCTACCTGTTTTATTTCATCCATAGGCCTATATTGTATAATCCTTAATCACATATCAGATAGTGGCTATCCATAATTGCCGAGTTCCAGCTGTCCTTTGTTTCAGTCTCCTGATAAAAGATGGAATTAAAAGAGCATACAAATATAACACAATAAATTTGAAAGTCCAGAAGGAAAGAACTAGAAATTTAAAAGCATGGCAATTACCAAAGGAAAAACACAAAACTTGAATAGGCCAGTTTCTATAGAAGATACTGGCAAAGTGATTAAAAATTTTACTCCTCTTTCCCCCAAAAGGCACTTGAGCAAGACAGTTTCTTGTTCTAGGTCTAGGCTTTTTTTAAATAAGTGATAATTACAAAGATAATTAAGATTTTACAGACTGTAGGAATAAATGGGTATCTCATAAGTTCATCTTACATAGCAGGAATAGAATTAATGACCAATCTAAAAAAAGATGGTACAAAGAAAGAAAATAATAGAATAGGCATTTAGATATATTTAGAAATAGATGTACACCTATGTATGCAGTGATTTTCAATAAAATACTACCAGAAAGAATCCAATAGTTATTTAGTAGATAAATACATTAGAAGCATACAAGACTCATATTTCACTGACAAAATTAAAGGAGAAAAGTCATACAAATATTTCAGTACATGAAAAATTATTTACTAAAGTTAAGTAGTCGTTTCTTATTTTTAAATGAAATTAAAATAGTAAGAGAAGAAATATCCTATAAAATGAGAGATATCTCACACACATACGCACACAAACCCCACAACTTTTTACAAGCAAAACACTAAAGCTATTTCCGTTAAAATCTGAATAAGAAAGAGATGCCTAGGTAGTTATTTGAATTTAAATAAAAACATTTTTAATAAATCCAGGTAAAAATCAGAAGAAAAATAAAACAGTATTTTTACCTAACATATGCTAATAGATATAGGTAAAACAAGATGGCAAATAAAGAAAAAAAAAAAAACTAAATAAAAGAGAAACTAGTTGAGATGGTTGGATATGACACGTTTCCAAAAATAAATAGCTTCTGTCTACACTAGCAATAACCAGATAGAAATGAAAATGGGAAGCATTCTGTTCTTAAAAGTGACAAAACTATAGCCTGCATAGTAACTGATTAAATAAGAAGATCTAGCATCTACAAGGAGAAAATTATTAAATCTTATTGGAAGACATAAAACAGGGTTTGTACTTAAATTATAGCATATCTTATTCTTAAATGCAAAGACAAAATAATAAAAATGTCAACCTCCTAAAAGTGAATGAAGTCCTTAATTTATTACTCCAAATAGAATACCAAATTTTTGAACTGAGTAAATGAGTTGATAGTTCATACATAAGAATGTATTATGAATTTTTATTGATGTATATCAATATATTGATGCATTTTTATTTCTATTTTTCCATCAAAGCAAAAATGAGAATAAAAATATTAAATATACTCTTAAAAATAAAAATACATACAGGAAGATAGAGATAATAAGAAGATGATGACCATGGACAAATGATGTCAAGAAAATTTTGGAAGCCCATAGAAGATGGAAGATTAACAACTGACTTAGCTGAACCAATCTCATGCCACCTATGAAAACATAGTGAAAATGGGTTAAATGTTTAAATTTTTTAAAAAACTAGATTTATATATATATAGTTTATGTATTTATATATGCAAATACATACTTAATATATAGTTATATGTATATTTATATGAGTGCATATATATATATACTTCTTTACAAGTGTATTGTTATTTTACATTTAGGTCTTTAAGGAAATCCCCATTAATATGAAATACTTGGGTAATTTTTTTTTTAATTGAAGTATAGTTGACACACAATGTTACATGGTTTTCAGGTGTACAATATAGAGATTTGGCAATTCTATACATTATGCTATGCTCACCACAAATGTAGCTACCATCTGTCACCATACAACACTATTATAGTTTCATTAACTATGCCATACCTTTTATAACTTGAGTAATTTTTGATATGTAACTATTATAAAATGTGGTGTCCCTTGAAAGGAATAAGCTATATATTGCATTACTTAGGTGGATTCCATGTTAAGTGACAAAAGCAAGATTCAGAGTAGTGTGTATAAAATGATTTTGTATTTATAAAAACAATGACCAAAGCCCAATATGTATGCACGCGAATTTGTATATTGCTATACAAACATGAAGAAAGTTATGCACTGCTTCGATCTTCTGCTACAGGAAACAGACTGGCTGTTGTCCTTCTGGTCCAATCACTGTTCATGCTGAGGCCACACTAACTGCAGGCTGCTGTCAGCCAATGACCTGGCACAGCATGGTTAGTAATGTAGGCCCATTCCTACAAGTTGTCAACTGGGTGTCTGGCTAGTTGAGTCCCCATTTGCTTAGCCAAACTTTCTTAGAACTATACTGCAGCCTCAGACTCTATCTTCTTCTTCTCCTTCTCAGTGGTTAGACCTATCTAAAGGGTCTCCCCAGCTTCTTCTGCTTCCTTCCCTCTCTCATTCATGGGTATTTCCCCTAATATACCTTGTTCACAGGTAATCCCTGTCATGGAATCTGCCTCTTGAGAATCCAAACAAAATGGAAGGATAGATTCCAAACATCAGCAGTGGTTAGTTACCCTGTTTGGCTGAGAGGAAGTAGGAAGAAAAAGGAAACAAATACAGATGAGGGAGAGAAACGATTCAGAATAAATATATCCATAGTAAAAGCAACATATATTGATAATATGATCCCCATTGTGTTAAATCGTATGTATACGTAAAGAACATATGTGTGTGCACAAAGAAATGCATGAGTCTATCAACAAAGTGTTAATGGTGGTTATCTTGGAATGGTATGCCTTAGGTGACTTAATCTTTTGTTACAGGTTTACATCCTATTTATTATTTTTACAGGGAACATGTAATATTTAACCAGAAATAATAGAATTTTCTTTGTGGAAACAAAAAGTGGAAGAAAACATATCCAATAGAGAGGGAAAAAAGAGAAGTTCCAAGCATAGGGTGTTTATCTCAGAATCAGGCTTAGAAAACACAAATCTAATAAGATAAAAAATGTGAATAGTACTGGTAAAGTCAATGAAAATAGTGAAATAAATATGTCTATATCTCAAACTTTTCTATAATTTACAAATACACCAATTTGAGTCCCATGTATTGTGACTTGCCATGAACACTCTCCACTCAATGAGATCTTGGCCTATTAAGAGGCCTTCAGATAGGGTAACCAACTCATCCTGGCTTGCCTAGGACTGTCAGTTCTTTTTAGCACTGGAAGTAACACAACCCAGGAAGCCCCACAGTCCCAGACAACCTTGAGCTTTGCTTCCCCTACCTTCAAATGATATTCAGTAGAAGGTGAGGCCTGAAAGATGGGCCACAGAATTAGGCTTAGGCCATAGGGATTCATCTGTAGGAGACGTGAGTCTGGGTTTGAAATTTCAGGATATAACACTTTTGGTTTCTTTGTGGTTTTCTATAATTACAGAAAATCTGAGCTGAGAGGCACCTGAAAGATTGTTCTCATATGATTGTATTATAATAGACATTAGGAAGGATGCTGAGTCAGACAAAGTTGGCTCTGGCCAAGCCTGCCGATCGCCAGGTTAGTGTCTTCCCAGCACACTGAACCTTCTCCTCACAGCAGCATGAACACAAGCTCACACTTTAGCCACTCGGAACTTCTCCACATACTACATGATTACCACACTCTTCCCTGCCTCTGCAATTTGCACATCCGTTTCTCTCTGCTGAGATTGTTCCACTCCTCCGAAAGAAATGTCTTACCCCTTTTTAAGGCTTAGTTCAAATGGTACCACTTCTGGAAATCCTTCCAAGGCACAGCAAGCACCTCTCTTCCTTAGGCCCACCCATGTTCCAGACCTCTCTTTCAGCTCTTAGCACATTGTAATGTGGTGATAGCTCTGTCTCTTCTCAACAGCTGGTGACCTCAAGGACTCTGGAGCCAGATCTCAAAGCCAGCTCTGACATCTACCACCCTTTTGATCTTGAGAAACTTAGTGAAGTCTTACTGAGTCTTAGTGTCCTCTCAAAGGTACAAGGTGGTAGTTGTAAGGATTAAATTAGTTCATATACTACAGGGCTTAGGAATATTCCTGGCACAAAGTAAATTCTATACCAGGGTTGCTCTTATTACCATCTCTGTCCTCAGTGCACAGCTCAGTGCCATGCTCATGATCAATAAAGATTTTCTGAATGAAAATCACAATAGCAAAGGCATATCATCACCAGGAAAATGAGAAAAAGCAAAGCCAGGCCACAGATAGCTGAAGCCACTGGTGAAGTACATCCCACCAGGGCTGGCCCCTATGCAACTAACATGTCCCCCTCCCATGGTTACATCTATGCATTACAGCGATCTCTGTGAGAGAGGAATTGCCCTTAAGCCTCTACCGGTTTTCCAATTAGCACTACATAAACTTGATTCATGCCTCAACTTCACTGTTGAAGGCACCAGGTATGCCAAAATGACTGGAAGAGTACTAGAACACATAACCTAAAGTCTCCTCACCATGTCTAAAACTCTAACATATCTAAGCCCCAGGATGTAATGACATAACATAGAAAGGGGTAATAAACAAGGAAGTGGAGGAGCCTTTGGATTTTGAAAAAAAATCTGATTTTGGAAAAAGATGAAGTAACCTTCAAATTGGATTGTGAAATAACAGCCTGAACGATAGGAAGAATCCAGAAAAGTGAGATGTAACTCAAAGACCAAAGAGGGTTTTAAATAGAAGAATGTCATCAAATGTGTCAAATGAAGCTGAGAGGTTAGAAGATGAAAACAAATACCGGGCAATTGAATTTAGTGACCTTGACAAGAGCAGTTTTATGCAGTGGTTTGGATGAAATCCCAACTGCAATGGTTGAAGAACGGGGAGAGGAGGTTAGTGATAGAACATATAAATGACTTTTTCAAGAAACATTGGTATAGGAAAAACAACAGGCAGAAGAAATGGGGTGGTGGCTGGAGATGTAGGAGAAGCAAATTAGTTTGTTTTTTTCTCTTTTCTTTTTCTTAAGAATGAGAATTCTATATTTAGAAAATGTTTTCAATGACTATTCAGGAAAGCCATATTCATGTTTCAGCAAAAAGGAGACAAATGGTTGAATCCTTGAGACAGTATGCAGGAAAGGAACTGAGAGTATGATGGGCTTGGCCATTGCTAGGAGGCAGGGCACTGAATTAATTTCAACGGAAGGGCAAAAAGAGGAAACAAATGTTGAGGAAATGAATTTTAGGGTTTGTTGTTGGGAGAATAAGGGGGCTTGCCTTTGAACTCTTCCATTTTCTCAGTCAAGTATAAAGCAAGCTCAACAGTGAAGTAAGAAAGCCTAGGGTTGTCAGTGGGTTTTAGGAGAGAAGAGATTTATGAATTAGCAGTTTTTGAGAGTGTAAAAATGAGCTTATGAGATAACTGTGGTGAGACTACTAGACAGGGTTGACTCCTTTTGAATATAAAGTGAAGCTAGGAAATGGATGGTTGGGTACAACCAGGACGGAGAATTTGGTGCCTCAGAAATAAAAAGGAATGAGCAATTTGCATTTGAAAAGATACAACTACAATGGTGGATCATGGGATATAACGAAGATACACAAAAAATAAATAAATAAAACTGAGTAGAGGGGTCTTTGTTCTAGTGAGAAATAGTTGTAACAACAGATTGGAGATCTCACCATATCTCCACTAAAAAACTGACTGACTGTATCTCAATCAATTTGTCAGATCCCAAATATTTGGAGTAAGATACTGGGGCTTTTTAGGGGAGGAAAACAGACATAATGAAAGAGTGGAAGAAAGGAGAACACTCGGGAGGCCAGATCTCTGGTGGGAGGCAAAGAGGAAGTGCGAGAGCATGCAGCATGAAGACAGTATGTGTAGGAAGAGAACTGCTTATATACACCATTCTCTTAACTGTCTTTTTCACATAAAAATACATGATTATTCATGTCTTAACATGTCAATAAATACAGGTCTCTGTCATTGCTTTTTAATGGCTGCATAATGTCCCATTATGTGTATTTGAGTTAATCCTCTATTGTTGGATAGTTAGATTGAGTCTACGTTGTTAAATTGACTAGGCTTATGACAACCGTACCTACATCTCGGAAGACGACCTCATCCAGTATTTCTGGGCATGTCTGAGTTCCCTTCACCGTCCTCAGAGTATTCCTCTGAATGACCATAAGAGTCTTTAAAATAAGGAAACTTGCATAAAATGTCACAGCCTTCAAGAGAGGACCATCAGCTCCAAGACTGACATGAGACCCCTTGCACTTTTGCACTTTGAGAATCTAACCCAATTATACACTATCAGGTCTTACAGATGCTTCAGAGCAGCTAGTTTGATATTTTTGCGGCTAATTTTCATTCCCAAGACAATTCCGCTTGAAATGTACTATGGTATCAAGAAGTTCATCTACTTCTTAATTTTAATTCACTTTCATTTGAAAACACAATTCCACCCTTTAAGAAGTGTAGCATTTTGATGCCTTTGTCCGGTGCAACCCATTCTTCCAATGCCCTGTGTAAAAGTGTACCAATGTTTAGCAGATGATCCCAGATCCTGAGGATTTTGAAATGCAGCCTCTGTTGCTATTGGAGGCAATTAAGTCTGTAGATTTGCATTAAATTGAAATATCGTAACTGTCTCCTGAGCTGTTGCTTTTTTTAGAGGCCTAATTAAATCTTGTAGATAAACAGAAAATATCTAGGCAGGTGTACATATACTTAAATATCACGAGGTGAGGGGGATGGATATGTGCTCTATCCCAATATTGGAGCTGGGTGATTGTTAAAGAAACTTTTATTACTTCAAGTAACTAGCAAGTAACTTTATTTTAAGTAACTTCCCCCTCCCATTCAGACTTCTATGAGTCATTCCCTGAGGTATTCCTAGCTCCAGCTCTCAGCATATATAATACGTTTCCAGAGATGCTTTCACATTCCACTCTCCAGGCAGTTCTATTCAGAATATTAAAGACTGTATGTTTTTTCCTTCTGACCTCACCAAAAATACCGTCAAGAATGCTGCTAACACTCCCAATTTAAATAACAGGTAACTGCGGAGTTTGGCATTTTAAAATTCTCTCTAGCAAACACTTCTGTTGATAAAAGAAGTTGGTGACTCAGGGGTACATGATGAGTACAGATGTACTGTAGAGTTAAAAGGGAGATGGAGAAGTTTCTGTACAATGAGAGAAAAGTAGATTTACATGTATTCTTGTAAAATACGTGAATCTTATTAGAAAACAAAGTGGTGGTGGTTGGGGAGCTGTTCACTGGTTACCCTCCTCCCTATTTTTTTTCTTTAAAAAAAAGGAAAAGAGGCTCTCGGGTGGCTCAGTCGATTACATGTCTGACTCTTTTTTTGTTTTTTTTTTTAATTTAAATTCAGTTAATTAACACAGAGTATATTATTAGTTTTAGAGGTAGAATTTAGTGATTCATCAGTCTTATATAATACCCACTGCTCATTACATCATGTGTCCCCCTTAACGTCCATCAACCAGTTATTCATTCCCCCACCTCCCTCTCCACCAGCAACCCTCAGTTTGTTTCCTATGGTAAATAGTCTCTTATGGTTTTTCTCCCTCTCTGATTTCATCTTGTTTTATTCTTCCCTCCTGTATCCCACAATCCTTTGATTTGTCTCATAAATTTCACATATGAGTGAGATCATATGATGATTGTCTTTCTCTGACTGTCTTATTCAGCTTAGCATAATACCTTCTAGTTCCATCTACATCATTGCAAATGGCGAGATTTCACTTTTTTGATGGCTGAGTAGTGTTCCATAGTGTAAATACACACACACACACACACACACACACACACACACACACACACACACACCACATCTTCTTATCCATTCATCTGTCAATGGACACCTGGTCTCTTTCCATAGTTTGGCTATTGTGGACATTGCTGCTATAAACATTGGGGTGAGGTGACCTTTTGGATCACTACAATTGTATCTTTGGGGTAAATATCCAGTAGTGCAATTGCTGCATCGTAGGGTAGCTCTATTTTCAAACTTTGAGGAACCTCCATGCTGTTTTCCAGAGTGGCTGCACTAGCTTGCATTCCCATCAACAGTGTAAGATGGTTCCCCTTTCTCTGTGTCCTCGCCAACACCTATCATTTCTTCTGTTGTTGATTTTAGCCATTCTGACTGGTATGAGGTAGTATCTCATTGTGGTTTTGATTTGTTATTTCCTTGATGCCAAGTGAAGCTGAACATTTTTTCATATGTCTGTTGGCCATTTGTGTGTCTTCTTTGGAGAAATGTCTGTTCATGTCTTCTGCCCATTTATTGATTGGATTATTTGTTCTTTGGGTGTAAATATCTGACTCTTGATTTTGGCTCAGGTCATGATCTCAGGGTTGTGAGATCAAGCCCTGTGTTGGGCTCCTCATTGGGCATGGAGTCTGTTTAAGATTCTCTCTCTCCTTCTGACCCCCTCCCTCGTTCCTCCCCACCAGCTCCACTCATGCACTCTCTCTTTAAAAAAAAAAAATAAATGAAGGAAGGAAATGATAGACTGTGTAAAAAGTACAATAACTAAGCCTATCATACTCAAGGGAACATCAAGCACTGAAATACGATGACCCCAGTGGACAGTGACCTGGGCATAGCCCCATTTCTCTCTATTTTAGAAAGATTCCTGACTTTGATTTTAAGAACTCCTACATTCCTAAAAATAAAAAATAAAAATAAATTTAAAAAGAGATGCTTGGGTGGCTCAGTCAGTTAAGGGTCTGCCTTTAGCCTTAGGTCATGATCCCAGGGTCCTGGAATCGAGCCCCACATTGGGCTCCTTGCTTAGCAGGGAGTCTGCTTCTCGCTCTGCCTGTGCTCCCCCTGCTTGTACTCTCTCTCTGACAAATAAATACACAAAATATTAAAAAAAAAAAAAAGAAACTGTAACGTTCCTCAAATACTGTTGCTTGTTACAAGGCTGGCCACTCTTCTCCTCCTTAAGGGGCTTATACAAATTCACCACCTGGCACTGGGGTCTGTGACTTTCAGGCACCTGGATGGAGATACACAGCCTCCCTTTTACGGCAGTGGTCACATCTTGGGAAGGACAGCATTGCTTCAAAAGGCATCAGGCTCAAAGTAAGAATTTGGGCTTTGTCCCTCATGAGGCACATAGACAACTTTGAACAAGTCATTTAACTTACTGAACTTTTCCAAGTCTCTTTTTCTGTGGTAAGATGGCAATGAAGTTAGATTTGCTAACCCACATAAATGTTCTGCTAAATGAGACAATGTCTAAAAAACTGATAAGCAAACTTCTGCTATGATGAATGTAGCAAAGTGGTAAAAGAGTAAGATGGCCTTGATTTCTACTGCAGCTTTATTGCTTCTACCTGAGGGAACCCGGGCAAATTACTCAAGCTTTTTGGGCCTCTACTTTCTTACGAGTCAAGGGATACTTTGTAGGACTTTTGGGAGCATTACATTGCATAACATATATAAAGTGTTATACTCAAGACAGTCATCAGTCAATAAACACCAGTCAATATTTTTTTAATAAAAAATATCAGCCTCTAAGATGGGACAATTTTATCTTCTACAAGGTTAATAATCGCAATAGATTAAAACCCATCAAAGGAGTTCAAATCCATGAGTTCACAGTGCCATTTTTTTAAGGGTTATCTTGGAAAGATGATAGGTAAAGACAAACAAACAAAAACAAACCCACAATCTGGAAAACTAGTAAATAAAGAAAAACTATTGAGCTTTTATCCTGTCTTCCTAACATGAACTGTATGACTCGGTAACCGAACAGGAGATGAGGGCAAGTGTGTCATTACAGAAGTATTTCAACTAATATGTGAAGAAATATAGAATTTAAATGTTACCATTTTCAACCTTCAATTACTTAATGAGCCTAAGATCACTAGCTGCTAACATCCAAGAAAGAACAAACCCAGTCTTTATGTGCTTCCTAAAGCAAGATAACTCACTTTATAATCTCACTAAAGTGATAGAAGCTAAGCCTGATTCAGAGGCTACCATCACAGATTCCAGACTATGTGGAATTGTACAGATCAAATGGGTCTGGTCTCTCAACAAATAAACTGTATATAATAGAAAAGAAAAAAGATGAAAGAACTTGCGGATTTTTTTAAAAATTAAAAGCTAAAACTAATTGGAAAAAAAATAGGCTAAACTATAATGTCCAGAGATGTACACTTGGGTGATAAAACTAGGAGTATCAAGAAAGCACTTGCTTTTATCAAAGTCAGCACAGCTGCAGAGGGGGTTGGTGGAGAGTGTGTCTGAGAGCAGCGAATAGGATGAGGTTTCTGGGGCAGCTGGCAAAGTGAAGGAAAATTTGTCTTCGAGCAATTCGTTAAGCTACAAATTTGTTTTGGGTTGCTTCCTGTATCTGCTTCTTTTTTTAATAAGTTACAACATTTTTATTTTTTTAAAGATTTTATTTATTTATTTGAGAGAGAGCCAGAGAGAAAACACAGGCTGGCGGGAGGAGCAGAGGGAGAGGGAGAAGCAGACTCCCCGATGTGCAAGGAGCCCAAGGCAGGGCTTGATCCCAGGACCCTGGGATCATCACCTGAGCCAAAGGCAGATGTTTAACTGACTGAGAGACCCAGGCGTCCCAGTTACAGCATTTTTAAATGAAAACCAAAACCAAAACCTTGGTACCCTTAGCATCACCATCTAATCCAATGGATCACCAACTCCGGGAAAAATCACACAAAGGAATTTGCTTTTGACAAAAGTTCTACTACTAGTAAGGTAACTTAATCTTACTTCTCACTACCATAGTCAGAGTTGCCTTCTTGAAATATGTACACTTCCCCCCCCCCGCTCTATCAGAGACATAAAGATAACACTTTGCAAGATATCTCTTATCTATGAATGCCAGATTTTTAAAAAATACAGAAAGCATGTGGGGCACCTGGGTGGGCAGTCGGTTACATGTCATTCTTTTGGTTTCCGCTCAAGACATGATCTGTCAGGGTCCTGAGATCGAGCCCTGCCTTGGGCTCCGTGCTTAGTGGGGCATCTGTTTGAGATTCTCTCCCTCTGCCTCTGCCCCTCCCCCCGACTCATGCTCGCTTGCTTTCAAACTAATGAATTAATTAAATCTTTAAAAAATACAGAATGCATGTAACAGATGTTACTAATAGTACCTGAGAAAGCAGATTTACTCCCACAGATTCTTGTTTCCATTACCCAAAAAGGCATTTTAAATCCTTTCTTTTTCTCTCTTTAGTAAGCATTCCGAGGCTTCCACATTTATCTCTATACACTAAGTATTTCTGCAACTTTAAAGCCAATAGACTTTGAGATTTTCAACAGCAACAAAAATAATGTTTCAAAAATGACAGGTTTTTCTTTTTTTGAGGTACATCTAGACTATCCTAGGGTAGTCGTAAAGTCTACTGCTAATAGCCCTTGACGTAGAGGTGCACTTCCTTTGTATTTCTGCAGCATATGAGTGAAAGGACAGTGGCTAGGTCCAGATTTCCTACAATAGAATGTGAGAATCCTAGAATGTTAATCCTGCCAAGCATCTTCAAGATATGCCGGTCCAATTTCTAGGTAATAAAGGTGATATTTCCATGGGTATTACATGTACCCAACTCTTAACTGAAGCTTCCAACTTTGGGTCTGGCGTATTTCCAAGGTGTTTTACACTCGTGCTTCAATTAATTTACAGACAACCCAAAGAAGTAGATACCATTTCAGAACAGAAACTAAAACACAAAGGGAGTGCCAGATTTAAGTGAGGGTGTACAACTGGGATTCAGAACCAGGCAAACACCACCTATAACCCATGTTTTTGCCATTTGCTTTACTGTCTTGTATTCTTAGCAAAGCCACCTGATATGAAAGGAAGAAGCAGACCTAATGAAGAAATGGAAATACCACAAAAGAGCTGAAGCTCAATCAGTGGAGTCAGGGGCTGGCAGAAGTAGCACAAAACTTAAAATTACTGGATCCTTTGGCAGGGGCAATCCAGGCTACTACCACACTCTGGTTTCAGATAGCTTCTCATTGGCAGGCTGAAATATTCTGCAAATTTGTCCTCACCAGAGGTGGGTAATGAGGGTACATTATGCAGGAAAATAAAAAAATATTAAATCTTTAACAGAGTTGGCTTACTTTTTAATTTTTTTTCTCCAGCCTTTCAAAAGAGACAAATAGAATATTTCTAGAGCTTTCTATGTGCCAAGCACCACATGAGGTGCTCATACCATAAACTGAATTAGACACAATCCTGGCTCTAACGCAACTCAAAGTCTTGCTGGAGGATCTCAGCACCAGTTATTTGCATTCTCATTCCTCTCTTGAGGAGGGAAACCATGTTTTGGAGCTTCCCGTAACATAATTCTTACTCCTCTTGTCTGTTCTATACCCACCTCCTTCCTCTGGCTTCTGTCTTCTCTAACCTATACTCTGTTTCCCAGTGAACTATCCAGACAAAAAAAAAACCTAAAAAAATCCAAAAAAAAAAAAAAAAAAAAAAAAAAAAAAAGGTGGCAGAAATGCTGAATCATATTGAATCTTCCCATCAATGTTGAGAAATTCATTGCACTGGAAAATGCCAGGTTTCCCCGTTGCTGGCACGCAGGCATCATTCCACTGACCATTTCTAACTCCACTGATGTCATAAATATACCTTAGCCAGAAAACTAATTGTCCAACATTGATGAGAAAGTAGGGGAGCATGTGGAATCCCCTTCTGGACTCTTTGAATAATTTTGCAGAATTAAAGAATTTGTGTAATTTCTCCAGGGACATGCTCGATTATTCTGCATCAGCTTTGTAACAAATGGTGATAATAGCTATTTTAGAGTTTAATGTAACAGGAGCCCAGGCGGAGGAACAGGTGCAAAGGGAATCAAATTAAAAAACCTTTTTCTTCAGAAAATCAATCTTGCTTATGTTTCCTGTACAAGACTAATTGTTTTGTCTGGCTTCCCACCCTCTGTATTGCTCACCCCTCCGCGTGAGCCCAGGACCACTTGAAACCATTGGTTAGCTCACCTACTGTCCACCAGAACCAGCTCTTACTTCAATTGTGGAAGCATGGGCAAGATGGATTTAAAATAGTTTAAGATCTACACTGTGAATCACTAATAAATTTCTTGCTATTGACCTGTTCTTAAGCTCACCTCTTTCCTGGGTCTAATAAAAATAGTACTATAAACACTTGTTATATGCTAAGCATTATGCAAGATGTTTACATATATCACTTCATCTAATCTTCAAATAAGTAAAGAGTGGTTATTAATCCATTTTATAGATAATGGGGTTAGGTGGCTTACTCAAGCCATACAACTAGTAAATGCCAAAATGAAGACCTGAGCCCAGGAATGTCCAACCAACCCCAACCCCAAAAGAAATAGCCCTTGTTCAGGCCCTTCTGGGACCAGAATATTGCCGGCATTAGTCAAGGGTGTTTCCTCTGGGATGACTAGAAATCTCTTATAATCTTGAAATAATCTCTTTTACTTAGGTCTGTTAAGATGTCCAAAAATTGATACAATTATTTGCTCCTACAATAGAAGTAAGAACTTGGTAGATTTTACTAGAGACAGATAAAAAGGATCTTAAATACAAAATGTACCTTATGTGTGGGCACACGCACACACACACACACACACACACACCCCTCCCAACTTATAACTCTTACAGAGTGTGGTCTCATTATCATCATCAAGAATCCCATCAGTGAAGAAAAACCTTAGCTGGGCCACTTTCTTTGTCCTCCAAATTCTAGATTCTTCTCTGATCCTCCTCTCTGTCCCATGCTGTTCATTATCATAAGCCAACTGCCCTTTCCTTTTAAATTTACAATTGCTCTCTCCATTAAATAAAACAATTCAATCTTTGAGTCTGAATTGCTAAAAAGTCACTCAAAGTGTGACTCCATCAATTTCCTCAGGATTAGCTCCTCTTGTTTCTGTTTTTACAGTGAAGCATAGCTAGAAATTCCTAGTGCCATGTGAAATAGTGACATTGGCTCCTTAGCAATCTGTCCCCAGTGTACTAGATTTGCATCTCCATATTGGAGCTGAGAAAGAATGGGGGTCCACTCTGGGCTTGGGTGGGAAAAAGACAGCAAATATAGTATATTGGCTCCACTGGAAAACTGGAAAATGCATATATATGTACCTACGTGCATATCCATATAAGTGTATAATATAATATAATATAATATAATATAATATAATATAAGTATATTTCTATACAGGAGATTTAGAAGACCTCTTTTCCTGAAATTGATATTGGGCCACTTAAAAACATTTAAAATAAGTAGCAAAATTTCGTTTGAGGAGAAAGAAAACAAATGGAAGAATGAAACTATGTATGTAAATATGTATATTTTCCCTTAAATTTAATAACATTTAGGTTTTAATTGCCCCAAGTACTAATCCTATGAATGAACACAGTATGGATCAAGTCCTGACTTTTTTGAGTAGTTTTTCTTTACAAGTTTTACGATTGCATGGTAAGTCTTCTCCACTTCATATTTGAATTTTTCAGCCTGATCTTAAAGTACCCATTCAAAGTGCCAAAAACACTTAGTAGTTCCACAATATGCCAGAGGCTTTGCTTAATCTTTTGGTATTCATTTGTTTTTCTCCTTCTCCTTCTCCCTCTCCCTTTCCCCTTCCCCTCCCCCACCCCCTCCTTCTTCCTCTTCCTCTCCTTTTTGCAGAGCCAGTCCTGCGTCATCGTTTCCCAGTCTCCCTTCCTTCTTCCCTCCCTCCCTCCCACTTTCCCTTCCTTTCCTTTCTTCCTTTCTTTCTTTCCTTTTTTCAAACACTTGCTCATCCATAGTTTTGGGTGTGATTTGAGTAATTCTCCACTATGACTGTCAAGGATCCATGACGTACTGCACGCATGGCAAGGTCTTCAATTCCGTTTTGATATTGATTTACCTTGCGTTTTTATTATATCCGAAGATGCAGCATTTAGAAATCAGTTAGAGATGATTTACACAGACATAATGTATGAGTGGAAAAGTTAAGTAGAGATGGATGATGGAGTGGAGGCTGGTTTTATAAGCATTTCGCACGTTAGTGAAGTTTTCACGGTATACTCACTTCCATACACATCCTCCTAATCCTGGGAACTCGAATCATCAGATGTCCATATGTATCGCCACTCAATTAGAGCACACATACTACTCTGTCTCATGTTTTTCACTCAACATATGTCATAGACATTTTTCACATTAATACATATAGAACAGGCAAGGATCAGAGAGGTCAAGTAACATAGAAAAATTCACATAGCTTGATGACAGAGCCAGGCAGAGGCACCCCAACTCCTAGTTTTTTCTTAATTAATCCACATTTACTATAGGAATTAATTTTTAAAAATAAATGATCTTGGCATGTATTATGTAAATTTCTTATCCCCCACCCTGGCAATTCTTAATCAAGAATTGGTAAATGGTGCAGTTGCAGTGATATGAGCAATTCTGTGGCTAGAATGCAATTGCAAGGAATTGGAGTTTGGTCAGAATACCAGCTTTAACACCTGTTCTCTTAAGACAATATGTCTTTACTTTCAAAAGGAGGACAGCAACATTTGATTCTACCTGCAATGTGGCCATTCAAAATCCATTACTGAGGAAAGGGATTTAAAAGTTAATGTTACATTTTATACTCAAGGAAAAACTCATCCATTTTGCTGCTAGAGAGAGAGTCCTACATGAAGGGTGCACAGATACTTAAAAAGTGCTTTTGGCAAAATTACTTCTAAAATTTGAAAGGGAGATTTACAACATCATTACTCACTGTAATTACAACAATAATTTAAGAAATGCTAAAGTGCCTATATTATTAAAGGCAAATAGACATTATAAAAAATATATTGAAAAGGGATTTACAATAAAATCAAATGTCTCCCCTCAACTAACCCAAAATAAAAGGAGCCCAGCTGCCATAATCCTAGGAGAGTAGCTCTTGTACAACTTAATTGTTTTCACTTACATGTAGAATTCTAGGTCACAGGTATGCTTAGCTCTTTATTTTTATATGAAGCCCCAGAGATGTGTGCAGCGGGATAGACTTCAAGTGGAAGTTAATATTGGAATCTTTTGAGCAGTTGGTGCTGGATTTCCTAGTCCATTATTTCTAAAACATCGTCTCTAGTTGTCCAAGAAACAAAAGAAATCTAAAGGAAATGCTCAAAATGGAAGGTGGTTGATATAAAAGTGCTTCTGAAGCCCCTGGTTTTATCATAAAGTTACACAGATTTGGCCTTTTACTTCATATTACATTTATACCCCTAATGCAAAAACAAAGTAGTGTTTAGGGGCTTAAATTATAAGTGTTAGTTGAACTCAGCTCTCTGTGGGTAGTAAATCAGCAAGTCTTAGCTGCTTTGGGGGCACCATGTATGCCTGGGGGTCAGCATTCCGTCAGTTAATCTAGGATGACAATGGCTCAGATGTCAACCATGAGCACTCCGCATCTCTCATCCTCCTCCTGGGACCAGCTGCTCAGCCGGGCATTCCCTTCGAATGGTGAAGGCAGAGGACAAGTCGGAGCAAGTGAGTACCAGGAGGAGATTATGGGTTGACCCATCCACGAGGAAGGATTTATTCCTTTGTTCTAATTTATACTCTAATACTAAGGATAATCCATACCAAATAAAAAGTATCATTATGTTATGTCAGTCTAACACTTTTATAGGTATAAACCAATTTTTAACTCATCATCTCATGAATTCTTTAAACCACAAAATGCAACTATGGGCTAAGAGTTGTATCCATTTTAGGAAGACAAAAGCACTTTTATATCTACCTGGGTCTCTAAAAGGGTTGAATGATCACAAGAAAACAGCAACAACAACAACAACAATCACCTGATAAAATCAAGGCCAGATGTCTCATTTTTGATCGAGCAACCTACTTCTCTTTCCACAGCACAGTACTGACTCCTTGGACAATCTCTCCGAAGACTTTGTTTAGTTCTCACATCTTTAGCACTGCAAAGAGGTCCCAGAGAATCTTACTCTTTGACTGTAGTTTATCCCCTGAACTAAGGGAAGCCACCAAAATTTACTGGGCTGCAGTAGGCACTGGAGTCTGAACTCTGACTTGAAGGAGCTAAGCAAGTCTTTGAACAAGTCATCCAAACTCACGGAACCTCATCTTCCCAATCCTCAGATGCAAAATCTGAATCTTCCCCAAATCTTCCCAATTTTGCACGTGCAAAAATTTGCCTTTTGGTACCACTGCAAGTTTAAATAATGTAATATGGATGAGAATATTCATCAGAGTCCCCACAGTGGGACCCAAATATCTTCTCTAACTCCTAAGTAACACTTCCATGTTACTACATTCAACATAACAATAAATTTGAGTTCAAGAAATGTTCATTTCTGATTTTAATTTTCTTTAAAGGAAGACAGGTAGAATGATAGATAGATGGTTGGATGGCTGGAGAGAGAGATTTAAATAAGCTGTAACTGTTTTTTTTTTTTTTCATTTTGAAATAATTCCAAACTTACAGGAAAGTAGCAAAAACAGTACATAAAAACCCTATCCTTTTACTGAACTGCTTGAGAATTATGTGTTGACATGATATTCCATCATGCCTGAATACTTTAATGCATTTTTTCTACAAAATGATATCAAAATTAGGAAATTAATGTCAATACATTACTACTTTGAGCCCTCAGACCCCATTCAAGTTTTGGCAGATGTCTCAATAATAAATTTTACAGTAAAAGGGTCCAAATCAGGGTCATGCACTGCATTTACTTTCATGTCCTCTGGGTCTCCTTCAATCTGTAAGAGTTCCTCAGTTTTTCTTTAGCTTTTATGGCCTTGACACTTTTTAAGATTACCCACCAATTATGTGATACTTTGTCCCTCAATTTGGGTTTATCTAATGGCTCCTTAAGATGGTACTCCATTTTTATGCCTTTGGCAAGATTGTCACAGAAGAGATGCTGTGTTTTTCTTGTTTTATGCTCTCAGATAATGCAGGACTTTGATTTGTTCCATTGCCCGTGATGTTAACTTTGAACATTTGATTAAGGTCATACCTGCCACACTTTTTTAGAGTTAAGTTAGTTGCTTTTGACTCCTTGTAATTAATAAGTATTTTGTGGGGAGTTACTGTGAAACAATGGAGATACCAGATCGCTCATCGACATTTGCTTTGTTCATTTTATCAATTTATATCAGTTTGAACTCAAGATTTTTTTTTTTTTTTTAACTCACTGGGTGACAATGTTAGATGTTGCTAACAGAAATGTCAATGAATTGGCTCTTCTTGGTCATGCCTCTTATCATTCTTTAAGCAACCTCTTTCTTTTTGGCAAAACAAACTGTTCCAAGCACATCTGGTACTTTCCTTGTCCCCATCCAGTAATCCACTATTCCTCCAAAAAGCCCAATTCCTTTGAGTGAAGAATGGTATTTAGCAACCAAGGACTGGGTACTTAGAAACCACATTTTTCTCATTCTTACAAGGGCACTGCTGCTCCCAAGACCTCTTGGTGAACAGAGGTAGGCAATATATGTGCATGTACATATATATTTGCAATGTCTAAATTTATCTCTACCCATATTTATATCCATTTTTATTCCCTTATTTCTATCCATGTATCTGTATTGGTTTCCTAGGACTACCATAACAAAATAGCACAGCCTGAGTGACTTAAATAACAGAAATTTATTTGTTCACAGCCCTGGGAGCTTAAAGTCTAAGATCAAGGTGTTGGCAGGTTTGGTTTCCCTGAGTCCTCTCTCCTTGACTTGAAGATGGCCTTTCCTTTGTGCACAGGCATTCTGGGACTCTCTCTGTGTGCCCAAATTTCCTCTTCTTATAAGGACACTAGTCAGATTAGATGAAGGTCCACCCAAATGACCTTTTCTAACCTTAGTTACTCAAGGGTACCTTCTAACTTAGTTACCTAAGTTACTCATCACCAAATATAGTTGCGCTCTGAGTTATGAGGGTTTGGGACTTCCACATATTAATTTTGGGGAAACATAATTCAGTCTATAACATCTGTCAACCTAATTATGAGTTTACTATCAATTCCAAGACAAAACCACAAGGCTTATTCTAGTTTTCTCTATATATTTTGTAAAGTTGTTTTCTAATAGTAAAAAATTGGACTCAAATTATATTCAATATATTTATATGTTGTATTAATCTTCCCAGTATTTAACCAATCTCCCATCTCATGTAGCTAGCAAGTTATCTCCCACACCCCCTGTCCTTCCCTGGGCAGATGTCCTTCTGACTCCACTCAGGCCCCAACACTTCCAGACGCATGCTCTTCCATTCTCCCAACCTCCAGCACATGCACACACACACACACACACACACACACACACACACACACTACCTGATTTGCTTGACCCCAACAAATGTCTTCTGGTCTGAATTATTCCCAAAGGAAGAAGGAATGGAGAAAGGAAGGAAGGAAAGTAGGAAGAGATGGAGGGAGGGAGACAGAGAAGCACTGGGAAGGAAGTAAAATCTAGTTCTAAGAATGGATTAAGTCCAAATCTATCCATATGTCATAGGTCAACATGGATAACCAAATAGGAATTATTGGGGCACCTGGGTGCCTCAGTTGAGCCTCCAACTCTTGATTTCAGCATGGGTCATGATTTCAGAATCATGGGATCAAGCCCTGTGTGGGGCTCTGTGCTCAGCGGGGAGTCTGCTTGAGATTCTCTCTCTGTCTCCTTCAGCCCCTCCCTATGCTCTCTCTCTCTCAACTAAATCAATCTTTAGAAAACAAAAAACAAATAGGAGTTACTGACTAAAAAGATTACAGATAATAGAATGAATATAGTCAAGCTAAAGGAAATTGGGTGGAAATAACAGTAGACTTCTCCAGTGCTCAACTTCAAAATAAGGAAAATAAAATTATCCTCTCAGAGCTAAACTGTGAAATTAAAACAAAATAAATGAGATTAGACATTTCCAAAATCAATCTACAAAGACAGATGGGTTGACTGACCTCATCAAAAGTAGTTGATGGTATTAATATTGAAAGGAAGAATAGCAGTCAGAATGGGAGCTGGTTAACAATGGACTTTACATTTAATAAAAATAAATAATAATAATAATAATAATAATAATAATTAGAGAGGCATTCGTTTAAAGACACCATCCAAGTACTATCCTCAAAGGAATGGGTGTCCTGATTTATTCATTCACGTTCCAGGCCCAGTGGATGTGGAAAAGGATGTATCCGGATACCATTAGCGGATGCTATAAAAGATAAATTAATAAAAGAATCATCTATTAGCATCCTAAGAGTCACAGAGCAAATTTCTATTTATAATGGTGTTTTTCTACAGAATTGTAGCAGCAATAAAGTCACAGTGTTATGTCAAAGGATCCTTAGGAGAGAAGGAGCAGCATTCGAGCTACTGCTTTGGGAATTGCACAAAACTTCATCATGCAGTATCTCCATCACTGAGAGTTTGCATGTTTGTGGCCACATGTGTACACTTCTTCTAGGCAAAATGATATCTGTGAACTATTGTTCTAAATGAAGACAATGGGCTGGTCAGTTTACTGAACCACTTGGTAGTTACCATTTCAATTGCCAATGTCTAAGTGCATGTCAATTACACACAAGCGTCTCTTGTAAATGAATACAGTTACAATCCGAAGAATGATCCCTTCTCAGGGTATCAGTGTCAAGGTCTGGGGCCTGGAGACCAGAATATTAGTCTGTCCTGACTCTAGCAAAACAGGTACCACATCTGAGGATGTGGGGAAGCCTCTTGGTTTTCTACCTGCTGGCCTCCAAACTTCAGTGGTGGGTGGTTCCTCTTCTCACCTACATAAAGTATAGCTGCTATATGTACACAGTCTGAATAACAGTAAAATAACTGGTTTAGAATGTGGTTTGCTACCTCAGATGTTTCTGTGTCCAGAAGCTTGCAAGGAAAGCAGTTCTTACTTTCTCCTGGTGCAAAATGTGGAGATCTCTTGTAGAATCTCACATTCATTTTATATTTTCAGAATATCTGCTTGGTTTGCATGTCCCTTTGTTGTCTACTGTAAATTTCAGTTTCACAGCCTTAGGTACGGGCATAGCTTACAATCAATGGAACAATCAAGTACTCCTACCAAAGCACTGCCCTAATAACAGGGAAGTCTCCTTATTAACTATTCGAGGTTAGAATCTAACCAAATTATGTGATGGCATTTTTTTAAAGATTTATTTATTTATTTATTTATTTGAAATAGAGAGAGAACATGCGAGAGCAGGGTGAGAGGCAGAGGGAGACAAGCTGACTCCTCAATGAGCAGGGAGCCTGGCACAGGGCTTGATCACAGGACAATGAGATCTTGACATGAGCTGAAATCAAGAATCAGATGCTTGCGGCGCCTGGGTGGCACAGCGGTTAAGCGTCTGCCTTCGGCTCAGGGTGTGATCCCGGCGTTATGGGATCGAGCCCCACATCAGGCTCCTCCACTATGAGCCTGCTTCTTCCTCTCCCACTCCCCTGCTGCGTTCCCTCTCTCGCTGGCTGTCTCTATCTCTGTTGAATAAATAAATTAAAAAATCTTAAAAAAAAAAAAAAAAAGAATCAGATGCTTAACAAACTACACCACCCAGGCACCCTGTGGGATGGCATGTTAAAGGGAAAAGACAGAATTCAGACATTAATTGTTGAGGTTATTATTATTTTGTTTTGTTTTTAGCTAAACCAGGATATTTTCATATAAACCAGGATATTATACATCAGAACTGGTATATTTTGTATGGAAACCACAGCTAGAAATAGGCAAACTCTCGTAAAGGTGAATAGCACAAGTTTTGAAGTCAGGGTACCCTCGGTGACTTCTTGGCTGTAAGCCTGGAAAAAATCCCTTGAAATCCAGTATGCACAAAAAACCTGGAGTGAACGATGAGATTGCACTAGACTGTTTCAAGAATCAAATGAAGTCAGAGGTGTACATACCTGGGCCATATAGACACCTCACTATTATTAGTTTCATTATTCAAAGGTCTCTGGAATTCAGTTGATCCTCAGTTTGCCTTCTCTTCTCATCAATTCCTGGTTACCTACCTGAATGGGGAACATATTGCCATATTTACACCCCACCAAGATCACCCCATCCAAACTCACAGCAGCAACTCTGCTGCCCCCTGTTTTCCAAAATCAACTCATTCAGTAACGGTTTGTGACAGGGTCACAGAAGATCTAATCGGAAGATGTTTTCATATTCACCCCATTCTAGCTCCCTGATTTATGGAACAAGAAACTGAGGTCCAGGAGCACCTGGGTGGCTCAGTCAGTTAAGCGTCCAACTCTTGGTTTCAGCTCAGGTCATGATCTCAGGGTCCTGACACCAAGCCCCGCGTGGGACCCTACACTCCGCGTGGAGTCTGCTGGAGATTCTCCCCCTCACCCTCTGCCCCTCCCCCACCTCTCTCTCTCAAATAAATAAATAAATAAATAAATAACATCTTAAAAAAAAAAAAAGAAAAAGAAACTGAGGTCCAGTAGTAAAGTACTTTCTCCAAGATTATAGAGTATATTAACACCATTACTTGAAGAAAGCATATTATTAATGCCACTGAAAATACACCTTTCTGAACAGCTAAAAATGTATTTAAAATTAATCTTTGAAAAACTGAGGATGTTTCTTTCCCTACTTTGGGGCTGTGCAATATTTGCATGTAATGTAAAAGGTAGTCCACCCAACAGCAGTTGAGAAGCTCTGCACCTCAGCCTTGGGATTCAGATTATTGTTCATGATCTAATGTGTCTTTATCAAACTCTATTAAAGGAGCAAGGCCAGGACTGATACTAAGATGGGTGGTCAAGTAATTAAGAAAGGGGTCTCAATTTATAATACAACAATAACAACGTTGCAAACATCACTCTCCTCCTTAGTCTCTAATCCGTCTATATAAATGTTTGATCATATTTACTGTTTTGTTTTTAGAAGTGTCAATATCTACAACATCTTCCTATGCCTTGTCCATCCCATAAAAAGGTAGACAAAAGCATATCCTTTCAATGTCACGATTTGCAAATGGGTATATATTGACCTAAGCAAATTCTACAAAGGTCTAATGGTGCTTTAGATTGAATTATATTTTGCAGTTTACAGACCACTTCTGGATTCTGCTTATCGCTTAATTTTCACTAAAACCCTATGGTGCGAAGTTAAAGGAGAAACTGTTGTGTATCCTCATCATTTATACGGTGAAATCCTAACCCCCACTGTGATGCTGTGGTGAGGACTTTGGGAAGTGATTAGTTCATGAGGGTGCAGTCCCCAAGAATAAGTTAGTGTTGCGTTATGAGACCTCAAGGAGTTCTTTCCATCTTTCCACTATGTGTGGACACAAGAAGAAAGTGGCCACATATGAACCACAAAGCAGGTTCTCACTGAACACCAGATCTGCCGGCATAAGGACCCTGGCTTCTCAGCCCCAAAACTGTGAGAAATCAATTTCTGTTGTTTATAAACCACCACATTCATGGTATTTTTGTTATAGAGGTCTGAACATACTAGGATAAATGAAGATTGCATACATTTAACAAATGAGTAACCACAGGTTTCAAGAAGATTTTCATAAGATTACACTGTTTTGTTTTGTTTTGTTTTTAAAAGATCTTATTTATTTATTTGACAGAGAGAGAGAGAACACAAGCTGGTTGTGCGGCAGGCAGGGGGAGGGAAAGAGAGATACAGGCTTCCCCTTGAGAAGGGAGCCCATCATGGGGCTCGATCCCAGAGTCCTGGGATCATGACCTGAGCCAAAGGCAGATGCTTAACCGATTGAGCCACCCAGGCACCCCATTAGATTACACTGTCAATCACTTTGGGATCCTCAACTTTTGCTGTCTTCTAATTCTAAGTGTAGAGTGTTGGCTCCTTCATAACAACTGTCTTTCTTTGGTTGGGGTATCTTTAATAACTTTTTTTTTTTTAAAGATTTTATTTATTTATTCGACAGAGATAGAGACAGCCAGCGAGAGAGGGAACACAAGCAGGGGGAGTGGGAGAGGAAGAAGCAGGCTCATAGCGGAGGAGCTTGATGTGGGGCTCGATCCCAGAACGCCGGGATCACGCCCTGAGCCAAAGGCAGACGCTTAACCGCTGTGCCACCCAGGTGCCCCATCTTTAATTACTTCTTAATAACTCAATTCTTTGATAAATTCTCTAGTGCATTTAATAATTTGGCAAAATAAATTTAGAATAATTTATTTAATAATTCTCACTGGAACTAAGGGCGCTTGGAGGCCAGTCAATGTCCTGGCAACCTGTGCCATCCTCTGACTAGTCAGCAAGCCCGCCCAGACCCTGATGAACCCTCTATGAGTATGTAATTTCAGGGTCTCCAGATTACAATGTCTATGCTCCACTGACAGGGGAAACTATCCCATCACAGTTGCATGGCAGGAAATTAAACACGATCTGTTGTTTCTGGACTCAAGCAAGAGAAACCCAGCTCTTCAACTAGACTGGCAAAGTTTTAAACACTTGGAAAATAACAAAGGGCAAGTAAATTTCACCATAACCTACTTGTGAGTCAAAGCGATCCTCTATTGGCCATCTCTGAAAATACATGCTCCTGAAGATGTATAAAAACCCCAGAAAAATACACTGTTTGGGAAGTAACTTTGACCCTAACTCTATGTGAGTGACACAAATTTATTTCTTATGAGAAAGAGAGCTCTAGTTTGACCCAACCTTGTCTAATGGAAAACAATTCACTCCTGGGTTCTTGTTTTTGTTTTTGTTTTTTTCCTCCCCTTGTCCCCTGGTTTGTTCCAGGGAGGCACCTTCCAACTCCAATTTCTCATACTTCTGGTACTTTTATCAAAGGCTATTTTCTATCCTGAAGGAGCCAACAAGTCATTTGTTTGTCTTCTTGAATCCATCAAATTCTCAGTAGATCCTGACTTCATGAAAATAGTGTTACAAAATCTTTCTGAGTGATAGGTCTGCTTTGGGAGAAACACAGAAAGACTGATCAATTATTAGATCGTGATTGATTGCTTAGCAAAATAAGCTTACGCAAGACCTTGGGATAGAACACACGGAGTGGCTACAGAAGCTAAGCCAGGGATCAATGCTTACAAAGCAGGTGTAATGCCACTTGTCGGACATCTCGGATTAGGGAATTTCCAAGACAATTTAAGTTCAAACTATACTTGCTAATACAAGAGTGCTATAGCTTTTGTGAATGACAGTTTACAAAAATAGATTTGAAAAAAAAATGTTTTCACACTGACTTCTTGTAAATTATATTAGGGTTAAGTGAGGACTGGTAATGCACCATTCCATTTAACAGAAAATGTGCTGGTACCTTGTATAAAGCAGTATGTTAACACAATTCCACCAACGTTATGTTTAGACATGTAAGTATTTTTACATGGGAATCCACCTCTATACAAGACCCAGCCCTACGGAGATTCTCCTTCTGGAATCTGTCATCTCCCAGATGCAGGCTCTCCCTAGGGTTCTCTCCAGCCCCATTGGTGACTCAATGTAAAATGATTCTAGACTTTCACCATTTCTCTCTCAGCATTAGCAATTCTTTTACTGCATTCATGGTGTCTAGAAATTCCACAACCCTCCAATAAAAAAAACAAAGCAAAGCAAAAAACAAAACAAAACCAAAAAAACTCCATACTTCTTAAAATGCAAAACTCTGATTTATATTCATTTACCAAAAATCCATTAAATATTTCCTTCTACTAAGAATGGGATTCCCTAAAAAGGCATTCTAGTTCCATGAGATACTCTGTAAAGAAAGTATTCTGTGCTGGAATAAGTAACATTGCGTGCCGGGATATCCAAGACTCTGAGTTTTGCTTGGGGAAACAACCAAACAGAAAGCAAAACAAGACCTGAATTTATCCTTTAAACCTTTATTACCAAGCATTACCCACACTTACATGACCACAGAACCACATTTTTTTTTCTTTCTATAATAAGGCTATTGATACCTGTAGAGCTAATGTTTCTAGAAGACACACTTTGGTAAGGACACACCTTCTGACCATGCAGAAAACACAGTCTGCAACCAAGGATCATACTCCACAGAACCCTCTGTGATGTGAGTTCTTGCTGTGTTCCCAGACTTCTTCTAATGCCAAGTATTTCAAACTAAATTCATCATATGATTGTACAACTCAGCTCCTTTTATCCACGATAGTCTCACATCTGGGAACTGCCTAGAACAGTTAATAATTCTATCATCTACACAATAGCTATGCTCAACACAGATGTCCAATATAGCACTTAGTCCACTGTGATAAAATTACCCGTGTTATGTATGTGTCTGCCAAGTAGCGTGTATATATTATTTCCTCCAATAGATTGTTCTTTGATAATAAGAACCATACCTCATGTCTCTTACCTTTTGCATAAGGCCTGGGACCTCCTGAATACTCCATGAATATTTGTTAATTTAAGGAATTAATGAGGGAGGATGCACTTGGAATCTGTTGATTAAGATTACAAGTGAAAATAAAAATACAAATTCTTAAATAATGTCTACCATTTGTTGAGCGTGATGTGCTCTTGTGTATATGCGAGCATGTACCCAGGCTACTCTGCCACTATAATCATCGATAAAGTACAAACTGAAATATTTCTGAGTGCAATGGTGTGCCAAAAATAATGAAACTGTATATCTTATAGTAATTATTTATTAACTAACAAATTGGTTTATCATATTAGAAGACAAAATATTTCCATTCAAAAAACTATGTTCAAGAGTAAAATCCTTTTTAAAATGTAAAACCAAAATATCTCCTCTTGTTATATAATAACATTTCAAACAAAATACATAAAAAGGAAGGCTTTTTATTATTTGGATATTGAAAAATAATATCAAAATATCCACTCTTAGTACATATTCATGTAAGTTAATCTATTTTTGCTCATATCTTCTCCAAAACCATGGCATTGACATACTGAAGAATGCATTTTATAAAGATGTCATCACTTTTAAATTACCTATAAACATGTTTAAATTTCATTTTAGGGATAATCTGATTCCGAATTGTTGATACTTTCAATTGATTCTCAGGGTCAATTCTTTTACGTGCTTCATCTTACAGTATCTTTCTTTGTTAATTATTTTCATGAGGCACAATTCAATAACTGAGCTGTATCTTTTTATCATTCTTTGTAACATTGCACTAAATTAAGTCACTGCGAGATTTTAGGCCTTCTCAAATTTGTGCCATTGCAATATACAATATAAATTGACCCAGTAAAAACTGAATTCCATCAAAATTTCTTTACCCTAAGCCAAGATATTCTAAAACACACAGAATTCTAAAAATTAATCCTATCCAACCTTTGATTCTTGTTTAATTTGTTCAGTTTTCCCCTTTGTTGTTGCAGGGATATACTTCAATGTCATCTTTTTAGTACAAACTCTACTTTCAAGATGACTGTGGAAAGCATATTTTCACTAAAGTTTTCCAACTGATTTTTTTTTTGGGGGGGGAGGGTAAAGAAAACACTCAGAAGACATGTTTAGCAAAAATGTTCTATATGATTGCAGGATACATAGGTTGATTTACAAGATAGTTCCTTAAAAGTTCAACATTTCTAAATGACTAACGATGTGTAAAGAGAAATCAGCACCATCAGGCTAAAATACATATTTGATAATAAATGTTAACTTGGCCTCTAAAGTTACTGTTATTAAACATATTTGTAATTTTTAACAACTATATCTTGTCTTTTTATTGGTAGATTATTGAATACCATTTGGATCCAGTTATGTATTACATGGGCATAACAACCTACTTCTGCTTCATAGTTTCCATAAGTTAATAAGAACATTGTTTTTTTTTTCATGACACAAGCCGCCTTCTAAATTTGTGTTACTATGATAAAAAGAAATAGTTTCTCTTCATTGTTCAGTGTTTAAGTTGTATAAACTGAATTTCTTGTAGCTTTCAAATTACTGTGAGATGATTTGCCTTCTTTGGAAGGAACCCCCAAAACCTTTAGCTTCATTCCATGATTTGGATGAAATCCCATTATTGGCATTAACTGATTTTCTCATTAAAACACCTGATATCACTGATATAAAACCATTCGCATATTGTCTCTGTTAATAAAGCCAAGACATTTACAACTACTATGGCTTCACTTTTTTGTACATGCATAATAATACTTGGAATACAAATGAGTGAAATTAATTTAGAACAATCATTTGACATAAATAGTCACGCTTCAGAGCTAACCGTGTTAATTTGTCATCTTCAGGCACACTCTCTTAAAATAACTAGTGACTTTTGAGATACCGTGCTGGTATTTCGTTAGCAGATTTGAGTCTTCTGGCTCTTGTGATGTCAGTGATATTACTATCGCTTCCGCAGGGCATGGGACATGTAGACCAATATTTTGTACAATTTACAGGTTTATCATCAACTTTTTAAGCAATTGGAAGTTTCCTACGTATGAACTTTTGGGCAGTTGGTACTACAGAGACTTATTTTAAAACGAAGCATTGCCAAACAATAAAATACAGTTATAGACTTAAACCATACAATAAATGACAATATCACTGTACCAATTACAATCATACTACTTTCTACACATTCTGCAGCTAGAAAGCTCAGTTACTATTACCCTCCCCTATTTCACAAACTCCTAACCAATAATTTTCCATGTTTCACTCAGACTCCTCTCTCACTGGGGGCCTAGAATTTTCCTGCTCCGTGCAGACTTAGTATACTTCACAGAACTAGCTAATTCACTAATACACCATGTGGCCAGTGAGAGGAACTCCACCCAATACTTCTTTCACAGACACATGAAGCCACAGCAGTTAGCTACCCTTGGTTACTCATGTCTCAGGAGACTTTGTTACATCAGCAAGCACCTTGCCTGCTGCCCTTCCAAGAAGGAGTTAGCTATGTTGCATTTGGAAAAAATCATGAAAGCAGACATGGATATTATCTGGCTATCATTCATCTTTAAGCATGTGTTAAAATGAGAATTCAGCTCACTGCACATGCATGTCACTCCTAAGACAAGCCGTGTTAAAAGCTGAAAGTCAATGTGGAAATCTACCCAGCCATTCCAGATGATTTAAATGCATGATTATTAATGACATTTCATTAAAAGTTAAAAAAAAAACTTAATAAATACTAAAACAAATGGGATGCCAGGCAAAAGGCAACCAGGTCTTTCCTGGGTCATGTGGGATGTGTTGTCCCCCAAAACAAAGAGGTGATATTTAGTCAAATATCTGCTGATGAAAGTGATAGATAGTCTCTATGCATTTTTTTTTTTTCGGAATTGGCAATACTTTCTTTTATACCTCCTAGAAAAAGCCAATCTTCTTTTCCAAACTAAGTAGCAATTGCATGGTTCAGAAATGCTGGAAAAATGAAAATGTATTTTTACTCAGCACTTGGTTTGAAGGCCACAAGCAATCAGAAAACCAGTGAAAAATCCATAATAGCATACTTGTCTCCAAGACAGCAGAGAAAGATGCTGGCCTTTAACTAGCAGCTGCCCCTGATAAGTCTATGAGCCCTAAACTTGAAGGTCATCCTCCTGACAGTAGAGGAGGCTTTGGAAGCCAGACCCAGATTAGGGACATGGATTAGGGACATCCTCTTCCGTATTTCTGAGTATTCAATGCAGCTTCTGCTGGATACCAATCATAATGCGAGATTCTTACCTCTATTTACCCACTCAAATAATTAGAATTGTAAACAATTTCCTGTTGTAATTGACCTGATCAAAGCTTCTACCCAATGTTCACCATCTGGAACTAGGAAAATACATAAACCTCCCCTTCATATGGTCTACCTCCATATATTTAGAAACCACCCTCAAAACTTCTCTTCTGGAACTTAAACTGGCATCTACCTTGCTGCCTGAATATGCACTCATTTATTAAGTACGCTTAAGTTGCCGAGGACTTGTTTTGCCCATGGCTTTAAGTCAAACATTCCTAACATAAGGTAATCCTGCCCACCTTACTAACTCCCCCGTGACGTTTAGCAATACCTGGAGACAGTTTTGTTGTCACAACTCAGGGCAGGGTGTGTGTGCAAAGATCAGAGATGCTACTAAACATCTTGCAATGTGTAAGACAGCTCCCTACCCACTACCCCCTAGCACACAACAAAGAATTATCCAGTCCAAAATGTCCATAGTGCATAGGATGAGAAACTGTTATAAAAATACATACGATTGCTTCCAAAAGAATCCTAAGTGCCACCATTTACACAAACTAGGGGGAGGGAGGGATGGAGGGAGGGAGGAAACGGTAAGTGTAACTCATCAAGATGAAGTAGAATGAGATTTTGAATTTCCTTGATCTGAATACTGTACAAATAAGATACAACACTGCAGTTGGCCTGTAAGGGTTTGGAAGAGGAATCGTGACTCTTTGCAAGCCCTTAAGGCAGTCAGGCAAAAATCGGGGTTCCCTTTCAGCAGAAAGTGACTTCTCCTTTTTATATGTATGGACTCTAAATTGCTTCTTAAAAAACTCCTGTATTTTTCAAACATTACTCACAAAAAGAAGGGTGTATATAATAAAAATGTTTACAAAATGTGTCAGCAAGCATCAGGGTAATAAATTATTCAGTTTAAGAAATAGAACACGTCTAACAATATCTCCTGAGCCCTCCTCCCTCACGTCCCATTCTCTACTCAAATACATGAATTTCTAAGCAATTAAGTTTACTAATGCCTGTTTCGGACTTCACATAAATGGAATTACACTATAAGCATTATTTTGCATGTTTTCATTCATTCAAGATTTAATGGCATGATTAATCCATGTTGAAACTTGTATACGTTACCTCTTCATTTTCTTTGATGAATAGAATTCCTTTGTATGAATACACTACAACTTATTCATTCTACTGGTGGTAGACATTTTGTGTGTTTACAGTTTGGACCTTTTAAAAATAGTCTCACTATAAAACATTTCTGAATACATGATCTGATGGACAATTTAATGATTTACTCTAGAGTATTTAGCACGATGTAAAAGTTCTGGTTCAAAGATGTGTACATCTTCAAACATACTAGATGTTGTCAAATGTTACCCAAACACTGGTACCATGCTTGGCACATCCTAACGCATCATTAATTTTCTAATCATTTCATGTGTGCTTATAAGGAATTTGTATTTTTCAGTTGTTAGGAGTCTGTTTTATTGCTCAAATCTTCTATATCTTACCCGACCTCTTTTGTTTGCTGGTTCTCTCCATTTTCGAAGGAGTTGTGTTAAAATCTCCTAGTACAAATGCATGTGTCTCTTTCTTCTTATCAGTTTTTGCTTAAGATATTTTAAGACTCTTGCCAGGTACATATACATTCAGAATTGTTATATCTTATTGGTAGACACCCAGTTTCAAATTATAAAGTGTCTCTTTTTATCCCTACTAGTGCTTTTTGTCTAAAAATTGTTTTTTTATGATATTTATAGCTACACACCTTTTTAAATTACTATTAGTGAACATATACTTCTCCAAAGAAGACCTACGAATGGCTAACAGGCACATGAAAAAATGTTCAACATCATCAGCCATCAGGGAAATTCAAATCAAAACCACATTGAGATACCACCTTACACCAGTTAGAATGGTAAAAATTAACAAGGCAGGGAACAACAAATATTGGAGAGGATATGGAGAAAGGGGAACCCTCTTACCCTGTTGGTGGGAATGCAAGTTGGTTCAGCCACTTTGGAAAACAGTATGGAGGTTCCTCAAGACATTAAAAATAGAGCTACCCGATGACCCAGTAATTGCACTACTGGGTATTTACCCCAAAGGTATAGAGGTAGTGAAAAGAAGGGCCACATGCACCCCAGTGTTCATAGCAGCAATGTCCATAATAGCCAAACTGTGGAAGGAGCCAAGATGACCTTCAAGATATGAATTGATATAGAAGATGTGATTCACATACACAACGGAATGTTACTCAGCCAACAGAAAAGATGAATACCCACCATTTGCATCAGCATGGATGGAAGTGGAGGGGACTATTCTAAGTAAAATAAGTCAAGCAGAGAAAGACAATCATCATATGCTTTCACTCATATGTAGAACATAAGGAATGGCATGGAGGACATTAGGAGAAGGAAGGGATAAATGAAGGGGGGCTAATTAGAGGGGGAGACAAACCATGAGAGACTATGGACTCCAGGAAACAAACTGAGGGTTTTGGCGGTGGGTGGGGGGTGGGGATGGGTTAGCCTGGTGATGGGTATTAAGGAGGGCACATATTGCAGTGAACACTGGGTGTTATATGCAGATAATGAATCATGGAATACTACATCAAAAACTAATGAAGTACTGTATGGTGACTAACACGACATAGTAAAAATAAATGAATAAATAAATAAAAAAGAAAAGTACTATTGGTATAAGGTGCTTACTTTCATCTCATTTTCACACGTTTTTAAAATCTTTCTGCTTTAGGCATGTCACTTAAAACAGCACATACATCTCATAAACAGAATCTATGTGTCCAGTCTGACAATCTTTGTCTTTTTTCTTAGAGCATTTAATCAATTTACATTTAAGTGAATTTTTCTACTACCTTGCTTCGTACTTTCAGTGCAGTTTCAATTTGTCTTACTCTATTTCTTTTTTCTCTTCTCTGTTTTTCTTCTTCGTTTGATTAATTGATTTTTCTTCTCATCCGAACTTTGTGACCTATGAATTCTGAAGTTAATCTCGCTATTCATATCCCTTTAGTAATTACAAAAAATTATATCAAAGTATGAACTAAAGCAACACTTGTAGTATCTCCCAAGAAAGTACCAGGAAATCAAAACTCTTCCACTCCATCCATAACCTCTCTGACTTACATATTAGATTGTATTCTTCTAATCATCTAAATATATTGTATGTCTATATATTTATTTTTTCCTCTGTGATCTTCCATATAGATAATTTTCCTGACTTTTTTTCCTGGTTTTCTCTCCAGCCACCTCTAATCCACTGTTCAATTCACTTAGTTCTTCCGTCACGTAGTCTTCATTTCTACAAGTTTTATTTTGTAAACTTTCTCTGCCAGTTCTTCAAGTTTCCTGTTTCTGGAACACGTTTTCAACTTACTTTCTATTTCTTTAAAAAGAGTAATTATGGCAGTTTTATGATCTATACCTGATAACTCCCCTGTATGAAGCTCTGTAATTTCATGTCCTACCTACTCTGTGGTTTTTGCCAGTTCTCACACACAGTACTTCATTTTCTGTCGTTTCATTATATTTGACATGCTTGATTGTCTTTGTATGGTGTTCATAATCCTAGCAAGGAATCTTCAGCAATAACTTGAGGCTTAAGATAAACCTGCATTACTTTATAGAGATTTCTCTTTGCTTTTAGGTACCTAGGAGTCCTGCCAGTTCTGCTGAAACTTTTAAAATAAATTTACGCTTTTGAGTTTCTGATCGATGTCAGTGTAAGTCTGAAATCAGTGTGAGAGCTGGTTTCTCTTCATTCATTCTCAAGGATTAGCCACTCGAGATACCAGTTTTTTGTTAGGAGGCTTTCCTGTTAAATTCTCCAAATGTGAACACATCCAGGACTTGGACTTCTTGCCCTTCAGGCATTTAGAAAGAAATGTCAAATTTGGCTAGATGAGTAACTTTTCATCTATGTTGAACTAACTTTTCTAGTTACCCTCTCTCATCAGTTTTGAAATGATAATTTCTTAATAATTTTTTAGATTTGTTACGCTTTTTAGAAGTTTTCAATCCAGTCTGTTAAATTATTATCAGGAATTATTAAATAATGATTACCAAATTATTATTTGATCCCCAAAATACCCAATTTTAAATTAAGTGACATTCCAATATAATTTTCTGTTTGTCATCATGGAATAGGCTAGAAAACACTACCATGGATCATGTACTGGTTCATCCTAAAAATATTAGTAAGCATCTTTTATGTGAAAGATCTATCACTGACCAAAGATGAAGGAGAGAAAATCAGTGGAGAAATGCAAATCCCACCGAAAATGCTAAGAAACCAATAAATGTAAAAACTTGTACAAAGTGCTAAATGCCATGGAAAGGACTCAAACAAATTGCTCTGGAGATCTGTTTATTAAGGAGCAAAATATTTCCAGTCAGGATGATTAGAGAAGGTTTCTGGAAAAAGAAACAGCTGTACGATATATAGAATCTGAACTAACATTTTCTATATTATAAAGAACATGACTTTTGAAGAAAGACTATTCTATGCGTTAAGCCCAGCTCTAACACTCCTACTCATATGAATTTGAATTTGTTAACTGAAATTATGAATATCACTGGAGTCTAGAAACTATATTATCTAGCTAACAGAGAAACTGAAGCAAATAAAGTAGTATGGGTTAAGCTTCTAAAGAAATGCCTAAGCTTTTAATAGACAGTTAAAATATTGGAGTTATTGAATTATTTAAGTGTTCAGATGTATACTCCCATATCTTGATGAATTAGCTTGAGGGGCTTAAAATGAAGTCTTGAGGAAGAAAAAAAATGAACAGATTGATGTAATTCGGCACGCACCATGTATTTCTTCCAAATAATGGATATATTCACAATAATGACCTTATAAATAGTTCCTTTCATCATTTTTTTTTCTGTCATAAATACAAATACAAGAGCTCGACAGTCACTGGAATCTTGGAGGGGCATAAAAAATACTAGTATATTAAAGACCGAGACAATACAGGTACAAGCTCTTTTAAACACAGCTTTTCTAAACCTGTCTGGCATAGCACACTTTTTTTCAGGTCAAACTTCAAATTTTTTAAAAAATTTCACCTCACTGCACTTATTCATAAACAGACCTCAGTGCAGTTCTAGCCAATCAAAATTCTTTCTGACCCTATAAAGTATTTTCTGTCCAGAATTTATTTGTTCACATGTTGTTTCTTTCATCCATGGTGGGTTTCCGTGTTTTTCCACATATTTAAAGATTCTCTACTTCTTCTAGTAAAACTATAGCATGCCACTTATAGGCTGGGAGAAGCTTTCTGCAAATCATTTATTTGGTAAAGGACTTGTATGTTATATATGTATGTGTGTTTTTATGACTCAATAATTAAAGAGATAAATAACCCAGTTTTTTAAAAAGCTAATAAGCATATGAAAAGATGCTCCCCACCATTAGTTATTAGGAAAAAAACAAATCAAAAGTATGATCTAAAAGATTAATGACAACTACCGGAAAGGACTGGAGGAAGGGGAACCCTCATATACTGCTGATGGGAATGACCAACGGTGCAGTCATTTTGGAAAACAACCTGGCAGTCCCTCACGCTGTTAAATGTATTCATGGCATAATGCAGCAATTCCATGCCTAGGTATGTACCTAAGAGAAATGAAAGCATATGTCCACCCCAAAACTTGTACACAAATGTTCAGAGAACATTATTCATAATAGCCAAAAATTGAAATAACTCAAACGTCTATCAAGGGATGAGCTGATAAAATGTAGTGTTATTTCACACTAAAACAAAGGACTGACACATACTATAATATAAATGAACCTTGAAAATATTATGGTAAGGCACAAAACTATACATACTGTGTGATTCCATTTATGTTTAAATGTCCCAAACAGGCAAATATGTAGAGGAAAAGAAGAGATTAGTGTTTTCTAGGTTTGTGGGTGATGGGGGGATTGACAGGAGACAGCCAAGGATGCGCCCAAGGTTTCTTTACGGAGTAATGAAAATGTTCTAAAATTGATTATGGTGACAGATGCACAACTCCATGATTATACTAAAATCTACTGAATAATAAATAGGTGAATTTCATTGTATGTGAATCATAGCTCAATAAAATTAATAGTGATTTTTCAAAACCGCCATTTTAGCTATGGCTTCACTTCCTTTAAAATTCTTCATTGACTACACACCGTCCGTCGGATAACATTCTAATGCTTCACCAGTTTGGTTCCTTCCTACCTCTCCAGCATCAACTCTTGGCTTCCTCTCCATGTACCTTAGGCTCCAGCATGCACAGGGTTTTTACAACGTCAAAACAAAACAAGATTATTTAAACCCATATACTCCCTTTGAGGAGGCGGATGTGTTAAACAAGACTTGCTCTTTGGAGGATCCTGATGGGTATGAACATATAAAAGAGGGCCCTGAAGAGAGACAGTACAAGGCGGATTACTGAGGATATAAAATGCAGCTGCTATGAAATGTTCTTAGTGGAAGAACGGGAAAAGGAATTTAAAGAACAGGAATGTATGAAATAATTGTCATGGTGTTGGCATTGTTACCATGTGAATTTCTGCTCTCACTTTCACCCCATAACCCACACATTGCTAAACCTTTAGTACAACCCACTACATTCAGATGGTTTGTGAGATTTGGGCAAGGGGGTGCAGAAACAGGAAAGGATGAACGCTCGCATCTTAGTTAATGCAATGAAGAACAGAACAAACATTCAAAACGTGGCAAGGCAGCTCAAATTTAGAGCAAGCCAAAGTGTGAAACCAAAAGTGACACCGATACTGTAAAACCTCCTAATAACTCTCAGCACCCTTGGGGTGCCTTGTATAATTAAGGGGCACGGGATGGGGAACACAGGCTATTTCATCAGATTTCAAGAGGCACAGAATCTGATGTATGAACTATGCCCATTACACCCATAAAGTGTTTTACAGTGCCTCAAGTTAGTACAGAATTGTTCAGTAGGATTCCTATGAAAGTCATTGAGATCACATTGTAGCCGCACACGCCAAGAGTGAACATCTGGGGAAAAGCAATAGGATTACATTGATTCATAGGGGAGCACACATAATATCATTTCCCCTTGACCTCTATTGAGCTAGCTTCATTATCAAATCTCTTGGTGTTATGGGAGGCATTAATTTCTGAACTGTTCAGGCTGGTATGTGGATTTTAGTATCAGGTGTCATCTATTATACCTCACAATGGGATTTTTTGAACGTGAGCTTGCTGATAAAATCAAGGATCAATCCAACAAATGGGAAATTGTCCATTCAGACCAACCCTCCATCTACCTCTCCGTAGACCTTAATGGCCTGTCACCAGTTGCCCTTGAAGATAAAGCCTCTACCAGTGTTAATTTGAGCTGTGGATGTTTCTTCACATATCATAATAAAAATACAAGCCTAATCAGAAGAACTTTACTTCCATGTGCATATCTAAACAAAATATTTTTTTAGAAGGACAAAGTGACTTTTCTTCTATATTTTGAATTGACATTTATGTTTTTATTAAGTTTTTAATTTTAATTCCAGTATAGTTAATATACAGTGTTATATTAGTTTCAGGGGTACAATATGGTGATTCCACAATTCTATACCTCATTACTCAATGTTCCTCATGGTAAGTGTCCTCTCAATCTTGTTCACCTATTTCACCCATCCCCCCACCCATCTCCTCCCTATATGCTTTATTTTAAACAAGTACCCTCAGTTAGAGTTATTGCTTTTTTTAAACAAAAACATTTTTTACTTGAAGCATACTTCAGAGTACATGATTCTAAAAGATGTATAAAAAAAATCCAATCCAAGAAAAATTGAATACGCATTTTCTTCAAGTACACACAGAAGAATCCCCTGGTTAAATCACATAAATGGACACACAACAAATGTTACAAATTTAAGAAGACTGGAAATCTTACCAAGTATATTTTCCAACCACAATAGTACAAAACTGAAGATCAACAATAAAACATAGCTGGAAAATCTATAATGTAAATATTAAATATTTAATATGTAAATATTAAACAATACACTATTGCTCAAGCAATGGGTCAAATAAGAAATCAAACGGCAAATCAAAAAAAGTCTCAAAACAAAAGAAAGAGAAAACACAATATTACAAAACCTATGGGATGTAGAAAAGTAGGTGTTAGAGTGAAATTTATGCTATAAATGCTTGTATTAAGAAAAAAAGTTCAAATAAACATTACACCACAAGGAATTACAAAAAAGAAACTTAGCTGAAATTAAGTAGAGGAAAGAAATAACAAGGAAAAATCAGAAATAGATAAAATAGAAACCAGAATAAACAATAACAGAACATTGAAAGTAATGATCAGTTTTCCCAAAAAAATAAAAAATAAACAAAATTGGCAATGCTTTAACTACATTAACCAAGAAAAAAAAAAAAAAGAGACAGAAGACTCAAAAACCACAATGAGAAATGGAAGGGAGCGGTATGATATATTCAAAGTACTGTATGGGAAAATTCTGCAACCAAGAATGCTCTATCCAGCAAGGCTATCATTCAGAATAGAAGGAAATAAATCTACCAGACAAACAAAAACTAAAGAGTTCATGACCACTAAACCAGCTCTGCAAGAAATATTAAAGGGGACTCTTAGAGTATAAAGGAGGGAACCTAAAGTGACAAAGACAAGAAAGGATCAAAGAAAATCTCCAGAAACAATGAGAAAACAAGTAATAAAATGGCAATAAACACATATCTATCAACAATTACTTTCAATGTAAATGTACTAAAGGCTCCAATCAAAAGAATAGGGTGTGACTGGATTTAAGAAAAAACAACAAGAAGGAAACAGAGCCCAACTGTATGCTGCCTATGGAGACTCATTTCAGACCTAAAGACACCTGCAGATTAGAAATGAGGGGATGGAGAAACATTTATCATGCAAATGGATGTGGAAAGAAAGTCAGAGTAGCAATACTTATAATCAAACAAACTAGACTTTTTTGTTTTTGTATTGTCTTTATCCTGCTTTTTGGTATCAGGGTAGTACTGGCTTTATGGAACGATTTTGAATGTGTTGCCTCTTTCCATTATTTGTAAGTTTTTTTTTTTTTTTTTTAAGATTTTATTTATTTATTTGACAGAGAGAGACAGCCAACGAGAGAGGGAACACAGGCAGGGGGAGTGGGAGAGGAAGAAGCAGGCTCCCAGCGGAGGAGCCTGATGTGGGGCTCGATCCCAGGACTCTGGGATCTCGCCCTGAGCCAAAGGCAGACTCTTAACGACTGAGCCACCCAGGCCCCCCATTATTTGTAAGATTTTGATAAAGATTGTCATTAATTTTTTTTCCATATTTGATAGAATTCACCAATGAAACGACGTGGTCTTGGGCTTTTCTATGCTGGGAGATTTTTGATTCCTAATTCAACTTTCATTCTTATTATTGGTCTAAGAAGATTTCCTATTTCTTGAATTCAAGATTGTGATTCAATCGTGGTAACTCGTGCATTTTTAGGAATTACTGGGTTTTTTTTCCCTAAGTTATCTGATTTGTTAGTACATACTTGTTTATAGTAATCTGTTATCACACAATGTATTTCTGTGGTTATCTGTCGTATTGTTTCCCCTTTCAGGACAAGGTAACTTTTAATGTTTCCCCTTCCAAACATTCAGAAATGACTAACGTTTGCGTGTAGGGGGGAACATTTTTTCAAATGAAAATGCTATTTTGCCAGGTTGTGATTTACTTATTGATCACGGAATCAAAAGCTCCATGACAGAGGGGATTTTACCTGATCTGTTCACTGACACAGTCCTAATACCACCTGCCCCTGACACGCGGTAGAAAAATAGCATTTGTCAAATCAATGGTTAAGCAAAGGACGTTACTATCTAAATCACTCTGTGGGTCATTTCCTTTCTCACATGTAAACAATTTAGATTTGAAAAGACACAACTACAAAATGAAAAGATATGATTAAAACTAATATTGGCTAGGGGCGCCTGCGTGGCTCAGTCCTTAAGCGTCTGCCTTCGGCTCAGGGCGTGATCCTGGTGTTATGGGATCGAGCCCCACATCAGGCTCCTCCACTGGGAGCCTGCTTCTTCCTCTCCCACTCCCCCTGCTTGTGTTCCCTCTTTCTCTGGCTGTCTCTCTCCCTGTCAAATAAATAAATCTTAAAAAAAAAAAAAAAACACTAATATTGGCTAATGTTTATTGTCTCCTGTGTGCCAGGTATATTTTGTAGTACGTTATCTCACTTCTACTCCATTCATTGTATAGGCTAATGGAATTTAAGAAATGTGTCCTAAGTCACAGATAAACTGAACGGTTGGAACATAAATCTAGGTCTTTCTTATCCCAGATCCACAGTCTGAACCTCTGCCCAAAGTATTTGCCCATATATGTACATGGTTCTATCCCACGGTACAGAGTCCCCAGGAAGTGAGAAAGAAGTTGTCAATACATAAGTGGCTGCTTAATGTTATTTTTTCATTTCATTGCCCAGTATGGATCTTATATAAAATTTTGCATAACAAGAGATTATCTGTTATGAGCCAAATTTATACATGTGGTCAATGAGGAGGTAACGATGTGAGTCCTGGAATAATTGCTACACATTTGTTTTTCTAGCCACCCTGTCTCAGTTTAAGACTGGATTTATTCTTACCCCCTCCATACTTCTCCACTCACATGTGTTGATAAGGAAAGAAGATTAGTTATGTCTGAGAACACACAATCAAATCTTGCTTAATAAGATTTCTTGTTAACATTATGGATACACACACATTTGTGCTACCACAACATTATACATTTCTAGACTAAATGCAGCAGCGACTGTGGCTGCAATTTTAGTTGAGGGATCACTGGATTCTTAAGGAAGGCAACATCCTTTGGACAACGTTCAAACTGAACACTTACATTCAGTAAATCAAATGAATAATCATGATTACTTTCTTTAAATGATGGAGTAAATGTGCCAAGCTTATTTAACACACACAATTTTTCCCCCTTATTTTTACATTTCACTCCCAACAATGACTCCAATGAAAAAATTCAAATGCAAAGAAAGATGGAGTGTGCGTAGAAGCTGTTAGAATCTCATTAGGCCAGATGGTATCTATAAAAGGAAGAAATTTCCACGGAGACCTAAGAAGAAGAACCGGACCAAATCACTCCAATGTTCTGTTGTAAGAATCTGTCAGATAGAAAGAGTGTGATGATTCTGGGATAAAACCAAAGGCTTTTCTCCCAGATTAATTAGGATGAAATTCATCTGCATAGGGAGTGTTGTAGTTATCATGAGATTTTCAAAGAATTTAAAAATTCACAAAAACATAAATGGACTAAGAAAGAGTGTTGCTTCATATATGCTTTATTGACAACCTTTATTCTCATTTACAGCTTTGCCTGTCTGTGAGACGGGATTTCAGTGACAAAGAACTTCTCATTTTTAGCACTAGGTGGATGGTGTTTGTCACATATATTTTTTTTTTTGAGATAACATTGGCCTCTTGTCAACCTTGCAAGAAGCATTTGAAAATAACTTTTACACACGACTATTTGAAAAAATCCCCCCCAAAAAGGAAAATAAAATTTGGACATGGCCTTCTAATATCTGAGCCCAAAAGTAAAGAAGTAAAGAATCACCTGGGTGTATAGGTAAATAAATTTGACTGAAAAAGAAAAGGTGAATTATTGGTTAAAGAAAATCTTTCATTGAAGACCATGAATGACACCAGAGGCATTGTTAATGTAGGTTATTTTGTTATGTGTTTGGGGGGGGTTGTTTGTTTTTCGCAACCTCTGTTGTGGTTTTACATTTTCATTCATGCTAATCTACGTAAGATCATTATGTGTTCTTTGCATGTGTGGATAATATATTTTTGAAATACCTCCAATTTCATTCATTATACTTAGCACAGTGGTAGGTTGGGTTTCTTCCCCATCGTTCCACCAACCTTGAAAACCTGGTCATGAGGTTGGCACTGGGAAAAAGTAAGGATGAAAAAGCCAGAGATCTACTTATTCTAGCCGTAGGAAACAGTGGTGAGTCCTGGAAAGATGGGAAGGAAATTAAAAAAAAAAAAAATACACACACACACACTTACACACGTATATATGTATGAATTATGTATGTAAATATATACATATATGTGCATATGCAAATATATACATATATACATACATGTATGTATTAAAGTTGTTCTGCTCTGAATTTTGTGGGGATATAAGAAACAAGGGGAGTGAGATGGTGATGAGCAAAGCTCATTGCCTCCCTTCTCTTCCTTATTCTACCTCCAACAACAACCCCCCCCCCACACACACACCCCACAATATTCAAAGCATTTAACAACTGGTATCAAAACTGTTCAAAACAGACATAAGCCCCCAGTGCCAGAAAAGGGTGGAGACCTCCTGTTGTGAAGGCCACGCAGCTTCTCCAGCAAGTGGCTGTGACCCACCAGCATGGGAGCTCTCCAATATTTGAACACCGGGCAGGACACGCTGGTGCATGGTGTTCACTATCAGCCTCGCACCTGAGGCTTTCAGGAGCCCAAACCACGAAGTGGGAGAGAATATAAGAAAACTCAACCAGAGTAGAAAAATTCAAGAATTCTGGGCCAGGAGCACACTTGTCCCTTAACGAGAAGCTCTAGAAGAAAGAGAACTTCTAGGACGAAGAAGCTTTTCATCCAGCCAGTTTCCATACGGCATGGTGGTAATGACACAGGAGCGGAGGCTACTAGATCGGTCTAAGGAGTTTTCAGATTTTTGTTGTTGATGTGTGCAATTCAAGAACTTGGTAGGAGGAGAATCAAGAGAAAGATCGGATCATTTATGTACAAGGTAAAGGCTTAGCAGGTCACTGCACACCCAGTGAGTAATGCGAGCAGATTTGTAACCTTCTAACACTTAGAAAATTTCCTTAATTCTCAGCCTCTCTCCCACATCTATGGTAACAAAAGGAAAATAGCAGCAGGTCAGGAGAGTGCTCCCTACCTCCTCCAAAGCCATCCCTTTCATACTGCTGGGTCAGTGTTCCTAAGCTTTCTGTGTTTTTAATGTGCTAATCTCCTTAAACATGACGACGGAGCACAGATTAAAATGAAAAGAGGGAATTATTTGCTGCCTCAAAAACGATCATTTAGAGAATGTTCTTTGACTGCTCATGTTTTGTGTGTTGTTGCTGTTTGTTACCTTGTTTTTATTTTAGTTAGTTAAATTGTCTGTTTTCCCTTTGAAATTAGCTATAGCTGGAAACTTCACCTTTACCACCTCATACAGTTTTCAGGGAAATACAAAGTAAAACCACATCAAGATACCACCAAATCTCTACCAGGTGAGCACAAATCAAAAACTCTGACAATACCATTTGTTGTCACATGTTGGCACGTGTGAAACAATGGGGGGGGGGACTCATACCTTGACAGCTAGAGCATAAATCTGTACCATTATTTCAGAAAACAATTTGGCATTCTCTAAGAAAGGGAGACAAGCATTCCCTATGATCCAGTGATTCTATTCTAGTATTCTCATTTGCCATAGCAAAAAAGGAAAAAAATAATAAAAATGGAAACAAGACAAATATACCCTAGTATATATCAATAAATTGTGGCTACAATAATTCATACACTGGAACACCATAAAATAGTGATAATGGAGAAATGCCACTGTTGTCATTGATATGACTGAATTTTAAAAATAAATAATATTGAATTCAAAAGACAAGGTGTCACAGGAATACACTGCAATTCCACTAATAAAAAAGTCAGCAAGTCAAAATTACATACCTCTTTCTTTTTTTTTTTTTAAGATTTTATTTATTTATTTGACAGAGAGAGAGAGACAGCCAGCGAGAGAGGGAACACAAGCAGGGGGAGTGGGAGAGGAAGAAGCAGGCTCCCAGCAGAGGAGCCTGATGTGGGGCTCGATCCCAGGACTCTGGGATCACGCCCTGAGCCGAAGGCAGACGCTTAATGACTGAGCCACCCAGGCGCCCCTACATACTTATTTCTTATACATACATATATGATAGAGCTAAACAGATAAGGAACAAAAAAATTCTATCAAAAATTCCGGCTGGAGTCGATAAGAGAGGGATGCTATGAAGGAGGGACGAACAAGAACTGCAATTGATTGGAAGGGTCCTTTTAATTTTGTTGTCGTTACTGTTATTTATATATTTGATATATATATAGAGAGAGAGAGCACAAGCAGGGGGAGCGATGGGCAGAGTGAGAGGGAGAAGCAGGCTCCCCACTGAGCAGGGAGCCTGATTTGGGACTCGATCCCAGGACTCTGGAGAGCAGAAGGCAGATGCTTAACCAACGGAGCCATCCAGGTGGCCTGGGAAGGTCCTTTTAAAGGGGGCCTTGGTTATTTGCCAATTTTGGTATTCTCCTTGAAACTATACATACGTGGCATATAGTCACTTGAATGTTTCACAGATCTCAAATAAGCTCAAATATAAAAAAGAAAGTAAAAACAATAGTTAACTTCAGACTAGCATGCATATACCAGTACCTACAGCTTGCTATTTTAATTTTTATTTCTTAGAAAGGTTATGGGCAAACTATCCAAAATAATTCACTGGAGAATGTAGGCCCAGTAGTCTAAGAGATGGGCTTTTTCTGATCTTAAAAATGAAAGAATTGGGGAGTATTAAAAGGCACCAACCTGCAACTAGAAGATGAGTAAGTTCTGGAGACCCAATGTACCGCAGCATAATGATAGTCAACAATACCGAATCGTGTACTTAGCTGCTAAGAGATTAGATCTTAAGTGTCCTCACCACAAAACGAAATAGACAATTATCTGATGTGACAGCGGTGTGAACTAAAGCTATGGTGACAATCACACTACAATATACAAATGTAACAACTCAACGCACTGTACATCTTAAATTTATACAAAGTTATGTATCAGTTATATCTCAAAAACAAGACAGTAAACATAACAATGGATGCTAATGAGAATTAACATAAAAACTTAAAACAAAACAAGAAAATAACAAGAATACAGTTCCTGAAGTTGCTTCCTTCTGCAGTTTGAACGTGGTTGCTAGAACTCCTAGTAGTAGCTCGAGTATGAAAAGTTAAAGGCAATCTTTTTTTGCCCCCCCTTAAACTGGTAGTTGAGTTAGACATGAGAAAACTTTAGGTGTTTGCTAGAATCCTGATAGGGTTTATTTGCCACAGTCCTGTCCTTCTTTGTTTATTTACTACGGGGCAGAATAAGGACAGCCAAAGCCATGGAAAGGACTTGTTCTGCCCTTTCCACTACTCCCGTGTTTATTAATAAATCCTCTGGCCCTTCCTGCCTCTTATTGACTGCTATTTCCTGAACTCTGGAAGAGAAATAAAATGGCCACGTTCTGTGTTATTTGGCCTCTACCCCTGCTCATCACATCTCTGTTGGACTTGTTCAACAGCTGCACTCACCAGAGTGCCCAGTGGGGAGGGGCGCCTGGGTGGCACAGTCCTTAAGCGTCTGCCTGCGGCTCAGGGCGTGATCCCTGCATTATGGGATCAAGCCCCACATCGGGCTCTTCCGCTATGAGCCTGCTTCTTCCTCTCCCACTCCCCCTGCTTGTGTTCCCTCTCTCGCTGGCTGTCTCTCTCTCTGTCGAATAAATAAATAAAATCTTAAAAAAAAAAAAAAAGAGTGCCCAGTGGGGAGGAGGCGTGTCAAGTAGAGAGGTTGCTTTTGACAGCATCCTGTAAGAAGTTACACCTTTCATACAAAGAATGTGTAGGCAAGAGTAAGAAAATAGGTCATCGCATTTAGGTAATAAGCTGGGATACATATGAGCCACCGCAGAAAATTGTGCACAAATTAGGGATACAAAGCATTAGTTTTACTCTCTGGGATTTGTTGTTGTGATTCTTGTTGATTTTGCTTATTTTGTTTTATTTATAACGGAATGCAAGTTTGACCACCCAATGTTTCCAAATGATTGGACTTCAGAAAATGCTTTACTTTGTATTCAGAATTTAGGCCAGTCTTCTTCTGGCCACAAGAGAGCCAATATCCAGTGTTACACGTTGGCAGCAGAGTTTGGGTTTTGTGCAAGCCTAACGGGCAGAGCATGTTAGAATAAAGAGGTCTCTGGAATAAGTGAGGGTCAAGAGATTTCTACCACTCATGGAATAAATATTTCTTCTCTGTGTGTCTCAGCCCAGTTCTAGGTTCAGGTGAACTACACCCGTTCCTTCAAGGAGCCTCCAATCTTGCTCTAGCAGCTGAATGCACCTCTACATAGAGGCAGTGCTGAGATGACTAAGGAGCAAAAACTATCTCCTAGAGTGGGGGAAAGCCTGGCCCTTAGGAGTTGAAGCCCTATCAGACATCCTCGGTAAACTGGGGACTCAGCCTCTGTGCTAGTTTTTCTCCACTTTCTCTTTATCTATATATTTTCTCTGTTCTTCTCTGCTCTGTTCTGTGCCCAGGAAGCTGACCTTCATGGCATCCCTTCCTGGGTTTCCTCGCACTCAGGCCTTTGGTTGCATCTAGTAAATGGCAAGCATCACAGAAAGATAGGAGGAGAGAAGATAAAATATGATGGAGGAGGACAAGAAAGCCTGGGTCAATTTCATCTTGCACCCTTTCTTCTGACTCCCACTCTGAAGGAGACCCTGGAGGATATGATGCTTTCTGTCTCTTGCCCCTTTCACTATAGTGATTATATCTCTTGATGTTGTTTTGTTTTATTTTGTTTTGTTTTTTGAGAGAGTACAGGGGGTAGGGGCAAAGGGAGAGGAAGAGAGAGAATCTCAAGAGGACCCCGCCGAGTACAGAGCCTGATGTGGGGCTAGATCCCATGACCCTATCATGACCTGAGCAGAAATCAAGAATCGGACGCTTAACCGACTGAGCCACCCAGGCACCCCTCTTGTTGCCTTTTTAAACTGTACCCATACGTGGGTAAATAATCCCCATTAGAAAGCTTTCCCAAAAGCCCTATTTGAGAATATTGTATGTTACCAGCTGAAAGCCGGCCTGAAACCAGTATTTCAAGAAGGAGAGGTGTGAATAGTCTTCTGGCCGCATGGGTGAGCAGACATCATCCACATTCCACCAACAGGGCCCCTCCCTCACTGTCAGCCCACAGGCACTGGCCTCTCAGCAACACCCTTATGAGAATCTGGAATTTATAGACCAAATATCAGCTAACTAGATACACAGTGGAGACAATGATGAAACTAGTCTGCTCTGTGTGCTCAGTGCAGGGATGGAGGGAGACACAGATAGACCTGGATTGCCATTTGATGAGTGCTCTGAGACGTATGCACAGAGAATGATGGGAATAAGGAAGTGACTCCGCTGAAATGGAAAGGGGGCTGGAGTAACGGAAGATTTAACTAAAAACGGTACATCTGCGCTGAAGCTTGAACATTAAGTTGGAATTCATTACACAAATGAGGGCAGCTGGACCGGAGTACTGGGTGAGCAGGACAGGGAGGCTGCTTCCGGGAGAGTAAACCATGTCTGCAAGAAAACAAGAGCCAGGAGGCCTGGAGAAACGGGGCCTGTAGGAGGAAAAGCAAAAACACAGCAGAGAACTGGCCAGGAAGAGATTAGGGAGTGTGCAAGGATATCACCCAAGAAAGCAGCCAGGGCCTCTAGTTCTGTACTTCAAGCTGAGGATGTATGTTCTGTTGGCCCCATAAATACTTGTAATAATCATTCAGCAAGGAATTAAATAATCCAATGTGGATTTTATTTATTTTTAATGATTTTATTTATTTATTTGACAGAGAAAGAGACCGCGAGAGAGGGAACACAAGCAGGAGGTGTGGGAGAGGGAGAAGCAGGCACTCTGCTGAGAAGGTAGCCCAACGCGGGGCTCAATCCCAGGACCCTGGGATCATGACCTGAGCCGAAGGCAGATGTTTAACAACTGAGCCACCCAGGTGCCCCTACAACATGCACTTTAAAATGTAACTCAGTGGCAGAGGTTGAAGGCTCCATTAGCCTGGTCACCAGGGTAGCATCTTGGCATCCTTCCTCTTCCCTAGCACCTCTGTAGGGCCCTAGGCCTTATGAACAGCAAGGATGATAATTAGCTGTTACGCGCCATAAGGACTCTCGGATTGTTCCTGGCCAGCCTCTACTGTAATTTGTTGCAGCATCCATTCTGATTGGCTTGAGCCCATGCCTCACCCTCACAAAATGTTTTTATAGGGCTCCTCTTCTAGGTTGAGATTATGGCCAGCTGGGATTGCTGAAAGGGGCCCTCCTGTAACGTAACTCACAACAGAAAATATGGACCTAGATGCTTTTCCCATCTTAAGTATTTCAAAATATTCTAAGAAGCCAGCACTCTTCACAGTTGAAAAGGTCTGATTTTCTTGTCATTTATTGCATAGTGGAGGTGTGATAAGGAGAGGGAAACTAGTTAGAAGGTGATGGTAAGCAGAAGTGCCATAGAGGGGAACTCATTGGGAGGGAGACAAAGGGGGGGTGGGGGATTAAGAATAATGGGTTTGGGTTAGGAATGTTGAGCCAGAGCTACATATGGGAAATGCTGTGAGGGGCTTTCTAAAACCTATGGGCCTGGAGCTAAAGAGGGAGGAGAAAATAGAGATGTGTCTTTAAAACAGAGATGTGCCTGTAGATGTCATCAGAAACGAGGTAGAGAGTTAACTTGTGAGTTGATGAGATCACCAGGAAACTGGGTCACTTGAGAAAATGAAGAATAATGGAACACATGAAAAACTCCTCATTTGAAAGGTGGCCCAAGAGGAGACTCACGGGGAAGAAGACCGAGAAGGAACGGTCATCAAGAGAGCACCCTGGAATGGGTCATCTTTAGGGTGACAATGTCCTGGTTTGCCTGGAATAGCTCTGGCTTCTGCTTGCTGCTCCAGCAACCTAACTGGTTCAGCACTTGATCTAGATGAAAGTGTTCAATCTGAACAATAAAATCTATGGTTTGAATTTCAATGAGTAGATAATTGGACGAGGGAGTGGTCAAGAGCGCCACATGCAGGTCTGTGTGAACCTTCCAGCCTACCCACCTTTGACGAGCCCGTGCTTCTCATCTCCCTAAGAAGTATTCCTCGCCATGAACCTCAAACACTTTCCTTGGGACTCATTTTCAGTAGTTTTTTAATTATCCTGGATACCGACTGTCTCTTTGTGGTCAGCAAGTCCATTTGGATAGTCAGTGTTTCACTGTTGATGTTTTAATTCTATGACAGCTGTTCTGGGCTGCGCCTGTTTTAGTGTCCATCATTATATTTCCTTATTAGCCTTTGCTTTTCAGATCCCTGATAGCTTTGGTGTCAATGAGTTAAAATTAAGTTGATCAGGGGAGAGTTATAAACCTGTCATATCTGATCTAATTTAAGTCCCCATCACTAACAGCCAAGCTGAGATTTTGGTCTTCATCCTATGTATGAAAATAATGCAACCCATCCTGGATTGGCAGTTTGTACCATGCTAACATTTTAATTGACTCTATTTGAATGAATAGTACATTCCCACAGGTTTTAGGGAAAAATTGATTTCTTGTGGGAAAACACTCAAACTACTAAATGCACATGAAACCCCACAGGAACCAAATTTAAACCTTAGAACATTTAATTACAAAGTCTTCTGTTTAATTGGTTTGCAAAAAAACCTTGTTGAGGAACTATTCCAATAGAGAAATGCTATTGGATAGGCCAAGTGCTACAATTTGACAATGTTTTCTCTTGTAAACTCCTTTATCACTATCTGAGTCGCCCTTATCGGACCTTTTATTTTATTTTTTTCCATCAGCAGATGGGCAAAGAAACATTCTCAGAAAAACCACCACTGCTGTATGTGTCTTTCTTCCTTTCATCAGAGGGTTACTCTCTACACAGAGAAGAACACAGAAGGAACATGCCAGAAGCCTAATCCCAAATATTGTGCCTGAGGCCACTACATGTGCTGGCCTGGCCCAGTGGTATCTGGAGGCACAGAACTTTCCAGGAAAAGATCCTAGCTAGAAAATCCAGTGCCCCCCACTCCCCACCCCTCCTTCTCTGGGTTAGCAACATATCTGATGGTTTAGCAGCATAAGATATCCACAGACCCATGCCGGTTAGGGCTTTGTAACCTGGGCTTCAGTGTAGCGTTCTCCTAGCCTATGAGGTATGGGCATCCCACACATATTCCCTCCAGTACCGGGGGCTGCACCTGCACCCAGCTTGTTGGACTAGGGACCTGACACTCCTTTCCTCTTTCTTAGAATGAGGTTTTGATTTCCAAAACCTGCTTCTCAAGGCCAAGTCTGGCCATACCCTCCTTTCCCCACATCCCTTTCCTCCCCTTATTGTACTATTCTAAATCAACCCATGCCCAGATTGTACCAATTTCCTCAGACCTGGCATTTTGTCCTCTTAACCCCATCACAGGAGAAGCAATCTCCCTATTACTGAATTAGCTGTACAAGTCTAAGAAGGGTGGGACCCACTTAATCCCTGTTCCCCCATCAGCTGTCAGGGCCCAGCATGGCTTGAAATCATTATACAAGGTTTTATGACAGCACATTGTTCCCTTTTATTCTCTTTTCTCCTTAATAAGCTTGGGACAGCATTGTTCGGAACACAATTCCCACCTCACGATTACATTTTGACACGAACAGCAGTCCTAACGGCATATCTTACCTGTACTGCCGTGTGTAACTTCACTGATAATCCCACAAAGACAGTAAAATTGGTCAAGAGACGGCACCACCTGAGATGCTGGGTGAAAGCCCTGGGACAGGATCGCAGCTTGAATCAAGAAAATCACTTCACTGGGAGCAGATATTAATTCAGTCAGGTAAATTATCACATAGAATGTGAGCTTTACCTAAGAGTTTATTTATGTGAATAACTTGTTTATTCTGGGTACATTTCCTGGTTTACAGAGTAACACGATACAAAGTCATCACAGATCACTTCTTCAAATTTGTCTCAGAAACATGTAAATTCCATGGAACTGTGTGTGTCTGTGGGGGGGGGGGTACTCCAGAGTTGCTATGTTTAGAAGCCACAGAACTGATTGATTTCATGGTTCAAAATAGAAAGACAAGACCCAAGAGAAGGAAGGGATGGAGGCAGGGAGGGAGGGAGGGTGGGAGGGAGGCAAAGAAAGAGAATAAATTCTAATCAGGGAAAGGAAAGACCCATGTGGCAGCATTTGTATTTCTCTGAAAACCAAGGGGTCACTTCTTTGCAAAAACAGCAATCAATTACTGTGTCAGTTAAGGTTCTTTGATTGCAAGTAACAAAACGTGCTCTGGCCAAAGCAAAAAAGGAACTTATTGAAAGAACTGCTTGGAAAGAATGAAAGAAAAAATTGGACTCTCATCACTGAAAAGAGAAATCGAGGCAGTGCTGGGATGTTGGTTGTAAAATTTCTCACACAGTCTCTCAGTGATACTCCAGTCCGGATACGTGAACTTCAACCACTAAATATCCTTGTGGTATTCTTCAGACTAAAACTGAATAAAATTGAAAGGAGTGTGGGTTTGTCCCAGCTTGGGTTTCCTACTCTCACACCTCAGTCACAGATGGTAGAGCATTCAGTGCCCTCAGGGATGCCCCAAAGTGAGACGGGGGAAAGAATCCTAGACATGGCAAAATCAGGCAGTGCCCTGCACAGCTGCCATGTTGTGGACGAGCACAGCACCATGCTTCAAACATCACATTGTGTCCATGCAACTGTCTGATCTTATCCTTCCACCAGCCTCACCAGTGAGGTAGTAGTGTCCTAATGGCATTGCTAAGGAAAGAGAGGAACAGGGAGATTAATGGACTTGCACAAAGTTAACATCTAGTCAGTGGCAGAGCCCAGGCTAGATCTTGGCATGGCTTCTGCTAAGCCATCTAATAGGATCGCTTGCCTGAAACTTCCTGTTTTCCAATTTGAGAGGAAAATAAAGCTCAACGAGTTTCTATTTAGGGCTGAAGTTCAGGTGATATGCACGTTACAGTAATACCAGTGGCTGAAATACTGAAATACTTCCCAACCAGTTGGTAAAGAGCCACGGACTCTCTAGATGCCATACGTGGGATGACCACGCTGGCCATCTGACCCTCTCCTTGAGTCCTTAGACCTCCCCATTCTCCAACAACTGAAGATTTAATGCCTGGCATTCCAGGGGATGGCTAGGATTCCGCCACTGACTTACGGCTGGCATTTGTGGTCAGCTTCATACCAAAATATGTTGAATTTCACCACTATTCTACTTTAGTCTCAGGAAAGAAGATAGCAAGTCTTTAAATAATGGGGTCCGCTTTAGATTCCAAAATTATCTGTGCAATATTTGAAATAAAAACAGTTAGGTCATCGTTTTCACAATGGTCTTAACAAAGAAAAAGAAAACTAATAAAAGCAATTTACTTCTTGGCCCACAAAGTCTGTACCTCACTGAATTTTCCATTTTGGTGCCCTTTTTTACTTAGCATTTTCCCTAATTTATTAGAAACATTAATCTAGTGGGAATGTGTGTCTTTGCTACAGTTACGAGGAAAAAAAAGAAAAAATGTGATGCATGGTGGGGTAGAATTATCCTTTACTCATTAGCCAGGCTCCAAGAGAGTCTCTAAGAGCCACTCACCAAGAAGACCATAAATCACAGGCAAGACTTTTCCCAGAGGACTCTGAGATACTGTACTCTGTTATCTCCCCAAACGTGATGGTGCTTACTTTGTATTCCAGCTCCACTTTTCCACATTATAACACATTCATTTAAATGCAGATTTTGTTACTCGGCTTAACATCATCAGTCTATCAGACAAACACCTGTGGGGAAATAGAAATTAACCTATCTCTGTACATTAGTGGGAAGCACGAAGCTTGCCACAATTATCAATTTACCCTCAGGGTCACCTTTTTTAATCTTTCATACATTAAGAATCCTGTTCAGAATTGCACTATCATGCCTTGCCATCCAAAGTGCTGTCCCTCTCATTAATGGGACAACTTTGGCTATACCACAGCATGGGGAACTCATCCATAAACCCAGGAAAAAATGTCATGCTGGGGGGAAGTGCCACTGACAGATGTGCTGTTATCAGTGTGATACATCACAATGCATCCACCGCTCTATCTGTAGGGCTAGAGGATGGCTCTTCACGAGACAAGAACATTCAGGCAGAGAACCCAAAGCAGAAAGATAAGAGCCTCATTAGAAGTCTTCTGACTGCTCACTCGTGGAGGGCACTGAGGGGTGAAAATCAGCCTTCCAGGAAAAGTGAACCCAGGAAATCCACCATAAGAGCTTATACAAGTGTCACAGAAAAGGGCTTAGGACATCAGAGCTAACATTACTAAGTGGCAGCCCCGTGTACTAGAAACAGTATTTCAGTCCATACTTAACAGCAAATCGGGAAGGAGGGATGACATTTTCACCATTTAACAGAGGAGGTTCAGAGATTACATTACATACAGCTGTTGGCCATGGTGTCTCACTCCTCTAAACTATGTCCCACCCCATGAGTTCAAAAGCGAGAAGTGTCTGACAGCACATGAAAGCCTGGCCCCATGCATATGTGCATTACTGCCTATCCGAAGTGAGGACTCAGAGTGAGGTTGCATAAGCCCTGCAAATTGAGATCTCAAGTTTTAAGTACCAGGCTCAGTACGGTATCTTTCCTGAGCCCTCAAACCAGGGTTAGATACCCCTGGGGGCCCCTAGAGCATCCCATAGTCTTTTCCCATACACTCAACACTATTAAAATTATCTGCCTGGAAAATGCCTTTCTGAGTGGACTGAGGTCCTCATGAAAACTGCTGCTGTGATGTTTTGCTTACCAAAGCCCCCACGCTTACTCCAGTGCCTGACACTCGACACATACATATTGCATGAGTAGTCAATCCCCAACTCAGTCCATGGCTAAGGGAAACTGACATCCTGATATGAATATCTTCATCAAATGAATGTACCTCCAACGGTACAGGTGGAGGCATCCGAGGTCATAGCTCCCTAGAACTGGCTTCTCCTTACTCGTTTGGCTCTGAGTCCAAGTTGCCCAAAGAAGCACTTGGTTAGTTTTAGATGTCCAACCTAGGTTTTCTGCAGAGGTAACGTGTGTAGGTCAGCTGCCATAAATGCCTTCTCTCCTTGGCAGTTTCATTTCTCAACCAAAAATCAGCACTGGCATCTTAGTCATTCATTTGCCCTTTATGCAAAGACTGTGGGGCTAGTTCCCTAGATTTTGAGTGCAGTCACATGGTGACATACGCTGGACCTCTCAGCAAAGACCCAGACCCGGAAATGCAGTGACCCACTGTGGTATCATACACTGAGAGATCAGCAGTGTTCCTATCGTGGCTTTGCTGTCACGTGACGTATAAGCACAATTTGGTTCATTCTTTTTTTTTTTTTTTAAAGATTTTATTCATTTATTTAAAAGAGAGAGAGAGAGACAGCCAGCGAGAGAGGGAACACAAGCAGGGGAAGTGGGAGAGGAAGAAGCAGGCTCCCAGTGGAGCCCAGTGTGGGGCTTGATCCCAGGACTCCGGGATCACGCCCTGAGCTCAGGGCAGACGCTTAACAACTGAGCCACCCAGGCACCCCAATTTGGTTCATTCTAAGAAGAAATGGAATATATCTAGAAAGTCAGAGGCAAAACTTACTAGAAATTTTATAGAACTTTCAGGGAAGGAGGAGTAGTTGATGGTTTTGTGGGAAAATACAGACAATCATTGTGGTTGGAGAGCTTGGTCACATCTGTAAGCTTCTTTTATTGAAATACTCATAGATCTTCTTAAGATCCCTGTATTTACCAATCCTCCCTCAAAAGCAGACTCCCTTACACTACAAACTCCCTTCTCTCCGAAGAGTCTACTGACTAGACTTTCCTAAGAGCTCCAAGCTAAAGACGGAGCTCGTGTGGGTCCACAGGACTTACTCCTTCATTATCCATATTGGTCATGACCCTGGAATGCATCGCTCTTCCCCCTCTGGTAAAGTACACAACATTCTTTATAGGAGGAACCATTTACACAGTTTATATATTTACATCATTCTTTCTCGGGGCGCCTGGGTGGCACAGCGGTTAAGCCTCTGCCTTCGGCTCAGGGCGTGATCCCAGAGTCCTGGGATCGAGCCCCACATCAGGCTCCTCTGCTGGGAGCCTGCGTCTTCCTCTCCCACTCCCCCTGCTTGTGTTCCCTCTCTCGCTGGCTGTCTCTCTCTCTGTCAAATAAATAAATAAAATCTTTAAAAATAAAAAAATAAATCATTCCTTCTCTTCTGTGTCATATTCAGATACAAATAGTAATGTCATTTTTCAAAATCAGTCGGGAGGTACAGAACACTGATGTATGCTGATTCATTCCTAGGCTTTCTTCTAGTAGAAATGGATAAGTTTCAAAATGAAATGGTTATCTCCATTGAGATAAGTAGCACTTTTTAATAACTCCAGATATACCCTTATAATCATTTAGTCACATATTCTTCACAACACATCAGCCAAATCAAATTGGAAGACAAGAGAATGCAAACCCCGGAACAAAATTACATTTTAAATAGTTTGGATATTTAAGATATGTCTATTTGACAGACTAAGACAAGAATTGTCAGATTTAGAGGATCCAAAAAGAAATCCCAAAGGAAAGAGTGTCTCTGCAGAGAGTTATATAATAAATGCAATTCATGAAGTTTTACATATTACAAAGTCATTTCAAAATCATCTCATTAAATGTCACACTATTTGTGTGAAGTAAGGTAGGACTCATATTACTGCCACACTGGAAACTTGAGGAAACTGAGGCACAAAGAAAAGTGTCCACACTCTCACAAAGTAGCTGACTGGGGATTCAAAGTCGGGTTTCTGACTTTGATTCTGGTGTTCTTGACAAAACATAGAAATCTAATTACTTTTTATTACGAAGTTTTCGTTGAAATATCACAAGGAACACATATTTATTATAAAAATCAATGCACGGTAGCCAGCCTGTCTTTATTAATGTGTCTAGCCCCGGAGGGTAAGAAGAAGGAAAGTGCTCTGTGCCTGCCATAAAGCCTTTTACAACTTAGCTGAGGGACAACACAAACAACAAGAGAACCTGGAAAGCTGTGCCACCCAACTGATTTGTTCGTAAGTCTGGAATTGTCAGAGCGAGTGAAGGGCACTGCTGACCTGAACGGGATCACGCAAGCCTGCCTGCCAGGCACCAACACTTAGTCCATGAGAAACAGAATTCCAAAACACAGTAAGCTCACAACCAAGACTTTTGGGTTACCGATAAAATGGGAAAAATAAAACAGAAAAGCAATCAAATCTATCTCAACTCCTGCCAAGGTATTTTTTGACATATACTGTTTCCCCAAATCATTCAAATGGCATCTCTCTCCCCTGCCCATCATTTAAGATAGTAGTAGATCACTTCAGATTTCATTCATTCATTTCTTCATCTAGTCCTCCCAGCAATTACTTATTGATTGCCTATTATGTACAGCGTGCTCTTTGGGATGTTATGAATATAGCAGTGAAAAAAAGAAATACAATCCCTGACCTCATCAAGCTTCCAGTTTGATGGGGGAACACAGACAATACACAAACAATTAGATGAGCAGGATAAAAGGAATAATAGCTACAGAGTAAAATAAAGCAAGAAATAGAACGAGGGAAACCATTTTGATGTCCGGAAAATAGATTATCTCCTAAAATGTGATTAAGAAAGTTTTAGTAAAAAGTTAACATTTGAGCGAAGATCTGAAAGAGGAAATAGAGCAAGAGTTGCTGCTTTGTAGGAAAATAATACTCGAAGTAGAGGAAACAGCGTCTGCAAAGACTCTAGGGCAAGAGTGTCCCTGGCATGTTGAAGAGACGGCAAGGCAGACGAAGCTCTGGGATGGAGTGAAGGAGGGTGACTGTAAGAAGAGAGGAGAGAAAGCACTCAGGGGTGGGAGGTGGGGGGGACACTGTAGGTCACAGAGGGCCTGGTCGTGCCTCGAAAGGACATTCACTTTTAACTTCAGTAAAATGCGGAGTCCCCGAGGTATCTGAGCAGGAGAGTAAGGTGATCTAATATGTTTTACAAGACTGACTCTGGTTGCTGAGAGAGAATATGTTAAAGAAAACAAAAGGAGAAGCAGCAAGGCCATAGCTGACATATATGGTAGTCCCGACAAGAGATGATGGCTTGATCCCCGCTCTGCTTCTTTCTCCCTATTGCTTGAATGGTCCCACCCATTCCAATTTGTTCCTTTGCACATCGTCAATATCCTGATCACTTCCAAGTCTATCTCTAACTTGGACCCCTCCTGTTAGCTCCAAGTATCTTACAATAGCTAACAACCAAGCCCCTCTTTCTGAACACCCAAACCACAGCATGATGGTATTAAATTCATTAATTTAATCACCTAAATAATCACCTTAGTAAATTGGGAACGCTTTATTTCTCATCTTAACTAATGGCATTACACACTCAATGTCTACTTATAAGTCTAAATCATACTCCATTCTTACGCCTCATCAAATAACCATTCGCCTATACCTTCAAACCTGTTACAACCCTACTATTCCTATTGCAGTCCAGCACATCCTCTTATTTTTCCAGAAGTACATACGTAAGGTCATTAACAACTTTCATAGGTAGGATGGATCCACTTAAATACACAGATACAAAAGCTCAGCCTAGGCCCAGCAAAGACCCAATTATTCCTACCCAAGGTAGCATAGTCATTATTTGTACCAGACGCTTTCTCCACTGTTTCCTCCTTATTGCCAAGAGACGCACATTCTAAAGACCTACTGAAAGGATTTTAGCAGATTAGATGCAAATTAGAGAGTGTTATCTTCTGTTTGTATGAATAATGCACTATACTGGATCAAGGGCAACAACTAAAAATGCTGAAATAATTCAAGCTAAAAAAATGAGCGTTAAACACAAGCAGGGAAAGGTAACACGGAGAGAAATGCGTAGATTCAAAGAGAACAAACAGGTTCAGGTGGACTGGCCAACAGTAGGATGATGAAGAAAGATGTTGAGGAAGAAAGAGATGTAAAGGTGATTCCTGGTTTTCAGGTTTATATGCTTAGTATGGCTCACTGATTTCCCAGATCATTGCAACTCTTACTGAGGCCAGGGACCATGAAATGGGCCCTAGGAGGAAAGTGGGACATTATCTGCAAGACTTCAGAGTGGTGGTCATTCTAAAGCATTTAGTAGAGACTTCAGGTCTTGAGTTGGGGGATAAGAGATAACATACCACATCCCTCCCTATTCTCTTCCAAGTCGCAGTTTGTTCCCCTCCTTCTCGGATATGCTCCACTGCTCTGCAAGAGAATACCAGCACTTCTCTTAGAGAATACCAGCACTTAGGTCCTGCACTGACATTCTGGTCCGTCCTTACACATAGTTTTCAAAGCCATTTGTTTCAGCCTTATACACATAATGTATACCTCTTGAGATCAGAGAGCTTTCTGCAAGATGTTTTCTATCCATCATTCTATTTCATCTTCGTAAGCTCCCTGGGAATCACTAATTCCCAGCTGGGAAAACTGAGGCTCTGCCTGGACATCACAGAGTGAGACTTTACTTGCAGGTTCATGAGGCAGCCAAAACCTACATTTCTGCCCCATACACAATCTTAAAACTCTCATTGATGGATTTATTACTCAGAAGTATCCAATAAATATTTCAAATATATGCCATTCGATTCACAAACTCATATTATATAACTTCCTGGAATCTAAGGAAATGGAACAAGGCTCTTCTGGATTCTCCTATTTCGGGTTTAGAGAACACTGAAGAGACCATTTAGATGTAAGAAAATGATGCCACTACAAAGAAATCAAATCATATTCTTTCTAAAAATCATCTTGGAAAATGATAAGCCTTAAATAGCAAGGCAAGGTCAAGAACATGTGAAGAAATGAAGGAGCAGATTGCTAATTATCATTTTTATTACCTTCTAGGAAAGAACGGAAGGTTTGTCTGTAATTGCTTTAGTAGGCAGTCATAGCGAATGAACCTGAAAAATGCAACATTCCTTCTCCAGAATGGTTCGTTGTCTCAATTTCCCCTTTGAAAGTATCAGCCAAGCCACTTTTTAACTGTTGGTAAAAACAAAATCAAACAGAGTTACGGCTCAGCATGGGAGGGAGTTCATAATGTTGGCGCTTTGCCTCCAGCAGTATGGGATTCGCCCAGGAAGAGAATGATTTTCCAGCTGAATTCCACACTCTTGCTGCATGACGACTGTGTGAGGGACATATTCATGTGTTATTTCACTTAATCATCATTAGGTCAGGCTTTCTCCTTCTCAGGACATCTTTATCCCCCCCCCACCCCCGAGAATCGCTAGTATCTACTGCCTCTTCCATTTCGAGTGGGCTTTTGTTTCTGCTGATCGCCCTGGTCTCATCTCTGCGGGGCAAGGCGCTGCTTTCATCATGTGTTTTTGTGGATGTCCTAGAGCCTCTTCTGGAGCCCTCATGTCCAAACTGAGCTGTGGTCCATGAAATGGACTACCTCCATGTGACGGTATTATATTCTATGAACCTCTTGCACCTTAATGTCTTAAATGGTTTTACTGAACATTGTTCTTTAAGTTTTTGCTCATGTCCTTTTTTTTTTTTCCTGAAGAACCCACACAGTGCCTTACGGATACCTGGGCTGGACCAACTCTGAGTGACAGGCCACAAGCAATTCTCTAAATGATTCCTCTTCATTGAGAATAAAAGCTTGATCCTGAGCCAAACCTATGAGTGACTCTACTCCCCTAGTAACTCCCACACCCTTTTTGTCTCAGCTATTTGTCAATCCACGTAAGTCTGTCTTCCAGCTATGAGAGAGAATCACTGAATTGCAAAGGAGAAGGGCATATTTAAAGTCAAAGAAGCCATCCACCCAGCAACGGTAAATCCCCACTACAATATCTCTCCCAAGTGGCCATTTAGCTTCTGATGAAGACACACAGTGATGGCTATAAGATGGTGTTTCTTTCTTTTGAGCTAAAATATGCCTCTTTAACTTTCACAAACTGCTCCTGCCCATGAGTTCATACCAAAGGTGCAGTGAAAGATGTTTTCTTTTTTTTCTCAAGTCTCATTAGTGCTGCACAATGAGGATTATGTCACCAGAAGAAAAATCAACACAAAGTGAGAAAAAGAATCACTCTTATTCATTTTATCTTAATAATGGGATTTTAAAAATATCTTCTGTTCTACAGCATGCACCACATCAAAAGGGTAATCATAGTGAAATACTAAACTCCAATAAAATATTATTATTTGACTTTTATTTTTATTTATGTGTTTAAGAATGAGAAAGAAAAACAAGATAATCTCAAAATGATATGCAAAATCTGGGAGCAGGAAGGGGACATCCAGCAAGCATTTTATGTTAATTAACTGCCCTAGGCAATACTCACTACAATAGATGTCTCACATCTCACAGGCAACAGAATTAGAAAAAAACTAGTGGTCTGGGGGAGAGTGACTGGTATTCATTCCCAATCTGCTAGCCAGTCCTGTAACAGAGATCCAGCAATCTTTAGCTAGAGTCTGAGAAAAAAATTACAAAGTTAATTTAGCAGCATCTTTCATAAGTTTAGATTTTAAATGTGAAAATCAATGCATCCCATGTGGTATGCTATTTGGCACCATGTACTAAAAACCTTAAAAACAAAAAGCAACAACAAAAAAGATTCAAACTGTAGGAGTCCTTAATTCTGCTTTTGGGAATTTATCCTAAGAACATAATCTGAAATAGAGAAACAGCTTATGCACAAAATACTCATTGCAGTGTATGTTTCATGGGAAAAATTTGGAATTAATCTAAATATTCAATAATTGGAGGGAAGGCTAAGTAAACTTTGTTATTTGGTGTTTTGCTGAATGTAAACATCTGCAAAAAAGGTTATTTACAACGAGGTGATGGTAGCATGGGGATATGTAAAAAGAATAAAACAGGATAAAAATATATGGACAGCATGCTCTCAAATACATTAAATAAATAGCTATAAAGATAAAGACTGGGGGAAATAAGCAATCATGCCAATGGAGAGTGCTGGGAAACGGGCAATCGTTTTATAATTCTTTTTTCTTTCTTTCTTTTTTTTCAAAATGAATACAAATAACTTTTAAATAGGAAGGGAAGGATATCTTACATTAAAAAAAAAAAAAGCTGACTCCTTCAGAAACAGAATATCATCTCACATCCAAAGCAGCTGTGCAGATTACAGTGGTGTTATTACCAGGTTTATGAAATATGAATGCTGACCTTGTCTCCTTGCCTGTACTGACATTGAGTGCTGTTTACTGGAGGCCAATTACTTTTTCTCTTACCTTTAATTCTTCTCCAAGTTTTATCACTTACTACCACCACAGAAGCCTAAATTTGACCAACTCGGTCTCCTTCTTAAAGTAACATTTTCTTCTTTTGTCTCAGAATAGTTCCAAATATATTATAAGAATTGTTCGCATAATGCTCATGCCAACATTTTGCCCATGAGGGCATCTTATCAGAAAGACCACATCTGAGTCTGTAGTCTAGGCAGCTCTCAACTCCATTATGAAATTAAATAAATGCCAATTCTAATGAACAAGGAAACTAAAATCTCATCAATTATCTTCTGAAGCCTTCAGAATGGCCTTGCTCTCTTGAGGCAAGAACTCACTGAGAATGTTTTTATCATCGTATCTCTCCAAGGAGAAATGGCAGAACCCCAGCACTTTGCATCTTCTCCTCTGGGCTGACACACCAAAACAGACAAGAGTAGACACAGCTGGCCAGAGGGGGCCACAGGTAGATTCACCAGGAAGTTGACGAAATGTAACTATGCCCCCCGCCCCACTTGCTTGGGGTTCCACTGAAGACCGTTTTTATGTTTTGAATTTGTAGTTTTCTAGAGACTGATGAGGGAACAGAGGGCAAGCTGAGGACTGCGCAGAGGCTGACACCCTGCAACCACCCCCCAAGACCTGAGTCTCCCTCAGTTTACACATGTCCTAGTGATTTACAAGGAAGCAGCTTTCTTATCAATAGCCTAACTTCCAGAGACCCATAATTCAGTTTCCTGAAGCCCTAACATTACTATCCCCTCCATAAAATTGAGGGAGGCTGAGGCAGAAGGAAATGTAAATAAAATGGAATTTCTTTTAAACCCGCAGCCCATTGATAAGGGCATGTGACAGGAGGAAAGTAACATTCTGGGGAAGCTCCCAACTATCTTACTGTTAACACCTTCTAGAGGGAAAAACAACCTTAACTTGACAATAGCAAGGCCTCCAGTATCCTGTGAGTCTTCTTTAACATATGAAAGTACTTTCTCAGTCACCCTTTTTCTTACCCCCCCCCAACCCCATGGTATATAATCAGCCACCCCTCACAACCCAGGTGCAGCAGCTCTTCCTGCCCACAGGTCCTGTCCCCGTGCTTTAATAAACCACCAATTTTGCACCAAAGACGTCTCAAGAATTCTTTCTTGGTTGTCGGCTCCGGACTCTACCCCACTGAACCTCACCTATATCCCACAACCTCGTCAGAGACCACTTAAGTTGCATAAGATACATACCCCACAAAATTTAGATTCACCAATGGACATGGCCAACGTTCACAGATTACTCTCAACAGCACTTGGAGGGCAACACGGATCCCTGATTCTTTTGATGTTGATTTTTGAGAGGTGAGACCTAATTGGGCAAATAGAAGTGGAGAATACAGGGGAGAGAAGAGCAGTAGTGAAATGCAGGTAAAGGGCTGTGAGACAGACAGAGATCAAGTATGACAAAATGCTTTGTTCACCCTAAAGAACTGAGATTAAAATCAGGTCTTGGTCCTTCCCAACAGAAAAAAAACCTAACCCTTGTGATTTATTATGACACCAAGGGTGAATTTAGAGACCACAGGAGGAATGGCTTTGGGACTATCATCATTCAAAGCTCAGATTAAGAAAGAAAAGCATATTAGCCCTTCTCTGTGTCTGCTATGCTTACAATAGCCAATTCTTAGTGGCCAAGATCTCAGGTAAGTATGTTATTTTGGATTGCACAAAACATACTCATAAAATTTCCATTTCAGAAAATGGTGGAGAGGACTTGTAGTTTCACTTTAACAGCAATCACCGCAGAAACACTGATTATTAACAAAGGGCCTTAATAAGCTAGTTCAGTTCCTTCATTTACAGATGGAAAATAGAGTTTAAGAAGTGCCATGCCTGGGGTTATAGACTTAACAGCAAAGCAGGGATATCAGTGCTTTTCCCATATATGCATTTCCAGACATGCACGTCTTTGCATATTGGATGATACATTTTTTTGAAGAAAAATCAGTTTCCTGATATGCTAAGGAAAAAAAATAAAAGTACGTTGATGTTATCTGAGTTTGTCACACAGGGGTGCACATACGAACACATCATAGTGGAAGAAAACGGTAAGTATATCTTACCACGTGTCCTAGTATTTCAAAGCCCCATAATAAAAGTTTTGAAAAGGACTATATTTGGATTTGCTTACTGATCTTTGTTCTTATTTGATTACCTGCAAATTGTGCAGAGGAGCAGAAGTTGGCAGAAGACAGAAAACTAATTCTCTTTTCTATTTAGAAGTACAAATTTCAGATGCTTTCTCCGATCCCCACACATCACCTAGAAATACATTTAGCATTTTATTCTAAGGACTGTGTTTGAATTCAGAGAACAATGAAATCACAGTAAACCAATGCCCTGGGTAACACCCAATTAATGCACAACTGTTTTCTGGTGGGGACAGAGTTACTATTGTCTGAAACGGAATACAAAATATAGTTTTAACCTGGTCCTGGGATCAAATGTACAAAAGGGATCAATTATATCTGTGAAATAGCAAGGTGGAACTGGACACTTAACTTTTGGGAGATTACTGACTTTTCTAAACTGCAATGGATGCTGTCCTCAAACAAATGTCCTTCTGCAAATGCTCACCAACATTTGCATATACTTTCAGAGGTTTAATGGACTAAATCCAAAGACGAAGGTCCATACCTCATCTGCCCAATGTGACAGAACGTGAACTGATATATTCATCTTCTCTTTCTGAGCCTCAATTCCTCTATTTACAAACTCTGTCATCATGAGGCTTGATAATGTCTAAGACAATTTCCAGCTCCAAGATGTTCTCAGTTTCTATGAGCTTACTATCCAGTATGTACTGGAGAAATAAACTTATATAATATATAAGCACCCTGAGCTCAGTGGGAAATTTGAATTTAAGGTTTCTCAGAGGTTCCCAATGACATTAGTAATTATGTTGATGATTTTTGTTTTAATCGCCACTGAATGTTCCTTCATTTTCACTTAAAAGGAAGAAAGAATTATCCTGACAGGACAGAGAATATTCCTAAGACAGTTACCTAGTTCACTTTGGTTCTGCATGAGATTGAAACCATTTAGCAGAAAATTAAGTTAACGTTTGCCAAGAAATTAAGATAAAATGTGAGGATCACCATGTAAAGCTATTTGTCATTCTGGAAAGAATGGATGATCCATGTCAACCTTCAAACTCAGCTCCATGAGCACCTGGAAATTATCAAGAGTTTTAGAAGTGACGGACAAATGGAGTTTGACACGGGTAAATGCCAGTTGATTCAAAGAGTAAAAGGACAACTGACTGTGACAGATTCACTGCCCATGAAGATCGAATTATTGAAATATGGTGTTTCAAGAATCCTAGAAGGGCTAGGTTTTGCTGTCATAAGAAGATTAATCTCAGGGCAATTAGACTAAACTTGAAGAAAATACTTAAGAATGCTCTGATTCTTCCTGATAGCTCATGATTTTGAATTCCGTTTATTTTCTTAACCAAAGCAGAGAGAGCATAGGTAATCATCTGATGACATGTAAGAGAAAGAGGAAGGCTCCTGAGCTTGCAGAAGCAAAGCTAAAGGACATTCTTCCATTTATTTTCAAGCCAGAGGGCACGCAAGCAAAAGCTGATTCAGGGCCTTGCCTGGAGTTGATCCCTGAGCAGCCCCCATGAAATGTCAACAAAGATCGATATCACTGGTGATTTATATGCAGGCGGAAATATATTTGCATAAACCTATGACTAATAAGGAGGAAATGAGACTCTAGTTAGATAGCTGAGATTATGTGTATCTGTAAACAATAGGGAAAAATGATTGTACCCTTAGATATTTCAGAGAGCAGCCCTAAGTTTCTGCAAAGGTAAGACAGTTTAAAAAGTTCCACTATATATTTTCCTTTCATTCACTCATTCAACAAGTATTTTCTGAGTACCTCCTCTGTCTCAGACACCATTCTAGGTGCTCAGAGTACACCAGTGGGAAAGGACCAAATGTCTGTCCTTGTGGAACTTACATGTTAGAGACAAAAATCAGACAATAAACAATGCCCATGTTAAATAAATAAATTATGTAATGTGTTAGAAGGTAATATACCCTATGGCAATTGTTTTTTTAAGAATTTGAAATAGGACAGCAAGATCAAAAGAGTGAGGTGGCAGGTAGCTTGCAGTGTTAAATATATGGTAGAAATCACTGAAAGTGTAAGATAGCTGCAAAGACTTAAAAGGGTTGAGGTAGTTAGGAAAGCTCCCTTGTGGGCAAAGAGCAATGGGTCAGAGGGAACATCTGGAGCCTAAGTTGGAATGCGGTGGTGTGACTACAGTAGGAAAAGCACGAGAAGAGAAGGAGACAGAGGATCAGAGGTAGACCACTGTAAATGCTTCAACTTCTTCTGAGTGAAATGATGAGCTGGATTTCCTGCATGGTAATGATAAGATCTGACTTAAGATTTGATCACTTTGACTCCCATGTTGAAAATAGACTGTAGATGAGCAATGTCTGGAGTAGGGAAACTTGTTTAAATCTTCATTTTATTATTTATTATAAATAATCCGGGCAGGAAATACTACCGATTTAGATCAGAGTAACAGCAACAGCAATAATGAGAAGTGGGTAGATTTTGAGACAGGAAAGGTAGCTGGTGAATTAGGTTTTGAGAAGAACAGAAATTAAGTATTGGAAATGTTGAGTTTGATATATCTGTTCGACATCCAAGTAGAGATATAAAGTAGACATTTGGAAATACAAGTCTTGAATTTGGAAAGGAAGTCTGGGCTGAAGCTGTAATTTTGGAAGCTGTCAAAATTTAAGTGGTACGTAAAGCCATGAACCTGCATTAGATTCACCAAGTCACGAAAAGAGAGAGATAAACAGAGAAGGGCATCAAGGATTGAGATGCCCCCATGTTAAAAACTTGGAGAGAAGTGAGAATGAGTAAAGAGTGAGGTAGGAGAAAAATCAAGAGAAAGTGTATGATGGTGGGAGCCAAATGAAGAAAGTACACTCAACAGGAGGACATGGCAGCCTTAATTTTGTGACCTCCTTAGACAAGTTGCTCAACTTTTCTGTGTCTCAGTTTCTCTATCTGACTAGACAGGAGGTTGCAATTGCCTTTAGGTAACAATTTCTAGAGAGACAGCACTGGATTGTGGGAAGATTCAGAGAGATTAAGATTTATATTTTAGTTTAGAAGCTGTTTGACCTCGGGCAAGAAACTTCTTGGATCCTTAGCATCTTCATCTTGAAATGAGATAATAATGACTATTCCCCTGGAATTTGGTAAGAATTGAATGAAATTGCACAAATGAATTGGCCAGAATAGTATCTGGCACATATCAGGTACGATAAATGTGATTTGCTTTTGTTGTTTGTTCTACCATGTCTCAGACCAAGATTCAAATTCTTTTAATGGACATCTTCTGCATGATCGACTTCAACTTTACTCTTCGCTTAATGAAGCAAGGCTACTGTCCATTTGTAACAGTCCCTTAGCTTGAGGCTCTCCTGTGACTGTTTGGCTTAGATTATTGCTTCGCTCCTTACAATAACTTCAATGCCTCAACCTCTGCCCACCTACCCTTGGCCCATGCTCTGAATTCCCTGAGCTCCAATCTATGCACTGTTGAGTCTGCTGCCAAAGCCGTGACAGGGGTAGGGAAGATTATTTCAGAAAACTACCAACAGAAATATCAAGTAGACCTAAACCAGGGAGACACTAAATGTTTTCTGGTATAAATTTTCAGACCATTTTCTTAGATAGATTTTCAGGTCTTTAAGAATATAAAAAATATATCTTTTGGAAAAGTATAATGACTAAACAGAGTTGTTAAAACATCAGTTTCTGAGTCCACCAGATCTGACTTCAAATCCAATTTGAATCACAGTAGTTGGATAAACTTGGGCAAGCTAATGAGCTTTCCTAAATCTCAGTTATCTCATCTGTAAATGGGGTTTACAATACTTACCTCAGGTGATCTCTGTGAGTGTAAAATGAGATGATTTAAGCAAAAATTCTTAGCAAATCACCTGATATGAGTAAATAATAGCCATGTTTGTTATTGGTTAGCCCTACCTACATATTAGATATCTGGACACAGAAAAGTGTCATACTAACATCTTTGTTTAAAAATTGATAGTTTAAGATCCAAAAATATTTCTAAATGTTTGAGGCCTTGCAGTATGAAGTTCTTCATAGGGGGAAAAAAAAAGATAAATGATTATGGCAAAAAAGTCATCAATTCTTGAGGTTTTAGATAATTCTCCACCCAAGACATAGCTGGTCATGCGGTCCCTGGTGATGGTTTTACAGCCCCACACCCCTGAGTTAGAGTGAAAATCCCACCGTAGGAGGTAGGCTTCCTTTTGAAGGTCAATTCTACTTACAACCAGGCAATTCATCCCTGCTTTCATGAGACACTGTTCCTGGAAAGAAATCCCTGAATAGAGACTGTATCTATTCAAACTTAAGTTACAGCTACCATTTTATACATACTATATTTTAAGGCAAAAGAATAAAAAAGATTAATTTTATGTGAGCTCTATGATAAAAAGAACAAAGATTTCCCCAATGTTTTTCATATTTAATCAAAGTAACTTATGCTGTGCTTATTTAATTTTTATTTGGAGTTTGGGAGGCTTCATTCTAAGATCAGTCCTACTACTATGTGTATAGTCTTTCACAAGCTACATGTCCTCTATAGGTCTTGGTTCCCGTGTTTGGAAATAATAACATTTTTGTTGGAGGATGGTTGTAAAGATGAAATGAAATTGTACGTATAACACGGCATAGGTGTTCAAGAATTGGAAGTTCTCCTTCTCCAGGATCATTTATGCTTCCCTCATACTTTGATAACTTCTAAATAACCCTTATCTACTTTGGGTTCAAAATTACCAAATGGCTAGCCTCATCCCGTAAAGAGACAAGAATAGGCTCATAATTATGTCCCTGATTCTCCTCACATAAATTTAAATAAATTCACACCATTTTAATTAAATTTCATTATTTTCACTAGACTCAAAATAGATTTGAAGCACATGCAATAGTTAGGGCTTATTATCATACACAAAAGTCTTGAAAATTATCTGCTAAACAAATACTGTATCCATGTGATAGTTCTTAATTATTGTGAGCCTAAGGACGCTGCAATCAGTGTATTGATCACAACATAATATATTGAAATGTCATTTTGGGCTCCACAGATTAAACTCTGAGATCAGTGTGCAAAATTTTCATGAGACACCCAGACGAATGTGAAAGGACATGTCATTGCTTTGCTCTGTATTTTATCTGTTTCTCCTTTGTTACAACTAACCTAAGTAGATAAATCATTCAGATAAAGGTGAAAGCCTTTTCCCTTTGTAATAAACTGTGTATAATAATTGCAGTCTTGGCCATTCTAAAACTTAATCACACCTGGATATTCTAAATAAGGATTTACATGAACACTCAAACTAGCAATGGCCTCTGACATGTTTAACCTGGGCTCTGGAATCTGGAATGCATTCACTATATAACTATTTTTTAACCTGTGTGAATCTTTCTCCTCAGGGTTGCAAGGCTGATCCAGCTGGTGGTACATAGAGCATGGACTTTGTGTAAGAGCCTGTCTTTACCCATCCGCTCCACTCACTAGGTGACTTAGGGAAAGTTACTTAATTCTCTGATCCTCCATTTGTTTACCCGTAAGAAGAGAATAATGATATAGCATTACCCATGTTAACTTTGAAAATTAAAATAAACAAATGATGAATGACACTCCATCAAATATGGTCATAAATTAGTCACTAAAACTTTGAATTAACAATTCCATGCTCTGAGGAAAGATGAGGTTCACCTTAAATTTATTTGTATATTTTCAGGGAGATGGAACTCTTGGCTTTATTACTGACTTACAAAATCATTAAGAAAAAAAAAAAGACTATATGATAAAGTGGGAGGAAAATGCAAAACAAAACAAAGTAGACTGGTACTTATTCTTTCCAAAATTATTCCCAATAAATCACTTTATGTTCATTCACATTTTACTTGGAGTATCCTGCCTTCAGCAGAATATTCCTTATGAGACTTTAGAATAATTGCTACATTTTAAAGAAATGTTAGATGCCCCTGTTTCTGATTAGATTACCCTTCAAGAATCCTACTACTCTGTGTATGTGCTTACCATACTAAATACCCTAATATCCCAAATTAGTCAAATTAATATTCAAAAGCAGAAGCTCTCTTGGTACCCGATGCTAAAAGCTATTGACATCCTGTTTCTTGAATTATTCAAACATACATCGTTATCAATTTGTATAAGGGTGTTTTATAAATTATAAACAGGCAATTCATTTAAAGATACATTCTTTTTCAGTTTTATCTAAAAAAGCCCATCTTGGGATTCATTTAAAGTACTGGAAGCTTGCAAGGCCATTAGGGTTACAGTGGGGCCGCAACTGTGGATTGAGTTCTTCTAGGCCCTATACTGGGGTCCTGAGGCATCAGCACAGTACCATTCCAGAGACAATCTAACTATGCTTGTTAGATGCAAGATGAATTGTGCAAGATGCTATAACCACATTACCTGGTTTGTAGTGTACCATGACATTTCAGAGGTATCATTCCCATTTTATAAATATGTAATACTGAGATTATTTCTACATTTTAGATGAGTTAAAGCTAAAAGAAATTGAGGTCACTAGTAGAAAGTATTCTGGGAAAAGATGGTAGAATCACAAATATCACACTCGGATACAAAATCCAGGACAAGACATTGCCACTCTCTTTAGGAGCTCATAGACTCTGGGAATCCCAAATCTGAAAGTACCTGGAAAGTCCTCTAACCCAACCCTATCCCTGCCCAACACGTGGTTCTGCTAGGAATGCAGCTCTAATGACAAATCTTCATATTAAACTCTGGCTTAGCATAAGGAAATTTCACAAGAAAACCACTGGCATATAAGGTCCTGGCTGTTGCAGAGCAGGGGTTGCTGTGATTGGAAGCAAGGAAAATCAGGTCAAATGAAAGCTGGGAAGCAAGATAATGGTAGTAACACCAAAGGTGATTTGTTTAAGGAATAAAAATGCATGAATTTAAAAATGATCATGATAACAGCAACAACAATAAATATCTACATTTTTTAAAAATATTAATTACAACACAAAATAGTTATTACGTGTTGATATGTGCCAGACGCCGGGCTAAATTCTGAATATACATTACCTCCTTTAAGCTTCAAAACAACCCTGGGATAGAGCTATTATACTTCTCATTTCCACACAACAAAACCAAGGCTCAATGACATTAAGCTACTTGTCCAAGGGCATAAAGCCAAAGGGTGGTGCCTGGACTCAGAAACATCTTAGATTGACTCTGAAACTCTACTTCTTACCCACTATGCTACATGGCTTGTTCTTGAAATGGAAAGACAGGCATGTGAACCATTCACTAAATGCTCGAACTGTACTGAAGATCAGAGGTGTCAATGCAGGTGAAAATGGGCAAGCATGTGACCTTGTTTCAAATCACTACATTGTTTTCTGCAATCCATAAAGTCCTTATGAAAAACTAACACGCATCCTCACAGATTTAAATACAGTAAAAATTCGTAGCTGTTGGAATTAAAAGTTTAAGGTATAATTACATTTCCAGATGGTCTTTACATATGAAAAGGAAATTAAAGTCTAACCATACAGATTTTTCTTAGCAGTGCTCATGGCAATTAAAAGGCACGATTTGCTCCTATCTCTAAGTTCCAAAACATTATTTGTGCCTAAATACTAATAGGCACATCAAGTGCAGTGCACACAATAATCAAATCCACCACGCTGTCCAGGTGCTGGGGGTGTCCAGAAATTAGCTGCCATAAACTGACTTTGAAAGATTGGTTCTGTCCATACTGTCCAACCCAAGATATTATTGTAAAAAATATCTATTAATAAAAGGCAGGAGGGAAGCCTGGGTGGCTCAGTCATTAAGCATCTGCCTTCGGCTCAGGGCATGATCCCGGCGTTCTGGGATCAAGCCCCGCATCAGGCTCCTCCGCTGGGAGCCTGCTTCTTCCTCTCCCACTCCCCCTGCTTGTGTTCCCTCTCTTGCTGGCTGTCTCTCTCTCTGTCAAATAAATAAATAAATAAATAAATAAATAAATAAATAAATAATCTTTAAAAAAAATAAAATAAAAGGGAAGAAAACCTCTTCAAAAAGGAGAATGGGGTTGGATTTTTTGTTAAATGCTGCAGCTTCATCGTAATTTTCTGGGAAGCCATCTACAGGTAGAGACCAGGTTTTCAAGTTCAGTTTCAGATGATCACAATAAAACAAATATTGCATTTAATAAAGCAAGTCAAATGAATTTTATGGATTCCTGGTGCCTATAGAAGTTATGTTTACACTGTCTATCTAGTGAGCAATAGCATTATGTCTAAGAACACGTCCTTACCTTAATCAAAAAATATCTTACTGCTAAAAAGTGTTAACCATTACCTGAGCTTTCAGTGTGCCATAACCTTTTGCTAGTGGAGGATCTTGCCTCCATGTTGATGGCTGCTGACTGACCAGGGCGGTGGCTGCTGAAGGCTGGGGTGGTTGGGGCAATTTCTTAAAATTAGACAACAGTGAATTTTGCTGCATCGATTGACTCTTCCTTTCATGAATAACTTGTCTGCATCATGGACGCTGCTTGATAGCATTTTACTCACAGTAGAACTTCTTTCAAAATTAGAGTCAATCTTCTCAAAACCTTCTCCTACTTTGTCAAATAAGTTTACACAATATTCTAAATGCTTTGTTGTCATTTCAACATTCTTCACAGCATCTTCCCCAGAAGTGGATTCCATCTCAAGAAACCACTTGCTTGGCTCAGCCATGAGGAGAAGCTCCTCATCTGTTCAACTTTGATCATGACATTGCAGCCATTCAGGCACATCTTCAGACTCCACTTCTAATTCTAATTCTCATGCTATTTCCACAACTTCTGCAGTTACTTCCTCCACAGAAGTCTTGAACCCCTCTAAGTCATCCAAAAGGGTTAGAATCAATTTCTTCCACACTCCAATTAATGTTGATATTTTGACCTCTTCCTATGAATCACAATTGTTCCTAATGGCATCTAGAATGGGGAATCCATTCCAGGAGGTTTTCAATTGACTTTGCCCAGATCCATCAGAAGAATCATGACTTAGAGCAGCTATGGCCTTATAAAGCATATTTCTTAAATAATAAGACTTGAAAGTCAAACAACACCTTGATCCATGGGCTGCAGAATGGATGTTGTGGTAGCGACATGAAAACAACATTCATCTTGTGTAACTCCATCAGAGCTCTTGGGAGACCAGGTACATTGTCAATGAGCAGTGATATTTTAAAAGTAATTTTTTTTCTGAGCAGTAGGTCTCAACAGGGGGCTTAAAATATTCAGAAAGCTATGTTGTAAACAGATGTGCTTGTCATCCAGGCTTTGTTGTTCAATTTATATAGCACAGGCAGAGTAGCTTTAGCGTAATTCTTAAGGGCCCTAGGACTTGCTGAAAAATCAATGAGCACTGGCTTTAACTTAAAGTCACCAGCTGCATTAGCACCTACCAAGAGAGTCAGTCTGTCCTCTACAGCTTTGAAGTCAGGCACTGACTTCTCCTCTCTAGCTATGAAAGTCCTAGATGGTGTCTCCTTCCAATATCGGGACATTTCATCTACATTGAAAATTTGTTGTTTAGCCTGGCCGCCTTCATTAATTGTCTAAGCTAGATCCTCTGCATAACTTGTTGCAACTTCTACACCAATACTTTTGGTTATGAAGATGACTTAGTCTCTTAAACATGCAGCTCTGGTAGCTGCAAACGTTTCTTCTGCAGCCTCCTCACCTCTTCCAGCCCTCATGGAATTGACGAAAGTTAGCACCTTGCTCTGGATTAGGCTTTGGTTTAAGGGAATGCTGTGCCTGGTCTGATCTTCCATCCAGACCACTCAAACTTTCTCCATGTTAACAACAGGCTGTTTCACTTTTTTATCATTCATTTGTTCTCTGGAGTAGTAGTTTTTCTTTCCTTCAAGAACTTTTCCTTTGCTTTCACAACTTGCCTGTTTGGTGCAAGAGGCCTAGCTTTCAGCCTATCTCAGCTGTCGACATGCTTTCCTCACTAAGCTGAATCACTTCTAGTTTTTGATTTAAAGTGAGACATGTGCAACTCTTCCTTTCAGTTAAACACAGAGAGGCCATTGTAGGGTTATTAATTGGCCTAATTTCAGTATTGTGTCTCAGTGAACAGCAGCCCGAAGAGAGGGAGAAAAATGGAGGAATCACCAGTGGGTGGAGCTGTCAGAACATATTATAATCAATTAAATTTGCCTTCTGGTGTGGGCGAGGTTGGTGGTGCCTCAACTGCAATTACAATAGTACCATAGGAGACTACTGATCACATATCACCATCACAAAAATAATAATAGTGAAAAAATTTGAAATATTATAATCACCAAAATGTGACACACAGACATGAATGAGAAAATGCTGTTGGAAAAATGGTGCCAATAGATTTACTCGACACAGGGTTGCCACAAGACTTCAATACATAAAAAATACAGTATTTTCAAAGCAAAATAAAGCAAAGCATAATAAAATGAGGTGTGTTTGTACATTAAAAAGCAGAGAATCATCTACTCCCATTGATGCTGGCTTTATATCACCAGCATCATTATGTCATCCTTGCCATTATCTTTATGAATACTTACAAAGGGTCTCAGTTGACGGATTTCAGAAAGGCTCATGGAGTTTAAGATAACCAACTCACAGACCTTGAGACCTTCACATCAGCATCTGCTGAATCTTTTAAAGAGCAGAACAAGCTGCTGCCCTTTGTCTGGGAGGCCCAGTCATCACTGCACTGCCTGCTATGACCCAACTCTGTCAGCTCATCATGTGTGTTTCAAAGGAAGCACATCTTCCTATTAGCTTCTTCCCACTTGAAAGCCCAGGCCTCTAGCAAAGGACATGCTGGCCTCTGACCTAGGTTGTACACCCCCAGGCAGAAGTGCATATGTTCCTAGAAATCCCCCACTACAGCCTGCTTTCTTTTCATGGGTCAGAGCCCTTCTTCTCTGCCCTTCCTGGATAGAAACTTTGAATTTTGGAATTTATCTGAACTGAGGTTACTTGTTAATTCACTTAAGAAAAGAAAAAAAAAAAAGTCCTTGCACATCTGCAGCTGTTAGGACCTGGGGTGGTAGGTGAAGCCAGCTCCCCTTTACAGTAAGGTCAGCTCCCTCCAGAGCCTATTCTGGCTAACCGAGACCTACGATTTTTGATTCCCTCATACTTGCCCCCATATCCTAATACTCTGGGTGCCTCATTATGTGCCAGTATGTCCCAGTCACTCTCCACACCCCCCGCACCCACCCATGATTGCATCTCCAGGAAAATAAACAAAACTCATTGCCTACAGACATGTGACTAGCCTTGTGCTCCCCAAACGTTAGTAAGCACATCAATCACCAAGAGGGTTAATTAAAACACAGATGGCTGGACCCCACCCTCAGAAACTCTGATTCAGTAGATCCGGGAAGGGCCCAGGAATGTGCATTTCTACCATGTTCACCGGTGCCATTGATGTCACCTGTCTGGGAACCACACTTTGTATGACTGACTGAGTATCTCTGTTCTCACAAGTCCCTTTGCTTGAATGTCAGCACGAGGACTAGAAACTCAGGCCTCCAAATTCTTGCTACTAGAAATCTTCCTGGTTTCAGCTAAATGAAAACAGATGGGAAAAGAGGGAGCAGTATCTTCTTTCCATACCAGAAGACAGTTGAACCTATAACCAGACACAGGAGACTCAGAGCTGCTATAGGATGAGTCCTACCAGCAGACTATTCAGGAATAAGAACCTTGGCTCAGGATGGTAAGTTTAGGAATAGTGTTGCTGCCTTCTATTAAGCATACTTAATGCTTGTAAAAGCCTCGATGACAATTAAACATAGTAATTTAAGAAATACAGGTGTTATGGGGCGCCTGGGTGGCTTTGTCAGTTAAGCACCCGACTCTCAATTTCAGCTCAGGTCATGATCTCAGAGTCCTGAAATCGAGCCCTGCATTGGGCTCTGTGCTGAGTGAGGAGTCTGCTTGAGATTCTTTCTCCCTCTCCCACTGGCCTCCCCCCACCTGCACTCTAAATACATACATACATACATACATACATAAATCTTAAAAAAATACACGTTATATATTTATATTTGCCCAATCTTTTTGCATAATTCTACATGTGGATTGTTAACAGAGTACTTCTGATTCTTTGCATACAACCTCTAACCATTTCCTATTTTTATGTTTTTAACTTTAAAAATGGAGAGGAGGGCTGCCTGGGTGGTTCAGTCATTAAGCCTCTGCCTTTGGCTCAGGGCGTGATCCCGGCCGTCTGGGATCGAGCCCCACGTCAGGCTCCTCCACTGGGAGCCTGCTTCTTCCTCTCCCACTTCCCCTGCTTGTGTTCCCTCTCTCACTGGCTGTCTCTCTCTGTCAAATAAATAAATAAAATCTTTAAAAAAATAAAAAATAAAATAAATAAAAATAAAAATGGAGCGGAAACCACTGCATTGAAGAGATGCCCAAATTTTTTTTTATTCATCTTTTGTTGTGTTTTTGAGCTCCTCTCCTGGGAGTCATCACTTCAAAGGTTTCAGGGATAAAAGGATAGAAACACAACAGTAAGTTTACTGGCAAGAGTGGAAATCATGATGCCCGTCTTGGTAAACAACAGAACTCAGCAACCAGTTAGGGGCTGCACCGATATTAATTAGCTCCTGATAGAGGAATAATCAATACTGAATAACTAATCTTTCCAGAGTGCTTGCATTCAACAACAGTGGTTGTTTGCTTGTTTGTTTGTCTGCTTGTTTTTGAGTTCTATGGAGAAAGAAATAATTTTGGCAACATAGGCTCAAAGGCAAATGAAGATTAGTGCACAATATTTCTGGAAGTGAATGTTTTCAATCATTTAAGTCTATATTATCTTGTAAAATGAAGTTATTGTTCATTTAACCTAATAGCACTTCGGAGTTCACAAAGCACATTTTAAATCCGTGATGCGTTTTGTTCTTCCCAGCATTCCATGGAGGCCACGGTACGTCCTGGCTAAAAGCACAGTTAAATTACTCGCCAAAAGATACCGTGACAGTGAGGAGAAGCATTCAGAAGTAAAATATCTAAGAGTAAAACTGACAGAATTGGATGTGAGAGGTGAAAAGAGGGGGGAAATCTACTTTTAAGCCAAGACGTGAGAACGCCTTAAGCAAAAATGTAATTGATGGAAGCAAACACAGGAAGAGTAGCTTTCTTTGAGAGGAAAAATAGTACACAAACTTGCATGGTACCCTAATAATAATAAATATAATAGCAGTTAATATTTGTTGACAACTCATTCTGTGTTAAATACTGTGATCATTCTTTATACCAGTATTTCCAGAAGGAACAACCTAATGACGTAAAGAGTATTATTTCCCAGTAAGAGAGGTAAGTTCATGGTGGTGAAACAGAGGATCAGTTCTAGCCTGTCTGATAACAAATTCCAAGTTCATTGCTACCAAACCCCTTCAATTCCCAATATAAAGCATAGTATGATTAAGCAATGAATTGCATTGATTAAAAAGACATGAATGGGAGGGAGGCCATGGGTTCAAGGAAGTCATGAAAGAGTCTTGGAGAAAGAGGGGAGTGAAGAGGATCTTCTTCCATTTACTAGGATCCTGGGTTCAAGAGGCAGGCAGAAAGACAGATAGAAAGAGACTGTAAGAGAAGGCCAGACACCGAGACATGGCTATATCGCATTACTGACAACCACTAAGTTTCTCTAATATAGTCAAGCCATCTCCAGAAGCAAACACAGTCATACAGCAAAGCCATACTTCTAAATAAAATATCCTATTTCTACCCTAGAGTGATAACTTTGCAATTTGCAAACTACTTGCAGCTACATGGGGTAATACTTATGAGTAGAATCATTAAACCTAAGGTTGATTGTTTTCAAATTTCTCAGAAAAAAACACTTTCAATTTCCATCTTTTTTAAGAAAAGATTAGTAGGAATAATATGCAAAATGAATGTATTTAATTAAAACAGCACTCATTTTTGACCCTTAGTTTTCTTATCCAAGAAAGCTGATACGAACATATTAATACAGGAATCACATTCTCAGAAGTAAAAACTAAAGATCTGGGGCTATCTGAGATCACACAGAAAGCGAATGTAGGGAGAGAAGAATGTGAAATTTGGTAGGCAAGGGGGGGTCAGAAGTTATCTATCTCAGAAGTTTAGAGTGCACATGCCACCATCAACAAAATAAATAATGGCTGAAGAAAATGTCATTAGATTTGTCATCCGAGGCCACCAAAGGCTTAAGAAAGAGGACTTTCCATGGATTGAGAGGAATCAGCCAGAATGTAAACAGTTAAATTTGATAGAGAAACAGTAGTGACCCTAAACCAGTAGTAATTTTGAAGACTGGCATTACAAGGAATGGAAGGCATGGGTCGGTAACTAGGAATATCAACAGGCTCTTCATGGTAGGGAAGTAGATTTACAAATTTATAGGTTTACCCTTGATTTAAATCAAGGGAAAGATCCCCGTGGGGAAAGGGGACGGGCAACACTAACATGGTAAGAGAGAAGGAGGGATCAAAGGCACTGAAGGAAAATGAAGCTCTAGTAAGGATGCCAGACAGGTCTTCCCCAGCACTGGCAGATTATCCTACTCTTTTGTATCTATTCATACATACTCATAATCACCTCATTCCGTGGAAGGAGTCCACGATGCTTCCGTTGGCACTAGGTTGGGCCATGTGAGTTCCTTTGGCCAATGACATGTGAACAGCTGTGAAATATATCATATCTGAGAAGAAGCTTTAAAAGCTAATAGGTTTGACTCAGTCTTCTCTTTCCCCAGGGCACGAGAACCAGCATGTGCCATTACAGCGGCTGCTTCAAGAACGAGAAGATGCATGCACCACAGCTAAGCAGAGCTGAGCACCACAGACAAGAGACAAACAGATCTGAATAGATGCCAACATGTAATATAAGTAAGAAAAACGTTAAAAGCCACTGTGATTTGGGGAGTTATTTATTACCAAACAAAACTGACCAAGACACAAATACAAAGACAGATATTTAGAAAGCAAGAAATACAAGAGATCCCTCTCCTGGTGTAAAAAAATGTTTCCCATTTTCCGTAGGCAAAGATTATTTTATTTAGGATCTTCAGGTCAGCTTACAGAAATGACTTTTAGTTTTAAATGGCTTTATTGAGATCTATTGAACATATAAAATTCACCTTTTAGAGTTTATAATTCAATGTATTTTAGTATAATTACAGAGTAGTGAAAAAAATCACCGTTATCTACTTTTAGAATATTTTAATTATCCCGAAAGAAACCTTGCACACATAAAGAGCCACTTGGCATCTCACTTCCTAGTCCTACGCAACAACTAATCTACTTTTAGTAGATTAGTCTCTGTATATTTGCCTATTCTTGACCCTTCATATAAATGGAGTCATTCAATACATGGTCGTTTGTGTCTGGCTTCTTTCACTGATCATAATAGATGAACCTCAGAAACATTAGGCATTCTTTTTTAGGGCAGGACAGAAACACATTTCTTTGAATGGCAGACTATTTTTTACTATCTGCCAAGCATATATCTATTATATAACCTGAGCCAGACATATTATTATTCCTATATTTCTGACAAAGAAACTGAGGTTCAATGATTTAATCCAGCTCCCAAAGTGGCACTGCTTTTAAGTGCCAGCACCAGTAGAGAAAATAAGTCAGTTTGACTCCAGTTTCCATGCTTTTTCCAGTCTATCACGTTACCTCATATTAATTTCAAAGGACTATTTCTCTAAAAATGTCAATTATCGAAGGATCTTAAATTGGATAGTGGACATCCCTCAACTTTATGCCATCGGCCTTTCTACTTTGTCTTGCACCAAAAAAGAAACACAAGAGAACTGCATGCACTGTGCTTTCGAAATAGGCAAGGTAATTTAAAAAGCAGATAAAAAGTTGAAAGTAATAACAAAAGGAGCCTGTCTGAATATTGAAATGTAATCCACTTCACCCAATCAATTATTCCCCACATAAAGGAATACTAAAAAAGATAAGAAGGTTCTTGTCTATTGTTTTTAATTATTTCCAAGTTTACACTAGTATGACATATAAAAGGACATAATAGGATAAGCCTAAAGGACATCAAACTAATTTTCAGGACAGATACAAGTCAGCACTCAGTCAGATCTCAAATGGCTGGAGTAGCCATGTGATTGCTGAACTACTAAAATCTCACCCAGTCAAGAGAAAGTAAGTGCCCTATTAAAGAGCTTAGTGTCCATGGTAGTACTGAGCTTCCTAAGTATTTAGGATTCATGCTATTGCTTTCAGATTAATTATGCATCTTCAAAATGTATTCTTTAAATCCCAAAGAAGATCTGAATGGGGATTTCTGCAATTAATTCGAACCAATTCAGAACAGTTCCCTTCCTTACACCTCCTCCTTGTGCCAGGAGTTATCGGCTTCAACATAGCTTGAGATGCCCCAGGGTCATTGTAAAGTCTACCAGTGTCTTTGGTCCTTTAGCTAATTGCAGTGAAATTCAATTGATTCAACTTTCTCAAAGCTTTTCAAATCGTTCTATACTCCGCTCCTGTCCCCCATCTTAGTTTAGACCTTGTTCCTTTCTGCTCCCTCGTGGAGCTCTCTTTTTAGCCTTGCCTTTCACCAACTTATTTCATATTTGTGTTGCAAACAGTCTTCCCAGAGCAATTTCTATTCTTATCTCTTGCCTGCTAAAAATGTTCAAGGTTCCACCATGGCCTATAAACAGTGCCGTCTGAAGGTCAGCCCTTTAAGATGTGACCCATATAACTCCACGCTCAGTAGTATACAGAGCTAAGTCTATTTATATAGCATTAAGTGGTGAAGGACACGGACTCAAGTTATTGGAGTCACTTGCTCTGACAGGTAGCCCCAAATTACCCATGGAAAAAGGGAAAGGAATACAATTTAGCTAATGGGGCCCTACAACAACAATATATGTTAAATTTGTTAAATTCGTGGTGCCATATACTGACAATATTACTATTAAAATGCAGGTCAATTAGACTGTTTCTTATCTTAATGCCTTGATCATGTTTTTGTTTGTTTTGTCTTGTTTTGTTTTCCTGGAGCTCACTGGGCCCCATCTCTGTATTCGAGACCCTACTTGAAATTTCCACCCTTAATTCCTTATAAGGATCTGGAGTTCCCGTGCCTCAGGCCACAACCATGGTTTGTGGTCTCCCTCCTACACTGCAGGTGCACTCTGGGGAATCTTTGCCATCAGTTCCCATGGGTATCTACATAAAAGCCCAATACAGGGCCCTCTTATTTTTATTCTGTGGACCTTGCTGAACATCAGCTTCTCCAGCACTGCCCCCTCTACCCCTACCCATGCCCTCCTAAGTGGTTTTACACTCAGACCCTACTGTCTATGCTGGCCCAGGGATACCACTAGTCTTGTCCTCCATCCTCTCCATCAGAGGAAGACTATCTAGTTCCTTAAGGTGTAAAGTTAGCTTGTTAATTTGACATCTTGGTTGGCGTGTTCTTTGTTTTGTTTTTGTTTTCTTTCAGTGCTTCAAACATATCATCCCACTGCCTTTTGGTCTGCAATGTTTCTCCTGGGAAATTAGCCTATAATCTTATAGAGGCTCTCTTGTATCTAACACATTGCTTATTTCTAGTTGCTTTCAAGTTTCTTTTTGTCTTTGACCTCAGTTTCATGGTAATGCATCCCAGTTTGGGTCTCTTTGGCTTCTCCTTGGAGTTTTTTTGAGCTTCTTGATTTGTATATCCATTTCTTTACATAAATTTGGGAAGTTTCCAGCTATTATTTCTTATCAACGCTTTCTGCCTCTTTCTCTTCTCCTCTGGAGTTCTCATAATGAATGAATATATTGGTCTTCTAGATGGTGTCATCTAAGTCTCTTAGATTCTGTTCACTTTTCTTCATTCTTTTCTCTTTCTGCTCCTCAGACTTGATCACTTAAAATGACTTTTCTTCAAGGTCGCTGATGCTTGCTTCTGCCTATCTGGGTCTGCTATTGATAGCAAATTTTTCAATTCAGTGACTGTGTTTTTATCTCCATAATTTCTGTTTGGTTCTTTCTTTTTTTCTTTTTTTTTTTTTTTTTTTTTTTTTTTTTTTTTTTTTTTAGATTTTATTTATTTATTTGAGAGACAGAAAGAGCATGCGTGGGGGAGAGGGGCAGAGGGAGAAGCAAACCCCGCTGAGCAGGGAGCCTGACACAGGGCCCTGAGATCATGACCAAAGGCAGATGCATAACCAATGGAGCCGCCCAAGTGCCCCTGTTTGGTTCTTTTTTTAAAAAAAATTTCTGTCTCTTTGTTGATATTCTCATTCTATTCATGTATTATTTCTCTGATTTCTTCTTGTTTTTGTCCATGGTTTCTTTTAGCTCCTTGAGCATATTTAAGACAGCTGTTAAAGTCTTCATCTAAGGGTGCCTGGGTGGCTCAATTGGTTAAGCATCCACTCTTGATCTCAGCTCAGATTTTGATCTGAGAGTTATGAGCTCAAGCCCTGCACTGGGTTCTAAGTTGGGCATGGACCCTACCTAAAATAATAATAACAATAATAATAATAATAATAATAATAATAATAGTAATAGTAATAATAAAGTCCTCATCTAGTAAGTCCAATGCCAGTCTTTCTTCAGGGACTGTTTCTAGGAATTATTTTGTTCCTTTTAATATGCCATGCATTCTTGCTTCTTTTTATGCCCTGTTATATTTTATTAAAAATTGGGCACTTGTAGAAGCAGCTACCTGTCCCAGTCTTTGGAGACTGGCTCCAGGCAGGGGAAGACATTCACTCATCAGCCCGCTATGAAAGCCTAAGGTGTTCTCTGGACTCTTCTGGTTATACATATCCCCTGGGCTTGTGCACGTGCTTCTTTACAATTCTCCCATGTACACAACTATATGTAAATGTCATGCTTGCTCCAAGAGTCTGTTTTGCTTCTTCTTGGGGCCTTCACTGTCTATTGTATACTTGCATCTGTAATCTTGTCTCAAGTGTCTGCAGGTCTGTGGCCCCCTTGCAATTTTCATGAGCCATGCCTGCTGCTTCCCATGGCTTGTCGAGCCTGAGATCCATGCTCTTTCTGGCTGTCTGAACTCCAACGTAGGTGACCCAGAGACCAAAATCTCAGGCAGTCCACAGATGGGTTACAATGTTGCAAATTTAGTCTTCTCTGCTCTTTCTGGTTTATGAAGGGAAGTGGGGACAAAGTCATTTCCTCCAAATGGTGCTGTACCACACTTGGGAGGGGCAGGGGCAGGGGCGAGGGTGAGTGGAAAAATGCCACGGCAATTGCAAGCTTTGAATGCGGCTTTTCTTGACTGCGTGTTCATTTGGCTGCTATAGATCTTTGACTGATTTCCAGAGCTCCTATAGAGTTATTTTAGCCTCTTTCTTGATGTTGTTGTTATTTAATTCCATGGGGGGATCTTCCTGATGTCATTCTATCTCTTGCCTCTTGTATACTGAAAAGTAAAGTTCTTCACCTCTAATACATTTAACGCATCTCTCCATGACACTGGCTGCATGTTGTCCTTTTTTCTTTTTTATATGTTGTCTCATAATTCATTTATCTTCTACTTTTCTGATTACTCCCATCACCCTTTAAACTCCACAAGGACACAGACAAGTTCCTTTCTTCCCACAATACACAGTTCAGTGCCTGGCTCAGAACAGGCACTTGTTTTCGCCTGATAGATTGAACACTATAGAAGAGCGAGCCTATGTGCGTAGACATCCCATCATCTAGCACTGTGAATATCACCACCATTTTCCCTGGCTGCACAATCACAGCATGGCTCTCGAATGTGTGTCAACAGTTGGGTGTGTTCACACAAAGCCCACACTGATTTTGTTGAAGTCCCGTAGCTGGTACATTGTGGTGCTGGCAGACCGGTTTTGGAAATTGCAGCAGGCACTGCGAGTCAGCTCAGAGGGAAAATGAGCACCCCTTCTCCCCAGTGCCTGCACCACACCCCTTTCTCTCAGTGAATAGAGGGTATTTACTCAGAAAAGAGAAGGAAGCATTGTTCCTATTGATTATTTGGCTTATCCAAGAGATTTGAGAAGCAGCCCTGGCATTTTCAAGAATAAGGAAAAAAGTCAAAAACTAAACAAAAAACAATAAGAAATCACTACGTATATGAGTCCCTCAAAGTAGAGTTTAAAGTGAAAGACTGCAGGATGCTAATTAACTCCTGTTATCTGAGATAATGGGGAGAGAAGGAGAAGAAGAGGAAAACACGCTTGGCTTTCATTACCACACACAGGAGTCCTTCTGAAGAAAGACGTTAAATGTCTCCCCTGAGGTGTCTGTTGTCCTCCTAAATGAATTGGTTGAGAAGAACTGTGCATTATTTGGACAGGGGACACCCAATGGAGATTTGCCATTAAATGGAGATGTTTGATAACCCATTAGAAAATATTATATTAAGTAGCCTCTATGATAAGGCAATATTTTTAAGGGAGAATACTTATTGAAAGTCAGCACAACTTCTCTCTTTCTCTCTCTCTCTCTTAATTGGAGTGCTAATTATCATTTACATACTTTGAATCTATTTTTGGCAGAAAGTGCATCTCCAGACATTGAACTAACGTATTTTAAGAGCATCCTGTGTCCTATATCCATCTTGACACATAGGCATCTATGTGTGACAGACACATATCCATAATAAATGTATTTTGAATAAAACGTTTTCAAACTCCCAGGTTTTGGCTCCCAATTATCTGTTTGGTTTTTCAAATATCTAGCAATTCTTTTTTATAAGTGGCAAAAACACATTAAGAATTTGACCAAGGGTAATTTAAAGCTATTAAGGATTATGGTTAGATGGAAGTGAGAGACGGTTATTTGCTCTAGAAAATACAGTTTTTAATTTCAAATATGATATTTGTCTCCAACATCCATTCATACTTAGTAATTTACCCTTCTTGGCACATACATAACCCCTCCCATAGCACATGCTGAGTCGTTATTTGCTGAATGAATCAATTATAATTTGGCTCCAAACTTTAAGAAACATGCAAAACTCAATTATTAATAAGATCCTCTCAGATTTAATTTTCCCTAAAGTTATGTTGGCAACTTTTCTTTGGAAAAGATAAGACCTCTCAGTAACAAAAACATATGTATTTATATAAAGTAGTTTGTACAGAAGATGTACAGAAGAATAACATTAAGAATTGCCTTCAGGGGCACTTGGGTGGCTCAGTGGGTTAAGCGTCTGACTCTTGATTTTGGCTCAGGTCCTGATCTCAGGGTCCTGGGATCGAGCCCCTTATCTGGCTCTGCATCAGCAGGGAGTCTGCTTGAAGATTTCTCTCCTTCTTCCTCTGCCACCCCCCCCACCCTACTTGTGCTCGCTCTCTTTCTCTTTCTCTCCCTCTCTAAAAAATAAAATAAAATAAATCTTTAAAAAAAACAAAACAAAAAAAAGTACGTCTTCAGAATCTACCATGCTCTCTCAACAGTGCAGGTGGCATGGTAGCCAGCAGGCAATCAGGACCAGAGAGGGCTTTTAGTGGGGCTGAACAGAAAGGGGCAGAAAGGAGAAATTCAGAGTTCTGGTCCATGAAGGAGCCTGGAGACCCTGCCAGTTCTTGCACAGAGAAACTTGGGGACCATGACAGAAGAGAGCCGGCTGCAGAACCAGGGCACCGGGAGACTGGGATTGTGCAGGCAGCAGTCATGGGAATGGGGTAGGACCCAGCTATCCAAACAGAAGCCCCTGACAGGCTGATTGGGGAGAAGGGCCCCAGGAGGGAGCCCAAAATCTCTCACTTCAGCTAAGTACTGTTTCCAGGAACTAAAGCTAAGATTTAACTTCAGGAAACAAAACTGGGAAAAAGGAGGGTTGCAGAATGTGAGGTTAAGCGGTGGTGGCCGAGGGGCTTGGGGCTGAGGATAGAATGTCCTGATGGCTGGACGACACTTAGCCCTGTGACTGTGACCCAGGGCTGCGGCTCCACGCAGCTGGTCTTCACCTGCCCTGAGGTTATGAGCTTTCTTTGCAAGGTACTTATTCAATGCTCACCTGCCTCTGGTAAGCTCTATCCTGAGGATGCAAAATCCTTCCAGTCTTGTCACAGTGCTGCTGAGCTCTCCATTATTTCTCTGTCTGTGGTTACCATTGTAAAATGATTGTTCTCTTTTATTGACTACATATTATACGTTTTACACATTCTAGCTCATATTATCCTTTTAACACATTCTCACGAGAGGAGAAAATTGAAGACTAGAGTGGTTCAGCCACTTGCCCACTGTTACTCAGGCCTGAGTAGGAAAATTAGGAATTTCACCAGCTCTCATTTAACTCCAAGGCTTCAATGATTTTCACCAAGCTACCTGGCTCTCGTTGGAAAATACCTTTACTGAAAATATTAATAATCTGTTAACCCTGACAAAGACTTAAAGAGGCATTTTTTATACGGGAACTCAGAAACCAAGGGGCTTTCTTTTATGCCGGCCCTTGTCGTAACATGGAATTTAAGGCCTGCATCTCAGAAGCAGGTTATGAAGAAACCAGAAGGAAGGCTGCCCCTTGATGTCAGAATACACACAGGCCCCCGGACACCTCCTCTTCAACAGTCTGAAAGGGCAAAACCAGGAGCCAGTTTTATATAATGACTAGATGGGATGGAATGCAGTTGTTCTGTCATTGCATTGAATTTCTTAGTATGCACACTCCAAGAGACAAGTTAAAATGATCACTCCTGGCTCTGTTTTGACCATAATCAAGAAAGTAATTAGGAGGGATTAATGATGATGATGACACACAGCCTTTTTCACCTTCTAATTTGAGCTTCAATATCCAGTAAGTAAACATCTTGAACTAATGTGCAGTCAGACACACAGGGACACATGTCCCCAGGTCTGAGCTGGCCATGCATCTCACCCATTCAGGAAGCTTCAAGAAACCTGGTGGCCAGAGGAGGCAGTCAGACTCCTAAGCATTCAAAAACCACATGCTCTACCCTCACAAGGGCCGAGGACGGGTCTCACACGCTCACATCTATTCTAACCACCATGGTCTAGGCACAGTCACACCTTCAAGTTTCGGTCTCTGTCAGTGCAGTCCGTTGAGGTTCCTCACAGGGAGTGTCCTTACGTTTCCCCCAAAAGAGGCAGTCTTTGCCTACTGAAATGCTACTCAGCTTCCAAGGTCTGTTTAATGCTCCCGCCTCTGTGGATCCTTCCTGGACATATTCTATGGATCTGGGTTTCTTTATAGCAAAGATCATGAGCTTTTTTTGCGTCCGATGATTCCTGTCTCCTTCGTACTTATCTCAGTACCTGGTATACAGGGGTTGCTCAATAAATGTGTGCAGCAGGAAGACAGGGAGAAAACAGAAGGGAAAACAAAAAAACACCGAAGGAAGGAAAGAAAGAAGAAAAGGAGGAAGGGAGGGAGGAAACATGTTTCCTTCTCCCTAAGTACCGGTTTTGAAAAGCAAATGACTTTACATCAGAAACCAGGGATGTACTGTATGGTGACTAACATAATATAATAAAAAAATACTAAAAAGAAAAAGAAAAGAAAAGAAAATGAACAATAACTCCACAGGGCAAGGAAATAGCTGTAGTTACTTATTAATGAACTACAAACTTAGATAAGAACAGATGTGATACATTGCGGGCATGCTCACTCATTTCACAAAGAAACTGAGGACTGGTTGACCTGGAGCTTGTCTTCTTGACCTATAAGAAACCTTGTTCTGTTATAGCAAGAAGTCAGGAAACTTGCTTGTTTTTTCTCCCACCATCCCACTGTCATTGATTTAAATGCATATCCCCCCCTCTCTCCCCACCCCCATCTGCCTCTCCCTCCCCCTCCCTCCTGTCCTTGCAGTTCCATCAGAATACAGTGACCAGAACAGCTCCTTCTGCCAGCCACGCTGAAGATTCAATTACAGGCACTAGATCTGATACACCAGCTGATACCAGCGAGGCATTCCTCGCACCTGCAGCCCCTGCAGTCCATTCTATTCCTCGCTGTAATTCAGCACCCTCCTCACATCATTCTTTGCCTGGGAGAAATCTGGCAGGTGTTTTTGTATCTGTTGTCTCCTGGACAATGCCAACCTATCCACAGAAATCCCCTCCTCGATGCTGGGGGGTAGGGGGAATGATAACTGTTTTCCCCAAATGAAACAGGTCTAGGTGATACTGAATGCTCACCCTGCTCAATGATCCGGCCCCTCAGCTGTGCTCTTTCTGAAGCTCTGACACCCATAGAAACTGAAGAGAACTACTGTCTCTCACAGTTAGGAAACCTGTTGCCGCAGCTGCCAGGCCTTCCCTCACAAAGGGATGAGCGCTGCCACCTCTAATCCCCTCCTTCTTGGGTGACCAGTGTGTGTAGTGGAGGGAGGCTGGGCCTTGGAATCACACAATCACCCAGTTCCGATACCAACCACAGATCCCGGTACGAGGTCACTGCACCATTATTAATTCATTTTTTTTTAATCTACACAAATGGGATGCTAGTACTTCATAGGTTATTGTGAGGATGAAAGAAGCAAAACAGGAGCAGCATATAGCAGGTGCTGGGGAAATGTTCTTCTCCATTTCCCATAGGAGCTATGTGGCCACAGAACAATTTTACAAAATGTAGGACCTTTTTTTTTTTTTTTAAAGATTTTATTTATTTATTTGACACAGAGAGAGAGAGAGAGAGAGAGACAGCCAGCGAGAGAGGGAACACAAGCAGGGGGAGTGGGAGAGGAAGAAGCAGGCTCCCAGCAGAGGAGCCTGATGTGGGGCTTGATCCCAGAACGCCGGGATCACACCCTGAGCTGAAGGCAGACGCTTAACGACCGAGCCACCCAGGCGCCCCAAAATGTAAGACCTTTTAAGACATGCACATATATGCGTGCAGAAAGGTCATACTGTTTGTTTCCTTGAAGTCAACTTAAAATCAACTTAAATTTAACTCGAGATATCTTTCTCTGCCAAGGAGAAAAGAAGATCAGACATACTCATGGTTGAGGTTAAATTCCTTCCTCCCGCATGTCCCCAAACCCCACGGTGGTGAAAGGTCCAGAACTCCCCGTGGCCTGATGCACTAGCTCAGTACTCACAGGGCACCAATCCCCACGCGTTCCCACTTAGGGTTCTATTGTCCCTGACCGCCCGGGTCCTTTAGGACCAGCAGTCAGTGCCCTAGAACCCTTTGTTCTAGATGCACAGACTTCCCTCTCTAAAGGCAGGCCACCTTCCTCATATATTCCAGAAAACAGGACCCTAATTCTCTCTTCTGTGGGACCCACAACCTTTGCTCCTCCCTCCAGGACTCCAGATTGCTTTTGGATCAAGGGAAACATCTCCTAGTTTTACTAGTTGTATTCAGAGCTACACTGTCTCTTAAATCTTCATTATGAATTTGGCAGCTTGGGGAAGATCAATTTAGGAACAAAAGCATCTGATAGGTCAGGAAGCCTAGAGCGTATGGCCTTCCCGAATGGGGAAAACAGGTAATGCATAAACATAAATTATAATTTCTCTTGCTACAGTAATAATTGCAAATATTTAAACAGCTAACATTTAGTGCACATTATGATGAGCTAAAAAAAATTCCAGTAGTTCTATAATCAAAGAATAGACTTGTAAATAAAGGGCATCAGCTTCCTGTGTGTAGGGCTCCTTCACATGTTATCACAGGTGGCCCTGCAGGTGATAATAGCCCCTTTTTTGGTAAGTTTATGGAGGTTCTGTAGTCAGCCCGTGGACTTGCCAGCTTGCGTTCTCCTGCAGCTCTTTGCAGATGTCTCTCCACGTGGGCTGCCTCTGACTCAGGGTCTGCGAGCAGCTGCCCCCGATCGGGGGCTCAAGCCCAGAGTCCCAGAGCCCAGCATCACACCCCCTGCTCCTTTTCTGCCTCTATCTCCCTACTGTGTGCTGCTCTGATAAACGGCTCCTGTGTATTATGCCTCAACGAGTGCACCAATGCTCTGCTCATGTCGATTCCTTCCAGAATGGAGGCCACGCTGTGTTCCTTCCTGGGCCTACGTGAAGAGCTACAGTCTCCTAGACTCTGGCCCTCTTTCTAGAAACATACTGCTATTTGACTTCTAGGGAAGATGCCAGTTCCTTGTTTCCAGAGCCCAGTATTGGACCCCCAGGCCTGTGGTCTGGGATCCACTGACCCTGCCTGCCTACTGGCTTATTATTTAGCACCTTTCTACAGGCAGAATCCTGCTTAGTCACTTGTCTTCTTCTGGCTCCTGGGCCCCCACTGCCTATCTGCTTCCTCTTAGAAGAAATCTGTATGTAGGCCCTGGCTTGCCCAGTCCAGAGAGTCTCTGCTTCATTTGGCCTCTGTCTAGCTGGTCATAATCTCATAAGATGAATCTGCTTCCAGTAAAACGGTGGAGAGTGAGGTTAATTCCTTCCCAACAGAATCTATCAAGGAGCCAAAGAAAGGGGCCAGGACACTGCTGTAGGGATCCTATCTCCCCACCCAAGTGCCTAAGACACGCATTTTCTTCACGGAAGAAGGATTAGTAGTATCTCTCTCTCTCTGGAGCCCATGATCCCAAAGGGTGGTGGTTGAGTGGGGAAGGGTGTTATTCCAAAACCAGTGAGAGCTGTCGTACCAAGTAAGAGAGACAGAGGCTGGAGGAACAGTCCGAGAATGAGAGAGCCTTGATCATGCAACAAACAGAAGGGCCAGAGTCTGTGCCTGGCAGCAAAGGCAAAAAGAGAGGAAGGAGGTCAAGGGAATGACATGGGGAGCAAAGGCAAAGAAATGTGGCAGGTTGGGACCTTAGTCTAAGCAGAGACACGTGGGCCTGGGCAATCATTCTATGCAGATGAGATACATCTTGGTAGACAGAATCAGCCCTTACAGAAGCTTCCCAGGCTGGACAGATTGAGAAGCAATTCAAGTTTCCTGAGCACTTACTGTGTGCACGGCAATATCTGTCACATACTCTATCTCATGTGATCTGCATGACTCCTCTTAGACATAGAAATGATCATGTAGATTTTAAAGGTACTGAAAAGGGTTAGGGTTAGGGTTAGCCCCACATTCACAAGCAATGGAAAGCAGAAGTTACATTTAACATAAGGTCCATGGGACTTCAGCACTGTCCCCACTACTCCAGACTGGTCTTCCAGCCCCTCAGCTCTCAGGTCTTGGGCCGGGCCTTCAGGTTCATCCATGATCCTAATTTCTTTCCAGCACCATTTAAACCATTTAACTTCTGTTACAGAAATACCCAGTGGGCACTGCTAACTGCTTTTCAGCCCTGGACACCCAGGTTCACAGCTGGCCTTTAGCACTTATCAGTGGGACAGAAACACTGGACTCATAGTTGAGAAGTCTCTGAAGTTTAACTGTTGGTCAGGGAAGATAAAGGAATCCCAAGCTAATCTACTCAATGGAGCTAGTCCTTGGGGAAGCTAATCCTTGGGGCAGGAAGTCCTCTCTTCTGAGAAATTGGTTCTTGGAACCCCAGGCCTGTATTACTTTTTGAACCACATGGTGACTGACTTGAGATATCCCAGAGGGAAAACTCTTAACTTGATACTAATTTAGTCAACCAGAATCTCCCCTAAATGTGCTCCATCTCTGCTTCAGCCAGAACCTAATTAAGACCCTAGCATGGTTGTTACTTTGTGTCAATGCTGTTATTCAGTTAATGACCCCATTATTGTTAGCCTTGCAGCCACCCCTGTCAACCATACAGACACTTTTCAAGAAGACAGATTTTTTTTTTTTTTTTAATAAGGTTTCCAGGAGAATCAACCACAAACCAAACCTTAGGACACGCCCCACCCGCTCCCATCAGGGTGGGCAGCACCCTGGGGCACACACAGGAGTCAGAAACCTAGATTCATGCACCGGCTCCTCTAGCACCAGGACATGTGGACAAGAGGGCCAGGCACATCCCCTCTGTAAGTTGGGGATAATACTACCGCGTCTTAAGTTGTTGCTGTTGCGAGGGCCATACACTCTGTAAACTCCAATGCACTGTATAAAAGCTAATATTACTGTCTACTCGGAGCCTCATTTTCTGACAATTAATTGATTGATGCCACTCCTGCTTGCCTGATTTCCTCTCTCACTGTACATTGAATCTAATCTCTTCATTTGCCACAATTTCCCATTTTAGCCTTTGGAAGTGAAGCCTCGGAAACACTCACTAAAAGTCTGGGAGGCTGCTGACAGGGTGGGCTTCCCAGGCCTCACCGGGGTCTTGGCTGCAAGCTGACCACCCCTGGGGCCAGGCCCTTTGCCTTATAGGCTATCTCCACAGCGGCAGGGAAGGCTGGCTCTTTTACTTCTCTCTGTGATATAAATATCCTGGCTACCATGTGCGTGTGGATTCCTTCTCTTTTAATTGGTAGTTTGGATTCCGCTGCACAATCAGCCTTCCCTTCGAGTCAATTAGCTCTTGCAAATGCACTGGGTGCTTCTCAGGCTCTATAATTATCACTTAGTGTCAAAAAATTGAAAAGTGGAAAGAAGCAAACCCTAACCATATGACTTAGAGGCGAATGTCAGCCTCTAAGAAAAATTTTCCTGAGCCTCATTCTTCATATATGTTTGCTTCTGCTGGGATCTTATTTTGGAGAGAGCATATAAATCTATGTTTCTGGAATCTGATGATTTAAAAGCTACCTGACTCTCAATGGCAAAGGCACCTCTAAGCCTCAATTTCCTCATCTCTCTTTCTTATTTACCTATTCACTCATTCATTCATTCATTCATTCATTTTAAAGATAGAGAGAGCACATGAGTGGGGTGGGTGGGAGTGAGACAGAGGGAGAGGGAGCCTGATGCAGGGCCCAATCTCACGACCCCGAGATCATGACCTGAGCCAAAAGCAAGAGTTGGACGCTCAACCGACTGAGCCACCCACAGGCCCCTCAATTTCCTCATCTTTAAATGGTAGTAACACCCCTTCCTTCACCTAATCCATAAGACTCAGGGGAGTGAGGATAAAGATTGACACCTAAGTCATATAGTTACGTTTTAACTATTCAAGTCTAAATCACACTACAGACAAGATAGCATTATCCCTTTACTTGATACAATAGTTTTCATGCACAGGAAAGGGAATTAAATTTCAGCAACACATCACCCACCAGCTGCCCCTCTCAGTGTCATCCTTGGGGCAACCTTTTCAAGTATCTATTTTATTTCACTATCTAACTTGGTTTGCCAAGAAATCCACCCAAGGGAGTACAGCTGAACTAAGGTGCACACACGCATGAGCTCTGTTTCAGGTAGCTGAGGGGTTTCGCCTCCTGGCTCTGCCATGTCGTAGCTGTATGATTTTGCCCAGCCATTCGGCCTTGGAATGTTCTGAAGATCAAGTGAGATTATGTCAATAAATCATCAAGCACACAGTAGGCCCCCACTTAATGGTAGCTCCTTTTCTTTCTAAATCCTTGCATTATTGCTAAATTCCTATCAACTGATGTGATCAAGGAATAGCCCACATGCAGGCCTGTGTTTCTAAATCTAGTCCTTCTACTGCTTGTGAGCTATTTCCAAAACGATTTGGGAATGTGGCTTCTCCTTGTCAGTGGTGTCCTTGTGCATTTATGGAGAGAGAGAGAGAGAGAGCAGTTTGGATGCTGTTCTTGACAAATACTTCAGCCACAATTAAATGTTGCTCCTGTACTTAGGACAAAGGACAAGTGATCAAAGAAGACTAATTACAATGAATGATGATCCTTCTGCCAGTCTGTGCTTGATATTTCAGCTGCCATCTGAATAGATGACAAGGCTGAGGAAGTAAGTGCCTGCCATCTGTCTAAAAATTCAAAGCAGGAGCAAAAAGTGCTCGGAGGGCAAACCAGTTAATGATTAATTAAAATCCTAAAAGTAGTGCTCACTAGTCAATTTCTGAGTACATCCAATCCTAAGGAGGCCAAGAATGCTGGGGAGCTGACATCCATTAATTCCAGCAGGGCTTTCTAGAAGGTGGACAGATAATGAAGAGATTACAGAATGCAGTAGTCCTGAGTTCAGGACCAGCCCTATCTCTGGGCTTTGTTTCTATTCTGGCCACTCAAGCCACCTCCCCGAGCCATCGTCTCCACATCAATCAAATAGGAAAGCAGACTCAAGCCAAAACAAAAGACAGTGCCAGCCTATTCATCTTGCAAGGTCAGTTCCAGACTTGTACAGAGCTACCTCCCACTCAATATGCTTAAAATCAAAATCATTACCTTTCTCCCCAAAGCTGTCCTTCCTAAAGCATTGGAGAATAGCAAGGCTGTCTCTCTGCGTGGTCCCCAGTCAACCCCATTCTGGGGTTCAGTGCAGACTGCCCATTTCACTTTCCCTTCCCCTCCATTAAGATGAAATATCCATTCTGTCTTTCCTGTCCATCTCCCCTTCCCAGTTTCCACCTTTGTGGTCTAAGTTCAGGACTCGGCATCTCTGGCTGTCTTCACCCCTTTGTTTTTCTAGCTTCCAGCCTCAACCTCTCCATCCTATCAGGCATGCGTGCTGCTAGGGTACTGCCCACAAACTACAGGTCTCAATAAACATTCCCCTGCCTGACACCTTTCAATGACTCTATGGCATCTATTGCAGGAATTTGCAAATTCCTTATAAGCAGCAGAAACATGTGTGTGTGTGTGTGTGTGTATGAAACATATATATATATATATATATATATATATGAAAAAGTTACTCTCTAAAATGTTTTGCTCATCCTGCATGGCTGCCCCTAAATTACCTCTTGAGGGCTCAGGAAAACATTTTTTTAAAGATTTTTATTTATTTATTTATTTGACAGAGAGAGAGAGAACGCAAGCAGAGGGGGAAGCAGCCTCCCCCTGATCCGGGAGCTGATGCAGGACTCGCTCCCAGGACCCTGGAATCATGACCTGAGCTGAAAGCAGATGCTTAATCCACTGAGCCACCTAGGTGCCCCTCAGGAAAATGTTTTAACTTACATGGTGCAAAGCCTCACATTCCCTTCTTTCTTCATCTCCAGCTCAGCTTCTAAAGACAGGTTTGTTTTCATGCTAATACACTGTGATAGGCTCAACTGTTTGACAGAGGCAGTCTCTCACATTTGAATAGGGCTTCAGAATCTATAAAGCACTTTTGTATACTTAATTCAGTTATTCGGTATATACTATTCAGTTATCAAATGTGCACCAAACACTGCGCCCAGTGGCCAAAGTAGAGAAAAGAAGTTTGCCTTGTTCTTTCTCATTGACTAGTATTTTAATAGGTGGGTAGGTTAATACCAGTTTGAATCATGTGAAATAATCAAATGGTCAAATATCAGCAATTTCACATCGGTCAGTCTATATGACCCACATTCCACTGGGTTCAATCCAGAATCACTGTTAGTGGGTGTGACAGGTGCCATGCTGAAAACACAGGACTTAAGGGAGAACAGAGTTGGGCATTGGAGCAAGGGGCTGGGAAAATATCCCAGGGCAGAGAACCCTTGAGCACAGTAGTGGTAATGGTGAACCACGTAAGCCGGCAATCCAAGAGCACACACAGAAGCCCTACTTAGGAACACTTAGAGTCATGTGAAAAACAGCACATATATAGAGTAGCGATTCATAGGACAAATGAAGAAGGGATAACTCAGATATTCCGCACAGGTGAGGACTGTTCAAAGGATGAGCATATGGGAAAATGGTGGACTGCTCTTGGTGGGGGGTGCTGGTGTCCTGCGTACTGCAGTTCCCACTGCGGGGCTCCACCCGGGTTATAGAGACACCGCAGTGCTACCAGGCGCACAGGAGCATAGGCTGTGTGCTCTTCTGGAACTGAGTGCTCAGCCAGGGATCCCTACTCCGCCATGATCCTTCAACATAGAGATCCAGAACACACACTACCTCCAAATTTTGTGTCATACTCAGAGTTCAGGCTTACCCTGAACAGGAAAAACAAAAAAACAAACAAGCAAACAAAAACAACCCAAACCAGAATTTTTTGAAAGAAAAAGAAGGTCAACCAGAGCCAATAAAGCATCACTACTGAGGCAAAGGGAAGAAAAGGAAGAGGTAGATAAAATTCACCATATGGTCGGGAGCTAGCGTGTTTTCACTATTTATTATGTGAAAGATCCTGTGCCACATATTTTACAGACATGATTTGTAAGTCAGTACTACAACTTTCAAAGTAGCTATTATAGTCCTTTTTTTAAAAAAACAGAAAACAAGCCAGAGAGATTAAGTGATTTGCCCAAGGTCACTAAGAGAAAATGGTGAGGCCAGGATCCTGACCTCCGAAGTTGGCACTCGATTATGTTCCATGGCTGTGTTCTACAGGCTTCCGTGACCCCTACTCTGAATTTATTCTTTCAAATGCAGTTTTTAAAGTATACTATGAGGTCGGTATACTTTACATGGGGGCCAGGGAAAAGGAAAAATATTGGGAGATGGCCTTTAAGCAAGGTTAGAACGTGTGTGCATTACGAAGAAGAGGAAGATGCCCCAAACTTAGCTGGGAGAAACAAGAAGCGAATCCTCACTAACATAAAGGAAATAATGACCTGGCCATTTTTCAACTCTACCAGCACGTTCTAAAACTATCCCTTGCCTTTTCTGTCCAGTACCACACATCCTGACAACCATGAAAGTGAGAACCACGTGACAACCACGAAAAATAAGATTATCCCCCTTTGAAAAAAAATGATCTGGCTGGGACCAAGTGGTTCTGAGAACTAGGAGTAACTTTTACTAATGTTTGCTACAGTCAAGGACCCAAACAAAATGGCACTCCCAGAGAGTCATGACTGGCAGGAGCTGGAGCTGATACATTTGATAATCTAAAGTGAATGTTACTCCTCCCCCCTCTCCCCAAGATCAAGTGGATTCTGTTGCAAGTACCAAAGGCCAGAGCAGAGATTAAATTTCAGGGGTGCTGCAGACATCTGGAGAGAGAACTCACTATGGGACAGAGGGAGGTTGTGTTGTTCTCTCCTCTAAGCATGAAAGTGGAAGTGAAGAGAGATTTCTAGACTGTAAATGTGTGGATGAGGACAGGATTGGGTCAGCTTTGCTCACTATTGTATCCCTACTGTCTGAAATAATGCTCAATGTGCAGTAAGTGTTCACAGATGTTTTGAATGAATGAATGCATACACTCGCCATTGTTCACAACCCAATCCTATCGGTCTGTAGAGTCTGATGGCAGGAGTAATAATGGTGGTGGTGGTGGTGGTGGTGGTGGTGGTGATGGTGGTGGTAGCAGCAACTAAGGACCAATGCAACCCTGCAGAGCAAACTAGGACCTGGAGCTGAGGCAGCAGAGCCCAGAGCACACAACAATGTGTGACAGAGCTCACAGTCATGCCCCAGTGACTGAACAGGGCAGCGGTAGATGTAGCTCGATACAGTATGCAAATGACAAAGTCATGGCAGAAGAAAGGTCAAAGACTAAGGTTCTTCATTGGCCCCAGCAATCTCTGGGTATGGTAGGGGAATACAGATCAGAGGGCATTTTGGTGGCAGCCCTGGCCATGGCCACAGGTGGGGCAATGAAGCTGCGGCTACAGTGAGACGAGGAGACTGTATCAATCTCGGAGATACTGTAGGTAAATGGACCCACAGTGCAGGAGGCTCAAGGCCTTCCATTTCCCTGCGTGGCAGCAACGCTGTTGAAAATGCTGGGCAGACAGAGGAGTAAGTCCTCATTTCTACCCACAGGCTGCTGAGGCCTGGAGAACATTTATGTGAGTATGCTCTTACCCCAAACTAGTGATAAATATTATTTCCTCATTTTTAGATGAGAAAAGGGATGCTGCAAGATGTTGGGTCTATGGTGTAGGAATCAAGAAGTGGCAGAGCAGGCATTTAAATCCAGGTCTATTTTATCCCAGAGTGTTTCTGTTTTATTTATTTATTTATTTATTTATTTATTTATTTATTTATTTAAAGATTTTATTTATTTATTTGAGAGAGTGCATAAGCCGGGGGAGGTGCAGAGGGAGAGGAAGAACCAGACTCCCCACTGAGCAGGGAGCCCTACCACTTGGGGCTCAATCCCAGGACCCCTGAGATCATGACCTGAGCCAAAGGCAGTCACTTAACCAACTGAGCCACCCCAACCAACTGAGTTCTAGTTGCGTTTTAAGAGGGGCACAACCAGGACTCAGTCCCTGATACCTCTGGTTCCAGTTTTCCACTCTCTCCTACTTCATTCCCCAGAGCCTTCTTTGTGCCACTCATTTGGAAGCCATTCTCTTAATGAGTGTGTGTGTGTGTGTGTGTGTGTGTGCGCGCGTGCATGCACTTCTGGTGCTTAGACTGTGAATTCCCTATAGATGGCTGTGACAAATTCTCTGTAGATGATGTTTACCTTTGTACCCTGACACCTTGGAAAATATGTGGAACAGATCAGGGCTCAGAAAAGTTTGTCACTGATAATAAAGATACCACACTGAGATTATATAGGAAAGATATAAGGCCGTGTGGGGGTGAGGGGGTCCTTTCCTAGAGGAGTCCCACTTCTTGCTCTTCAAAAGAACTTACATACTCTGATTCACCTGCTTCCTCCGTCCAGGTGAAGAGGAGGGCAAGCATGGACAGTGGCCCCTAGTTGAGCTGGAAGCTATGTGATGGACTGGCGTCCCTGCAGAGAGCTTGCTTGGCATCGCTCGGGATGGGCCCCGGGTGCAGGCAGTGGACTATTCATGCCCCTATGGCCTGAAGCTCATCAGCAGGCTGCTCCTTCTTCCAAGGCTCTCACCATGCCATGAGGTGCCCCTTCATTGGGTCCTCTTCCTCCAGACCCATGCTGCATGTTCTTTTTACCCTGTGTTTACTGTATACAAACTAGAGCCAGACGATGGGTCCTGAGCCCTCCATAGGATGTCCTTGCTGGGAAGACTGGCCCAGGGAGAGGGGAAGGCTTGAGTTCCTCACCCCCAAGGTTCTCCTGAACTTTTCGTTTCAATGATCAATGCCTCTTCACAGGATAACGGTGACCTAAAGTTGTCTCTGCTGGCACTTAGCTCCTTGGGGCCTGCAGGCTGGTGTTTTTCCGAACTCCCCCTTCTGGTCTTCTGGCAGATGATGGACTATGGAGTATGGAACCTAAATGAATGTATTTTATTCTAAAATACGGTGCTCTCTGTTGTTTTACCACACAGTTGGTTTAGTTCTCCAGACAGTGCTCCTGCAGCGTTCCAGACTAGGTGTTAGATTCAGGAGACAGAGAGATAAAAAAAGATACCTAGGAAAGGAATGAAAGGCTTAATAGAGCAGATCACGAGAGGAATCAGAGAGGTGAACAGATAATTGCACTCTGGTGTGATTTGCTTTAACAGATGTACAGAAGGTATTTAGAAGGACTGATTACTTCACTCTGGGGGAGATTTCAAAGAGACCCTAATACTGTCTCATGTCTTGAAAAATAGTTTTCTAGGTACCCATAATGACCAAGCTATTCCAGGGAGAAGAAAATGATATGTCCCATACATAGCACAGACTCCTGAGACTGCTAGTTAGGGGTGGGGGTGAGGGTGGGAAGCACAAGGACACTGCCAAGAAACCGATGTGGGTGAGGACCCAATCTCCAGAGAATGGCCTTGTCAGCTCGTGGGACATCAGGCCCAAGAAGGACCAAGTTCCAGGCCAGGAGGCACGGGCGCTCAGCAGGCAATGAGGCTTCCCAAAGCATTTCCTAGGGCATGCTGTTACTTTCATTTATTTATTCATTTTGCTATCGCAATTCTGTTTCATCATACTGAATAGTAAGGTTTCTTTTAATCTGAGGAATACTGAGGAGACGTAGAAAAATTATGTCACCTGAAAGTAAATGGCTGCCTACTACGGGGAAACAAAACAAAACAAAACAAAACAAAACATGAGAGCAATTTTCTAGGGCAATTTTCTTACTTGGGAAGATCTGGTGTGAGGTGAAGAGCCCACAGAGTTCAGTTTTCAAGGGTTCAAATGTCAGACCTCTACTCATTAGCAGAGTGACTTTGGGCAAGTTACAATATTACTTAAAGTGTCGGGGTCTCAATTTCCTCAAATACAAATGGAGATAATATCAACCTCCCAGGAATACTGTAAAAAGTAAATGAAAGGTATGTTGCAAATGTTTTCCCCAGTTTAGTATTTGCCTTTCAACTACGCTTTATATGTTTCTTGACATACAGATTTCTTTTAGCATTCAAGTACCCAAATATACAATTTGCCTCTATAGTTCCCTTCAAGCCTTTTTGTTTAGAATACCACTTTCCCTCCCTGACATCATAGAAATATTCACCTGTGTTTTCTGCTGCTTTTGTGGTTTTACTTTATTCATTTAAATGTTTAATCCATCTGAAATTACATTTGCCAAATGTTGTGAGATGAGAAAAAGAGGAAACATCTTTTTCACTTGAATGTGCAATATTTATCAAACGATTGAACCTTTCCTCATTGATTAGAAACACCAGCTCAATCATACTTTATATTTTATTCTTGGGGCATTGTATTTTGTCTCCTTGATCTATTTTTTTTTTCAAACTATTTTGGCATTGTTTTCATTTTTTAGCTTTTTGAATATCTGTACAGCGTACACTACCCTCTATTCTGTTTCCAAAATGTTCTTGTCTGTTCTGTTTTATTCTTCCTCATAACCAATTTTACAAGGGAAGGAAAGTCATAACTCAAACTTCATAACCAGAAAAACAAAATTATCACAAATAGATGAAAATAAGTAACGCAGATGAAGGCCATCACACATAACTTTTTATGCATAGCTACGAAACGAGATTTCCTTGACCTTGTCCCATTAAGAGTTTGTGACTTGAAGAGAAGGTTCCAGAAGAGCCACGATCTCAGAAGGTGTGGAGCTGTCAAGGCTCCATTAGCACTGTGGGAACCGCTCATACATAATAACTGGACCCCTGGGGAATGGGATACGCAGTGTGATTGAGGCAAAACTGACCTGGGCACAGACGTGAAAGATAATAGTAATTACTGTGATTTATTGAGAAACGACCATGGGACAGGCACAGTGCCAAGCCCAGAAAGGCAATAAAATGTAGTGATTATGAGAAAGGGCTTTGAGTTCACAGAGTCCCAGGTTCCAGTGCTGGTTTTATTCCTCACTGTATGATTTTATAGGTCTGCAGCACTTCTGTGCTGAGTAAGGATATGACATGTGAATAGCCCTTGCTAAATCCCTACAGAGTATTCCTTTGCAGCCAGGACTTAGAAGCATGATCACATTCAACTCCCCAAAAAAACCCAAAACCAAAACCAAAAAACGAAACAAAACAAAACAAAACTATTGAGTTTATAACCTTTTCTCTGTTGGATAAATGAGAAAACAGAGGACCACAGTTAACTTACTTGAGTTTCAGGCAACTAATTAATGTGAAGCCAAGTTCAAGCTAGGTTTTTCTGACCTCAAAGCCTCATGCTTTTAGCCTGTGCATTATCTTTCCTAAATCCATTCCCATAGTACAGGTGTGGTTTATACGTTGCACATTGGTTTCATTCCACACGGAGCTATCATTGTTTCAGACAATTTTGTGTGAGGCTTAATTTGGGCATTTTTTTTAGTTGGTAATTTTTACTTTTGAATTAATGCAGTGATTACAAAAGACTATTTTAGGAAGTGAAAAGAACTGGTTTGTAGGTACAGTGACCAACCATCCTGGTTTGCCCAGACTCCTTGTTACCTGGAATATTTGACTCCATGTGCTGTGTTGGCATATCAGGTAGAAATGATAGAAGCTCTCAAGAAAAAGGACAACTGAAAATAAAAACACCTTCCTCATCATATGGCCTCGCTTCTCAGCACTCTTTTCATTTTCTAGGCTATAGTAATTACACTAATATTATTAATAATTATTATGATAATGGAGCTCTTGGGTGGCTCAGCTGGTTAAGCATCCGACTCTCGCTTTTGGCTCAGGTCATGATCTCAGGGTTGTGAGATCGAGCCTCACACTGGGCTCTGCGGTCAGCATGGAGTCTGCTTGAGAGTCTCTCTCTCCCTCTCCTTCTGTCCCTCCCCCAACTCGTGTGCATGCATGTGCTCTCTTTCTCTCTAAAATAAATAAATAAAAATCTTTAAAAAAATAATCACTGTTATAACATTAAAATACTTTAAATCCATGTAGCACTTTATAGTTCACATGTTTTTTAATACACATAATTCCATCTAATTGTTAAATTTCCTTCATTTTTAATATGAGAAACTGAGGCTCAGAGAGGCTCTCTAATATCACACAGTGCGGAAAAGAGGGCTATCTACCAAAGATTCATACCCCTCTTTCACAGTACAGGATTGTCTGAACATCCCCAAAATCAGGGGGTACAATTTGCAGAAGCCCTTGCATCTAAGTGGGGTCACATGACCGATTCTGGCTAATGGAATGTGGTTAGAAGAGATGGATATCCTCTCCGAACCTAGTCCAAAATCCTCCTCCTTTTTTCCTCTTCACTTGACAATGGATGTAATTACTCAGAGAGACTTGAAAGCCACTGATGAATGCACGAGAGCCAAAGATGGAAGGAATCCCATTTTTGAATCAAGACATTACCAAAACTAATACACGTCCTCATCATAAGGGGTCTAGATCTCCAACTGTGGCAGAAAACAAAACAAAACATAAGAGGACAGCTGACCATGAGTACATTTTGATCCAACATTATGAAAAATGTGGTACTTCAGTCTCTTAAGTGGATGGATAAGATGGTTGTTTGGGTTTCCTGATCCAAGGTGAAAAAAGAGGATTCTCACACAGATGTTACATCATGGCAAAAAGAAACTGGAATTTCAACTTGTAAAGCAAAACACAAGTTACAGATAACAAAACCATAAGGGATAAACTTAACTGAGCAAAATGAAATAAATTATGTTCTAAACACTGTAAGTCAAAGCCTATAGACGTTCTCTCAGAAGCCCAGTGAGTTCTGCAAATGAGTATGTGGTATTCATGGCACAAACCCAGCTGATTCAGCAGATGTAGTGAATATATAATCCATCATGTTCTGGATGGACAGCCTGACTTCACAGCCATAAACAGAATTATGTCTAACAGCCCAAGGCTAACACCGCAAACAATGAAACACACCATTATGAGTTTATAGAACATGGCCATGAATACTAATAATTACTTCCGTCGTGGCTGGGCCATAAACAGGATTATGAGACATCAGCAAGGATAATAATTCTGGTTTTGCAAACCATCTTTGGTCTGGGGACGCTCATAGGTCTAGTGGGCAAAACACGAGGAGAGACCATGCTGGATACCTAACAGAAAAACATGGACCCTGCTTACACACTATGACATTTCGTAGGACTAACATTTTTTGTTCTGAATCATCAAACATAGAAGTCTCTTTAAATTACATTTTTTTTTCTTTTGGTCCTGGATGAAATTCTTCAAAGACAATCATGCAGGTAGGTCTAAGCTGTCGCCACTTGCATGGCAATGTATAATTCAAGTGGTCATTGCCTCTTGGGGAAGACTTTCAAGATGTTTGATGCATATATTGCTGAAGCACTATATAGCTCAGAAACCCAAATGAGAAATCATGTATGCAGTACCTTGAAATAAAATAGACAAGCTGAGGCACACAGAGGAAAGCTGATATTTATCACCCGTTAAGATTATTCAGTCGTTGTTATTGATTTTATTTACATTTACTGCTATTCCTCTGAGAAGCTAAACAAACTACTTGTTGAGACAAATGCAAGCTTGGCTGCTTTATTTTGTGGAATGGGAAACAAACGCCCCAGTTCCCCAGGCCATCACTCCTGGGTTTTGTTAAATTGTTTGCATTTATCAGGTAAGTTTTCTAATGTTAATATTTGTCTACAGGAACTCACCCTACTTTTCATATTCACAGGTGATTCTTCATTTCTTTATTTGGCAGCCAAATAAATTGTGCCGGGATGTTTCTAGGATCAGGTCTCTACTAATTCAACCGAGACAAGGGATATCATATAATCGCTAGGATTGTGGACTTTGGAGCAAGACTGCTTGGGTTCAAATCCAGGTTCCAATTCTTGCTGTTTGAGTCACGCGGACAAGTTGTTTAAACTCGTTTAATCTCAGTTTCTCTCTATGAAATGGGGATAATAATTTCGTTTTCCAATAGAGCACTCTGAGAATTGTATGAGAATTGTTTACAGCACTTAGAACACTGTTTGGTACATAGCAAATAGTACGGAACTCTTTGCTATTATATTGCTATTCTTTTTTGTTCCAGGAGGAAAGAGCTCATCAGTAACGCGGCTGATACGGGTTGTAACAGGAAAAAAATACCTTTCATATGAACTTAAGGGTAATGTTGAGTGGAACACTGGTGAGAACACACAGATAAACACAATGTCACAATAACTAAGAGAGTGACTGTGGAAAACAAAGTCCTCAGCTGTGCCAGGGCACCTGGTGAGTACTTGATTAGGCTGTCATTATATTGTGATCTCTGTTGGGTTAAATAAGATTTACCAAAAGAAAAATGTCAATGTAGAGCTTGATAAATAATATTGCGTTGACCAAATTAAATCCATGCTAATTATGCAATCAATACATGTGTTTAAAGTGCATTTTTAAAAAGTCTACCTAAGCACAGGGCAAGAAAAATTGGACCCCACAGCTTTATTGGGTCTAAAAAGCCAAGGTTCTGAGAAGACTCCAAGAAGAGATTTGATGAATGCTTTCAAATTTCCTCCAGAGGAGGGTGTGGGCAGATTTCTTCAAAATGTAACATCGAGGGGAGAAGTCAGAGGTTATGAATCTTAGTTCAAGATATAGTGAATCAAGGCACCAAGGAGAATTGGCTGGCTAGCTGCCAAGGCCACTCTGTAGAGTCTAACTGGTTGGTTGGCTAGAAAGCTGGCCAAAATGACATCTGAGGTTGGTTCCATCCTGGAGAGGCTCTGAATTTACAAACTCTACTGAAAGTCTTTTCTGTTGCATTCCGAATGCCTGTGACATACCCACAAAAACTAAGGAAAGCCCTCTGGAAGTTGCAGACCAGCATTCCCCAATGAGACACCCATGAGGGTAGTTAAATAAGTAGGTTTCTTTACTGCAGGATTTCTGAGAACTCGCAGTATGCTAATATATTTTTTAAAAACTTCCTAGAGAGGGATGTAATAGTGTTTCTCAAACTTATTTGCCTATAGATCCTTCTATCCTTTTTCCTGAAGTCTTCTACAGAGCTGTTGCTCTGAAACCAACACAAACAAAAATAACAAAAACACATACACAGAAACTGCTTTCGTGAAGCTTCTTTCTAAACCCATCTTTAGCACCCCATCCTGGAGATCAGTGTGGAGAATCACCACGGTGTGTATCACATCCCCAGGCAATCCCATGCTGTCCCCCTTCCCACCAGATCGCAAGTACTTATAACTTTAGCTATTATTTTTATCTCTACCCTTTACAATATTTGATAGAGAGGGTAGTCAAAATGTATGTGAATTAAAAAATGAATTGAGGGAGCAGGGAAAGTTTTTTCCTAAATTCGGTTGGGCGTGAGAGCCTGAGACCGGACGCACACCTGATATGGACCAGCGTGAGGAGGTCTTGATGTGCCGAAGGTGTGGCTCCTTGGGATTGGGTCTCGTGGGCCACTCAAGTCCACCTTAGCTGAGACAGATGCAAGAATGCATTCGCAGATTGACTCCTCATGAACTTCAAGTCATTCACTCTCTGCTATTGATTGCATTTACTATTCTCCCTCATTATCCACAGCAATCTGCGAAGCCAGATCAGCCCCAACTTGGGGCCAATGCAAAAATGATCTCATCTTGGAAAATTAAGTTTCTCTTTCATTCAGGCCTTGTTTTACTCCTTCACATGGCCAGTAGAAAGGGAAGACTGCCTGCGTGCTGGGCCCCATCCCAGGGCAGGGGTGCAAGAATAACAAAAAACTGGCCTGGCTCCTCTCAATCTCACAGGCTCTTCTGGATATTTGTCAGCTCACTTCGTGTCCTTACACTCCACTTGTCTTGGGCCCCAGTTCCACTCACACCTCCTCTAAGAAAGCCTCTCTACTCTCAGGGCAGTAGCCGCTGCCTGGCCTCAACTCACACCACCACCCAGGCTACTGCTCTGAACAGCTCCTCAGAGTCCAGACAGCTCCAGTTCCTAGGCTGCCTCAGTCCTGCCAAGTCTGTGCTTGGGAGCAGGACAAAAAGCCTGCTGGCTGTAGTATCCCAGGGCTTCTCGCACTCTTGCTACTCTCCCCATTGATTCAGGGTCAGAGGTCATTACACACTGAAGGACCAAGCGCAGGTTATATTACTCTTGAGAAACGACAGAGCTAAGGCTTTGCTGTTGACTTTCAGAGCAGACACCAGAGTTCAACACAGTTTTGGGCTCCTTTGATGGTACGGTTAGGAGCTACATATAAAATGCATGTGTGTGTGCGTATATATATCAAATCAGTAAAAATGTGTAATGCAAGTTGAAGACGACTTATTTTTTAAAAAGTCATCATTCAATTGGTGCCTCGGTGGCTCAGTTCGTTGAGCATCCAACTCTTGATTTCAACTCAGGTCATGATCTCAGAGTCCTGGGATAGAGCCCTGTGTTGCACTCCCCGCTCAGTCGGGAGTCAGTTTGAAGATTCTCTCTCTCTCTCTCTCCCTCTGCCCCTCTCCCTGCTTGCACTCTCCCTCTCTCTCTCTCAAATAAATCTTAAAAAAAAAAAAAAAAATAGGGGCACCTAGGTGGCTCAGTCAGTTAAGCATCTGCCTTCAGCTCAGGTCATGATCCCAGGGTTCTGGAATAGAGCCCCACCTCAGGCTCCTTGCTCAGCGGGGAGCCTGCTTCTCCCTCTCCCTCTGCCTGCCACTCCCCCTGCTTTTGCTCTCTTTCTTGCTCTCTCTCTGTCAAATAAATAGATAAAACCTTTAAAAAAACGAAAAGTCATCATTAGAATATTGCACGATATCACTTACATGGGAAATCTAAAATAGTCAAACTTGTAAAAACAAAGAGTAGAATAGTAGTCACCAGGAACTGGGGGTGGGAGCAGGATGAGGAACAGAAGAGATGTAGTTTAAGGTTACAAACTTGCAAAATGGTAGATACACAGATCCTGGAGAGCTAATGCACAGTATATTAAGTATAAACTACAGTATTGTATTATAGACATCAAACTTGCTAAGAGATCTTAATTATTCCCACCACAAAAAATGATAATTATGTGATAGATGTGTTAGCTAAGGCTACAACGGCAATCATATTGCAATATATAAGTGTATCGAATCAACACGTTGTACACCTTAAACTTACACAATGTTACATGTCCATTAAATAAAATAAAGTTGTCATTAGCAGGACCTAGAAGGAAACCACTTTTCCGATGGAGGTGAAATCATTCTAATCCAGGGTAAACTGGGAAGAGGAGTAGCATCTATAAGTACATGCAGGATTTGGGTGTCTTGAACATAAATATTAAATCCCTTTATGTTTATTTTCTTTAAAAATTAAATTTATTTAACCACAACAGTATGTTAACATCTAAAGATGTAAGCCCCTCCAAGGCAAGGATCATGTTTACTCACCACATACTCATTTTCTGGTTCACAGAAAATACTCTGTAAATGTATGTGAAGAATGGGGTATGCGGAATTTCACAAAATATTTTTGAAATGCACATATCTTTTTTTTTTAATGATTTTTTATTATATTATGTTAGTCACCATACAGTACATCCCCGGTTTCCGATGTAAAGTTCGATGATACATTAGTTGGCGTATAACACCCAGTGCACCATGCAATACGTGCCCTCCTTACTACCCATCACCGGAAATGCACATTATCTTATAACCTAGTCCAAACAGAGTTTTCTTCTGGGTTAAACTGCAGCTTTTCTAGAGGCTGCACAAAGGAAGGGAGCCACTGTGGACAAATATTGAGTACTACATTCCTTTCTAGGAAAATCACAACATATATTTCACTTGCTAAATTTCAAAAATGTTTGCAAGGGTAGATGATAAGGTCTGTGGATACCCCCCAAGCACTGACTGCAATCCCTCTGCAGCTCTACATTTCTCAGGGATGCAAATTTCTTGGGGATACTTCTCAGGTAAAGTACACCATCCTAGAACGCTTCCTCTATTTTGGGCTAAAAGAGATGCTGTTATCAACATCAGCCACCATGTACCTCTCCAATAAACCCCATCTTGTCACCAGTCAACACTTAGAAGATATGGGAGAACCGTATTTATTAAATAGAAATCTATATAAGGTAAGTTTTACACAGAGTGCGAGAGGGGGTAGATGGGACTGAGTGTGACAAGAAGACCAGCCATTCATATTTGCATAGCAGAAGGCCTTAGGGCTTTCTAATATTCACTGGACAATTCTCTCTCCACCACATGTAGAGGGGTCTGAAGCTCTCTTGACACAGAGTTCCTGGACATCTTGAAAGTTCTATCACATTTTTGTAATTTTCAACCCAACAACCACATAGAGAGCAATGCAACTGTGCTTGTTGTCACACAGAATACAAAGATAAGGCAAATTTCTTTTTTTCTTATCAAAGGTGTGTGTGTGTGTGTGTGTGTGTGTGTGTGTGTGTGTGTGAGAGAGAGAGAGAGAGTAATGAGTAGGAAAAACAAATGTATATAAAATTTTGAGCCCTAACTGACTTAGGAAAGTGACATTTAAAAATGCTAGTGTAACTTCTGGAATCCAACTGTACATTGATCAGTTCATTCACTCGTTCCTTAGATAATTATTAAACATCCACTTTGTGCCCACACTGTGCTAGTTTAAAATCCATGGTCGTTGCCCTCGGGGAAGGTAGTTCACAGTCTTGTCAATGAGAAAGATGCCTAGGCAGATAATTGGAGTTCAGTTGGGCAAATGTTAAGGTGGAATTATTAATAAAGAGCATTCGGAGCACAGGAGGGGGTGACTTTCTCCGTCTGGAATGCGGAGAAAGTTTTCCCAGAGGTGCTGACATTAAGCTGGGTCATGAACAAAGGAGTAGGAGGTAGCCATGGAAAAAAGAGCGGGCCCCAGGCAAAAGGACAATGACTGAAAAGGTTTGGTATCAACAATGAGAGTGTGGTCTCAGGAATGTTGATAATATGAGCAAGCATTTTAACCTCAATTTAAGTATCTGACTGTTGATGGCTGAAAAGGCATAGCCGAGCTGGGCAAGTTGGGCAAGTTGAGGTCACGTAGGGTAGTTTGAAAATAAAGCTAAGGATGAACTTGCTCGATGCTCAGCAGAAAACTTCACCTCTTGTAGCGACACGAGACTTTTTAGTAAGTCCATGCTCGTGGCCATGAGAATGAATTGGAAAGGTTCAAAGCAGTGAACCAGATGTTACAGAAGTTGAGACATGATTTGCAGGACTGACACAGAGAGGATGGAGAGAAGGACCTAGCCTTCAGGTGCACGTTGAAGGGATAGAGTCAACAAGCCTTGGTGTCTGAGTGATACTGCAGGTGGATAGGAGAGAGGAATCTAAAACATTGCCCTCATTTTTGCCTGGAGAAACTACTTGGGTAGCCACACCAACCACCAAGCCAGGGGATACAATAGCAGGAAGGTATTTAATGAGAAAAATACCTTTACTTCAGACATAGTAAGATCCCCAAGAAGGCATAACCATTACACCCTTCTCTAGACAGATCTAGGATAGAAGCGACAGACTAACATCCTGCCTTCAAGTCAAGCTCAGAGGTATGTTTTATTTGTCCAGCATGTGTGTGAGTGCACACACACACACACACACACACACAGGCACACACACATAGAGGTAAGTAAAATAGATCATTGTGAATGCATTTAAAGGAGATATACACAATATTGTGATTTCCTATTATCTTTTTCAAATATTTAGGTTCTTAAGGGCACTTGTGCTAGCCACCCCTGGTTGATACCTATGTATGTATCTAGAAGGCATACATACAGTTTGGTGTCATCGGCCAAGGTAGTTCAAATAATGGGAGTCAATTTTATGTAATGCTAGGAGAATTTGTAGGGTGGCAAAGATTGCCCTGGGGACATCTAGCAAGAAGAGCATTGATTCTAAAGAAAAAAGGGAACTTAGGCCTTCCAAATGTATTGTATGTTGGAATTAGATAGAAGAATTAATTACCTTCGTAACTGCCTCCATAACATGGCTTTTGAAACTAAATTAAAGCCTTTATTCTCCTTAAATATTTGATCAGACTGCACAGCGTTTATTATTTCAAATGTTACATGCATTCAGATCACTGCTTATGCAAATCCATCCTTGTTGGTTCTGCACTAAGTAATTTTACAAAGATCCCGATAATAACATCAGTCAAGAATTTGACCGGTAGCACTCTTCATTCTAAACTTTTGGAACGAAAAATTGATTAAGATACATGAAAATAGAGGTGATGTTCCAATTACCTTTTATTTTATTTTGACAATATATTTTCCATAAAGTGTTTTCTGCTTCCACGTTCTGAATATGCCCTGGGGCTTTCACAACTGTCTTTCCTTTCCTTCTGCCTTGAAAACATTTTTTTAATAGGTCTTTTTATGCCTGGTGCCATCCCATGGATTCATCTTCCTCAGGCAGGTCTGCCTAGCACACCTGACCCAAGAAGGCTCTCTCCCTTCACCTCTGCCACCATCCACACCTTATTATTCTCTCTCAGTGCATCTTCTCTGCAGTACTAGTCCCAAGCTAAAATTATGTACTCGTTGTCAGTTGGCTGTCTCATCCCCCAGATGACAGCTCATGAATTCCTCTGAACTTCTTGTTTCTTTAGCCACATCAGAACAGTTTTTGAGAGAGTGAACACATTAATTTATTGAGGGGTGACAAAATGGTGATATTCTATTATTTCTTCTTTTATTTATTGGCTGGCATGCTTTTATGTAGAAAAGGGGAGATAAATGCTTGATTTGTTTGTTTGTTTGTTTTACTTACCAGTGTTCAGGATAATGAAGGTGTTCCCTATTCTCTTTCAAAGATGACCAATTCATTGGTTTTCCCATAAAGAAACCACCGTGGATGGAGTCTACATTTACAAAATTTCAGTGACCTGACAAGGGATGAAGACAACTGTCTCCAATCAAGAGCCGTGATCCAGAGGCAGACACTGCCTCTTCCTTGAAGCCTTTTCCATTTCTAATCATTCTCAGATGCTCCCTGAGTTTACTGCGCGAACATCCTTTTTTCCATCTTTTGGAATAAAATACAGATGTGGTTAAGAGCACGAGTTGCAGTAGAAGAGAAAACTGAGTTTAATCCTAGGTTTATCATTTACAAACTGTGGGTTCTTGACCAAGTTACCAAAGTTCTTGGAAATGTTAATCAACACTGTTGTAATTGTTCAGGAGTCTAGCATGCCAATGGAAATGAACTTAAAGTGCCATAATTATTCATTTTCTTAACCACCTAGAACAATGTAAGTGTCCAATAAATAATTACTACATGAATGACATCCCAATTTCCCCAGGCAGGTGGTTTTGTCCTAGATTATTCATCACCTGTAATAGTGCTATGTCAAGTGGGGTGTCATGGCGGAGGGAAAACTCAGGAGCACCCACTGGATCCTAAAACATCACAGAAGTTTCCTAGGGCTAGTGCTCTCTCTCTCCTTCCTCTCTCTCTCTCTCTCTCTCTCTCTTTATCTTTTCTTTCTTACTCCTCTCAGGTCTACAAATATGCTGTTTGAAGTGCAGGCTGTGATCTACAACCCTTGCTTTTCTGAGTATCATATTCAAATGTAAATGTCAGGGAGATACTTAAAAGTCAAAGGGATTCCACACTATCTACTGAAAGCTCCTTAGGTGATTTATTATTCTGGTGACTTGTCTGGCTCTAAGGAAAGACACACAACTGAGCCAAATTCTATCAACTTCTGGTTCAGCCTAGAACACCAAAACCCAGCGGGCAGAAACAGTCCTGTTAGATATCACTTTGAAGCAACTTCTCTGTACATTCCTCCTAGATGGGCCTTATGTCATAGGAAATTCACATAGAAGTATAATCTCTGATATTCAGTGGTCCCCGCCTGATGCCTTTACTTACAGTTTCTGATAAAATGATTTCGAGCTATTGAAGCTCATAGTCTGAAGACTGATGATTTCTCCCCCACGGATAACACCAACCTTTGAAACTGAAGCAAAACCCAAGAGCATGAAGACGGTGTTTCACCCCCTCCTGATTCCTGTCTGTAAACTGCACACCTTACTTAGCGTCTCCTCAGCAGCTTCAGCTTACCACGACCCCTCCTGAATCTTGTCCTTTGTTCATGCTATTGCCTGTATTTGGAACCTTCTCTCTACTCCATACTCAATCTTTTGCATCATGAAATCTTACTGACACTTGAGATCCTGGTAAAATGCCATTTCTCTGTGAAGGCATGCTTACCTCCTCAGACGGGGCCATAGCACCTTCAGATCCCATGTTACGGTTTGTAATTACATTTGTTCCCAGGACTGTTTGATTCATGTCTCCTTGCCTCCCTTCATCTGCATCTCCATTATGTCGGGACAAAGACTCATTTCCAGCTGTAGAACTTACCACTGTCACCACCACAGAGTCAGCATCAGTAAATATTTGTTGAACAAATGGCCAATGAAAATGTATTCAGTAGTCAAGGAAAGGTCATCTACATGCCTCAACTGCTTAATGACGCTGCCAGCAGTTAGTGAATGGAAATACATCCTCTCACTTTGACTAACAAGGAGGTACCACCACATCCTTACAAACGTAGAAATGAGGACTCAAAGAGGTCACTTGTCTGCAACACAACAGCCATCCCCCAAAAGGAGGTATTAGACCTAAATTCTCCAACCAGGAAAAAGACAAATATTGTTAGGACTAGAGCCCTACCTTTATGACGAAAATGTGCATGTATCCTCGAAGTGTAGTAAGCAGCCTTATGGGCACGTGTGGTCAGTCCTATTGACTATGTGTGATCCTGCCAAAACAGTAAAGGATCTCCTTTTTCTGAGAACTACTAAAATAATTTATTTGCTCTCCTCATTTCCCACCTGTCATGAATATACCACATTTGGGTTTCCCTATCTAAAAACCAATTTCATCTCTCTTCTTTTACTTTTTAATTTTTTACTATCACTATTACTGATTCTTATTTTTAAAAAGAAATAGGCTAATTTTACATTTTAAATACTCTTTGAGCTGCAAAATGAGGATTTTATGCTGATTTCCCTCCAGTTTTACTGAGATATAAGTGACAATAAAAATTGTATCTAATTAGGGACGCCTGAGTGGCTCCATTGGTTAAGGGTCTGACTCTTGATTTCGCCTCGGGTCATGATCTCAGGGTCATGAGATCAAGCCCCACTTCAGGCTCCATGCTAGGCGCAGTCTGCATGACATGCTTTCACTCCCTCTCTCTTTGCCCCTCCCCCTGCTCACGTACTCTTGCTCTTTCTAAATAGATAAATGAAATCTTTTAAAAAATTATATATATACTTAAGATGTACAATTGATATTTTGATACACCAGGGTGTACCTGGTGAAATAATCACCATCTTGAAGCTAATTTAACATATTATCACCTCACCTAGTTGTTATTATTATTATTATTATTATTATTATTATTATTATTATTATTATTTTGGTGGTGAGAAGGCTTAAGATTTACCCTCTGAGCAAATCTAAAGTATACGCTACAGTATAACTGTAGTCACGCTGCTGTACATGTGATCTCCAGAACGTATTCATCTTGCATAACTCGAAAGCTTGTACCCCTGACCATCATCTCCTCATTTACTCCACTCCCCCAGCCCCTGGCAACCAGGATTCTACTCTCGCTTCTGTGAGTTTGAATTTAGATTCCACACCCAAGTGAGATCACATAGCATTTGTCTTCCTATCTCTGGTTTATTTCATTTACCATAATGTCCTCTAGGTGTATCCGCGTTGTCACAAATGTCGGAATTTTCCTCTTTTTGAAGGCTGAATAACATTACATTAGGTATCTTTACCTATTCATCCACTGACCAATATTTAGGCTGTTTTCATATCTTGGCTATTGACAAATAATGCCTCAGTGAACATAAGAGTGCAGAAAACTATTGAAGATGCTCTTTTCAGTTCTTTTGGGTCTATACCCAGAAGTGGGATTGCTGGATCATATGATAGTTCTATTTTTAATTTCTTGAGGAAAATCCATGCTATACCTGTTTACATGCCTCCCATCAGTGCACAAGTGTTCTCTTTTCTCCACATTCTCACCAACACATATTTTGTATTTTTGATAATAGCTATTCTAATATGTGTGGGTGATAACTCATGTAGTCTTGATTTACACTTGCCTGATGATTAGTGATGCTGAAAACTCTTTATTATATAACTATTGGCCATCTGTAAGTCCTCTTTTGGAAATGTCTGCTCAGGTCCTTTGCCATTTTTAAATATGTTTTGTTTTCTTACAACTGAGTTGTACGAATTCCTTATATACCTTGGATATTAACCCCTTTTAGATATATGGTTTGCAAAAATTTCCTCCCATTCTATAGGTTGCCTTTTTACTCTGATGACTGTTTCCTGTGCTGTGCAGAAGCTTTTTAGTTTGATGCAATCCTACTATTTTTTTCCTTTTGCTGCCTGTGCTTTTTGTGTTACATGCAAAAAAAATTATTGCCAAGGGCACTGTCAAGATTTTTCCCTATTTTTTGTAGCTTTACAGTCTCAGGGCTTATATTTAAGTCTTCAACCCATTTTGAGTTCATTTTTGTGTATGATGCCATATAAAGCACCACTTTTCATTCCTTTGCATGTGGATAGCCAGTTTTCCTGCACCATTTATTGAAGTGACTATCCTTTCCCCACGGTGTGTTGTTGGCACCTTTGTCAAAGATCCGCTGGCTGTAAAAGTGGGGATTTATCTCTGGGCTCTCTATTTGGACCTGTTGGTCTATATATTTGCTTACATGCCAGAACCATTAAGCTTTGATTCCTGTAGTTTTGTGATATACTTTGAAATCAGGAAATGTGATGGCTCCAGCTTGTTTTTCTTGCTCAAGACTGCTCTGGCTACTGAGGGTCTTTGTGGTTTCATATGAATTTTTGGATTCTTTTTTTCTATTTCTATAAAGAATGCCACCTGTATTTTCATAGGACTTGCACTGACTACGTAGAACAGTCGGGGTAATATGGACATTTTAACTACATTAATCTCTTCTTGACAAAGACTTGCCAGGACCCTCCTCCAGCGCCCACAGTATTACAGTACCTGCTTCATCACGGTGCAGAGCTGCTCATCTTCCCTACAGAACCATGAGAGTCAATGAACTGTCCCGTATATAGAGTACAGACTTTTATAAAACTTTTTATACTGGTAAAAATGGTTCAGAGAGGTTCTGTGACTATCAAGTTCACAGACATAGTAAATAGCAGGACCTAGACGTGACACCAAATCCAATGTTGTTATTACTGCAATCCAATTGACTAACAAATCATCCTCCCTCAACTAACAGTTACAAGGACAGGAATCAGCTACCGACACCATTGTCTCTGAAATCCCTCCCATGTATACTAAAGCTTCATTGCTTCCATTTGAATACCAGATATGCAAATGGAATTAATAATTTAATGTGATAAATTTTGTAGAATTTATTCTTTGGGTTTTTAAAAGTATCATCTATTTCTCTCCTTGATTTCTGTAACTGTTCTTTTGGGGGGGTCTTATTTCTTGATATCCAGCAAAATAAGCAGTGTTTAGGTAAAAATATTACTTCTGAGAGTGCATAAAATTGCTCCAGAATTTAAACCTAGCTAAGAAGGAAAGATTAACTGCTAATCTACTGTGCCTAAGGAAATTCACAAATTTCTAAATCCAAAGGGATTTGTTCTGCGTTTAAACGACCAGAAGTCACATTCTTTTCTGGGAAAAAATCCAGAATATGTGCACATTTTCTATATTTAAGCTGACTCAGCAAGCAATTTACTGTAGTCAGCACTGACCACAGTAAACAATAAAAATGCCATTTTAATCACTCTCGAAATTTAAAATACATTTGCAACAGAGGCTTAATAATTACAGTGAGACAATATGGAAAGGCAAAGTGCTTATTGTAAGCTAATATATGATCTCTTGTGCTAAGTGCTTAGCACATTAATTTTATAATGGCAGATGCAATAATTGCAATCATTTGCCAAGGGATCTATCCTCTTGCAGCCACTTGAATTACAGGTAAATCGATTCCATTGGTTCAAAGCTGATTCAAGCATTTAGGAAAAGGTAGCTTCTCAACAAAGGTTGCAGAGTAATTTTTAAGCAAGATTCCAGATAAAGATATTGGTCACACATAATTGCCTCTGGATCTCAATTATTTTAATGAATATGTCTCACTCTGAAACTTCCAAGACAAACCAAGCATTAATGTAAACTACAATAAAACAGGAAGAAGAATTAGGGAAGAAAAACAAAAAAAAACCAAAAAAACAACACTAACATTAATGAAACAAAAGCTAAAGCAAAAGCCAAAAATATAAAATTAAACAAAACTGAAAGAGGGCTCTTTGAGAAAACAAACAGGTAAACTCTAGAATGGCAGATTATTTAAAAAATAAGAGAAGCAAACATGCACATCATAGATGATAAATGACATGTAACAAGATATACAAAAGAGATATTAATGAAAATTACAAAAATATTATGGATACATTTGGTAGAGTAAAAATTGAAAAATCTAGAGGAAAAAGATGATTTCAAACAGAACATAAGGCCCCAAAATTGACTGACAAAATGATAGAAAACCTAAACAGTCCAATGATCACAGAAAAGATGGGAAAGACAATTAGCTGCCTGTCATTATAAAGTGGCCCAAGACACGCAAATGGTTTCCCAGATGCATTCTACTAACCTTAATATAAGAGATGATATCTATTTATATAAATACTATTAAACAACTGAATACGCCAGGTTATAAAACTTATTTTATGAAACCAAAAAAATACCCTGCAATATCCAAATCTAATAAACATAATGCAAAAAGAATGACATACCAGTTACTCATATACATGGATACAAAATTCAAAATGAAATACTGGCTATCTAATAGTGGCCATAGCAACATGTTTCTAGATATGTCCCCTGAGGCAAGGGAAATAAAGGCAAAAATAAACTATAGGGACTACATCGAAATGAAGTTTCTGCACAGCAAAGGAAACAATCAACAAAACTAAAAGGCAACCTACTGAATGGGAGAAGATATTTGCAAATGACATATCCATTAAAGAGTTAATATGCAAAATAAATAAAGAACTATTACAATTCAATACCTCCAAAACAACAATCCAATTAAAAAATGGACAGAAGATATGAACAGACATTTCTCCAAAGAAGACATCAGGATGGCCAACAGACACATGAAAAGATGCTCAACATCACTCATAATCAGGGAAATGCAAATCAAAACTACAATGAGATACCACCTCACACCTGTCAGAATGGCCATAATCAACAACACATGAAACAACAAGTGTTAGAATGTGGAGATAAAGGAACCCTTGTGCACAATTGGTGGGAATGCAAATTGGGGCCACTACTATGGAAAGTAGTACGGAGGTTCTTCAAAAAATTAAAACAGACTAACCTCCCAACTAGGAATCACACTAGTAGTTATTTACCCAAAAAAAAATAAAACATTAAGTCAAAAGGACACATGCACCCCTGTGTTTATAACAGCATTATCTACAAAGTCAAATTACGGAAGCATCCCAAGTGTCCGCTGATAGATGAATGGATAAAGGAGATGTGGCAAATACATACAATGGAATATTATTCAGCCAAAAAAACAATGAAATCTTGCCATTTGCAATGACATGGATGGAGCTAGAGAGTATTATGCTAAGCAAAATAAGTCAGTCAGAGAAAGACAAATACCATAGGATCTCACTTTATGTGGAATTTAAGAAACAAATGAGAAAAGGAAAGAGAGAGAGAGAGAGAGAAACGAAGAAACAGACTCTTAACTATAGAGAACAAATTGATGGTTACCAGACAGGAGGTGAGTGAGGGGTTGGGGGAATTAGGGTATGGGGATTAAAGAGTATTCTTATCATAAAATAATAATAAAAAGAAAACAAACAAAGTGAACCCACAGTGTATTAAAAGAATAAAACGTGATGACCAACTTTATAAACTCTAAAGCCATAACTAATTTAGCAAGTATTAAGTATATTAAATGAGACCGACAGGTAATTAATAAAACTAGCAGTTATTCATAATTAAAACAGGAATAAAAAATAAATTTAATAAAATTCTAAAATGACAAACAGGGAAGGGATGCCCACTCTCAACAGTTGGCATTGTTATAAGAATATTCACTAATACAATAGGACAAGTAAATTAAGTAAGTATATATATCCCACAAGAAGAGTAAAAATAAACTTTAGAGATATTATGATGATTTATCTAGAAAATCCTAGAAATTACTAAACAGTTAAAAAATTTCTAAGAGAACTTGGTAAGATGTGCAAATAATAAGTATCAGAGGGAAATTTTATTTAAAATAGTGATCCTCCTCTCAAAAATACAAAGATAAATTTAATAAGAAAGTTCAAGAACATAATTTTTTGAAAAACTATAAAATCTATTAAAAACAATAAAATATGGGCAAATAGAGAACATTTCAGGCTCCTGAAGGAAATGCCATACCATAAATCATTTTCCCATATTAATGTGCAGGTATAATGCAATTTCAAACAAAATCTCAATTTAAAAAGAAATCAACAAATGACTTTGTCATATATATAGAAAAAGAAATACCTGAGAGCAGGCAAGAAAATTTTGAGAAAGAAGAAAAATGAGGGACAAATTTCTTTCTGGATTTTAGGGTTTTTTTTTTTCCTTTTCTTTTTTTTTTCTTTTTCATTCTTTTTTTTTTGTGTGTGTATATATAGAAAAAGAAATACCTGAGAGCAGGCAAGAAAATTTTGAGAAAGAAGAAAAATGAGGGACAAATTTCTTTCTGGATTTTAGGGTTTTTTTTTTCCTTTTCTTTTTTTTTCTTTTTCATTCTTTTTTTTTGTGTGTGTGTGATCTTTACACCTAACAAAAGGCTTGAACTCATGATCCCGAGATCAAGAGTTTGCATGCTCTGAGTGAGCCAGTCAGGTGCCCCTTCTTCCTGGATTTTTTTTTTTTTAAGATTTTATTTATTTATTTGAGAGATAGAGAGAGACAGCCAGCAAGACAGGGAACACAAGCAGGGGGAGTGGGAGAGGAAGAAGGAGGCTCCCAGCGGAGCAGGGAACCCAATGCGGGGCTCGATCCCAGGACTCTGGGATCACGCCCTGAGCCAAAGGCAGAGGCTTAACCCCTGAGCCACCCAGGTGCCCCATTCTTCCTGGATTTTAAAACACTATACAACTATTGGAATTAAAACAGGATAGTCACATAAGAATGCACAAGTGGGCCTAAGGAAACAAACAGAAATTTCAGAATTAAATGCAAATGGATATTAGAACATAATATAAAAATATAAAAAAGTAATGATTCAAGTCAGTGGAAAAACATTTCATAAATGGTGTTAGTATAAGTGGCTAGGTGTCTAAAAGAAATAAAGCTAGCACCCCACCAAAAACCACATACCAAAATAAATTCTCAATATATTACATAATTGTACATAATTGTATTTAAAAATAAAATGTCAAATATATGGAAGCAAATGTCTGAGGTTTTGGTGGAAACCTGGAATAGGTGACAGATTCTAAATCAGGACTGAAGTTTGAAAAGCCATACGGGAATGGAGGTAGCAGCACTGACTATTTATTAATCTTAACACTCCTATAAATTAATAAGAAAAAAGAAGCTAGTTAATTATAAGTAAGTATAAAATATGAACAGGTAAGAAAAATGAAGGCTGAAGCAGAAATGTAAATTGTCATTAAAGAGATGAACAAGGAAATTTCCAATCTTAGTTTTAGGCAGAAAAAAGTGTTATTTAAAAATAGATATGGGGTGCCTGGTGGCTCAGCTGGTTAAGCGTCTGACTCTTGATTTCAGTTCAGGTCATGATGCAGGCGTTGTGGTATCGGGCACCACGCTGAGCATGGAGCTTGTTTGGGATTCTCTCTCCCTCTCCCTTTGCCCCTCCCCCACTGCTTGTGCTCTCTGTCTCCAAAAAAAAAAAAAAAAAAAGAAATAGATATAAATTTTTTCAGCATCAGATTTATAGATTTGCATAAAACTGTAGATTCAGGAACTCTTACAGTATGAATTGTCCCATACATTTGATTCGCCAATCCCACCCTGAAGAATCTCTCCCATAGGAATGAAACAACAATATGTAAACTACTTGCTATTTTAACATTTTTAAAAATTTATAAGCCTACATATCTATTCACAAGGGAAATGACAGATCTGTCCTATGAAATTATGGGAGTGATTAGAAGAATATGTTTGATGAGCGCATATATATACGTAAGTGTATTTGTATCTCTGGAGGGATGTCCATAATTTGTTATGTAAAAAATTTAAGTTTCAGAATAATAAGTATTGTCAATCATTTCTTTTAAAAATACCCACTACAGGGGCGTCTGGGTGGCTCAGTGCATTAAGCGTCTGCCTTTGGCTCAGATCATGATCCCAGGGTCCTGGTATCAAGCCCCACACTGGCCTCCCTGCTCAGCAGGGTCGTGGGGTGGGGGTGGGGGCTGCTGCTTCCCCTCCTCTCTACCTCTCCCCCTGCTTGTGCTCTCTCACTTGCTCTCTGTCAAATAAATAAATCTTTAAAAAAATTTAAAAATGAATAAAAATACCCACTACAAAAATTAAAAATATAAAAATACCTACTATATTTGCATACATTTTGAGCAAGAGGATAACCACCAGTATATTAAAATAGTCACCTCAGAGAGAAAGAGATGTTTTTAGTATTTTTTGAATGTTTTGATTTAACTAAAACATTGCAAGGAGGCCAAACATTAGTCCTCTTTTATAATCCTAACTTGATTGCTGTTATCAATGTAGCAAAGTCTTAGAAGTGCTTCCAAAATGGTGGAGTAAGGACATCTGAAAATGCATTCCTCCCTAAAAGCTTGAGCTAAACAAAGCTTCAAGTCTCAGTTCCTATTTAAGAAGGAGTCTCTAGACCAAAACAAAAACACTAAAGGCAATTTTAGCCTCCAACACCACAGAGAGAGCAAATAGTAAACACAGCTTAACTCCTAGCCAGGTGAACAGAAAACCTCATGTGAAAGACCAGTTTCCTCGGTTCTTCTTATCCAATACATCATGCCTGGCTTTCAACAAACAAAACATTGTAAGAGGAAAAAACACAGTCTGAAGAGACAAAGCATACATCAGAACCAGATTTAGATATGGCAGAGATTTTGGAATTATCAGAACAGGAATTTAAAATAACTATGGTTAATTTGCTAAGAGCTCTAATGGGGAAAAACGGAAAACATGTGAGAACAGTTGTGCAATGTAAGCAGAATGGTGGGAACTCTAATAATTCCACTTAAAATAGCATTAAACATAAAATACTTAGAAATACATTTAAGAAAAGAAGTAAAAGACTTCAACTTTGTAACAAAACATTGTTAAAAAATTTTGAAGAAGACCTAAAGAAATGGAGTGATATTTCACATTCATGAAGCAAGTGTTAATAATGTTATGATGGCAGTAATTCCCAAATTGATGCACAGATTCGACGTGATCTCTATCAAAATCCCAGCAGCACGTTTTACAGATATTGACAAGTTAATCCTAAAATACCTATGAAAATGCAAGGAACCTAGAACAGCCAAGACAATCTTTGGAGAAAAAAAAAAAAAAAGAACAAATTTGGAGAATTCACAATTTCTATTTTAAAATTTTGTTGCAAAGTTGCAATAACAAAGACAATAATTAAAACTGATCGTACTGATATATTTAAAGATATGTTGATCAATGGAACAGAATTGAGTGTCTGGAAATAAATCCTCACATTTATGGTCAATTGATCTTCCACAAGGGTGATGGGGCAATTCAACAGAGGAAAGAACAGTCCTTTCAACAAATTGTGCTGGGAAAGTGGAAAACTAATATCCACTTGCAAACAAATGAATGTGAAACTTAACCTCATGCCATATAAAAAGTTATCTCGAAATGGATCATAGACCAAATGTAAGAGAGAAAATAATAAAACTCTCAAACAAAAACATAGGAGAAAACCTTTGTGACTTTGGGTTAGATGGTTACTAGAAATAACAACAAAAGTACAGCAACAAAAGAAGTAACACACCTTGAACTTTATCAAAATTAAAACTTTTGGGCTTTAAAGGAAATAACTTGAAAAACTGAAAAGATAACTCACCAAGGGAGAAACATGGGAAATTATATATTTGATAAAGGACTTGAACCGAGAACACATAAAAAATTCTTACGCCAACAATAAAAACACAAATAATGCACTTAAAAATGGGCAAAGGATTTAAGTAGACATTCCTCCAAGGAAAACACACAAACGGCCAAAAGCACATGAAAATATGCTAAGCATCATCAAACATTAAGGAAATGCACATCGAAACCATTCCACATGCAATAGGATGATTAATATTCAACAGGCAGACAGCAGCAAGTGTTGGTGAGGATGTGGAGAAATTGAGCCTCTCACACATTGCCGGTGGACTTGTAAAATTATGCAGCTACTTTACAAAACAGTTTGGCACTTCTTCAAAATGGTAAACACCGAGTGACCATATGACTCAGCAATTCCAAATGAATATGCCCCAAAGAAATGAAAATATATGTCCATGCAAAAACTGGTACACAAATGTTCATAGAAGCATTATGCATCATAGCCAAAAAGTGGACACAACCGAAATGTCCATCAACTGATGAATAGATAAAATTTGGTATATCCATACAATGGATTGTTATTCACTCACAAAAAATAATGAAATACTGATCTATGCCAAAATATGAATGCAGTTTGAAAACACTGTTAATTTAAGAACCAAGACACAAAAGGCCATACATATACTGTGTGCTCCTCTTGATATGAAATGTCCAGATCAGGCAAATCCAGACAGAAGGGGGATTAGTGGTTGCCAGGGGATGAGGGGATGGGAGAATACAGAGTGACTGCTAACAGATAGGAGGTTTCTTTTGGGGGAGATGAAAATATTCTGAAATTAGAGAGTGGTTGTGGTACACTTTGTGAATATAATGAAAATCTCAAATCTGTCCACTTTAAAAAGGATAAATTCTATGGTATGTGAATTGTATCTCAATAAAGCTCTTAAAAGATAGACTAAAAATAAGCACCCCCAGGATTTTACGAACGTTTGAGAACAGTAGTTACTGTGTGTCTGTGGTTCTCCACACATATAGGATTCAGAGGAAAAACTGACATTTTGGTGAAAATAAGAAAATTTTAATGTCCACTCTAATTTTCAGCTCAGTCAAATGATGTGTCAGAGTTTTGAAGTCTTCCAGAATGAGCCAAGAATACCAAGAATACTTTAATATACAACCAACTGCATACTCTAAATTCACTTTTAATAGCAATACATATATGTCCATGCATACATATTGCCATGCTCTTTTGGCAATCATCCTCTATACGTAATTATAAGGGTATAAAAAATAATTTAAGCGGGGTGCCTGGGTGGCTCAGTCAGTTAAGTGTCCAACTCTTGATTTTCGGCTCAGTTCACGATCTCAGGGTGGTGAGACTGAGTAGTCGGGCTCTGTGCTGAGCAGGGACCCTGCTTAAGATTCCTTCTCCCTCTCCCTCTGCCCCTCCAATGCCCCAGCTCATGCACATGGGTGTGCTCTCTCTCTCTCTCGCTCTCAAAATAATAATGAAAATGATGATGATAATAATAATAGTTTAAGCTAACATGCTACCAGATTATATACTGTCTGATGGATTCTGGGAGCTTATTAATAAAACGACATTTTTTAAGACACTATAAATTCATGATCATATTAGATTAAATACAGTGCTACATGGACACTTAGTTGATATATTTGTTTTAGACTCTAGAAAAACAATATCAAATGTTAAGTCATCTCTTTCTAGAAATTGATTGTGATTGTGATTTATTTTCTTTGAACATTATTCTATTGATGTGCACAAACTCTTCACCTAGAATTAAAAAGTTAATTCATTCATCAAAATCACCCACTACACGTCTAACACTAAACATAGCTCAGATACGTGGGCTAGGATAACAGAAAGAAAACTGTATTTACATATTAGGTCTCTCTTCAAATTACTGAAAACCCATACATAATTTTTATGATTCATATACTTAGTTTAGTTAGGGCAGAGAACATATTTATGCAGTGCATGGACCATTCTCAACAAATTCTGGCTGCAAATCTGCCATTTTTAATTGACAGTTTTTACCCAAGCAGAGAAAATAATTTACCACATAGCAAAGCTGACTTAATCATCTAGTTCTTCCAAAAATTACAGCAAATTGGTATCTATACCATTCTGACATAATCTGGGGATTACCACTGTCACAGCTAAATTCCAATTTGAAAACAATAATTCAGAAAAACAAGGTTGTATGTCACCAGCAGCTTGGCAAAGAGCACTTTGGTCCCTGCTTGCAATTTCCTTGGCTCTGAGGTGGTATGCAGCAGGACTGATTAACAATCAATACTGAATATTTAAGATGTGAAAAATGATCTTTTTTTGCTATCATCCATAAAAGCATTTTCTAAAGTGTTTAGCGTAGAACACTAAGACCACCAAATTGTTCTAACAATTAGGAAACAAACAAACAAACAAAAACCCAACAGGGAAACTCTGGCAGGGGCTTCGACAGTCAGAGAGATTAGAGAACCAGCATACACTAGGGTCCAGCCTTGCAAGGTCATAGTGCAAATGAGCACATTACAAGGTCTCAAAATTCACCCTGGCAGGAGTCCCGTTTAAGTTTGTTTAACCTAGCTTTTACCACACATACTTGACATCGATATATTTTTTTATCTTTTCCTATTTCTTTTTTCAAAACACACACATATATAAAGGATCATTGAATATCTTATGTTATGTCTGATTCAGGATAGGCAAAAATAAGTGTTTGTTGATTGAATGAACAACATTTCCACAATGCTTAAATAAGTTGCACTGAAATTGCAGGTGCACAATTAAAGAACAAGGCCATCTGAAGAAGCTGAACTTGTTTGGCCAAAGAATCATGCATAACCTCTAAATCATTATAACCTCGAAAGCAAATGCGGCTGAAATTCCTTGTGGTGCTCAATCAAGCAATACAGGCAGTGCTTGATAGAATGGTTTCATGTTTTCCTTGCATATATTTGAAGTCAAACTGACAGCACTGGAAATGGCATACTCAGAAGGAACTCTGTTTCCAGGAGAGTGCCAAGTGCTCTTTTCTGCAAAGTTTAAAGGTGCTCCAAAGGGAGAAGGAGGTCTTGTTTGAAAGCCATGCTGATGCCACAAAACATTATCCAGGGGTAGCTAGGGACTGGTATAGAATGGGCATGTTCTCACTAATTTACAGGATCAAGCAGACACAAAACGAGGACATGGCACTGCTCTTAATACCATCCTCACTTGTGGCCATGAAAAGAAAAAAAAATAAGCACAATGTTAAAACCTCAAGTAGAGCTGAATAAGCACTACAGAAGCATTTGGGAAATCCAATTTTTACAGGTGGACAGCATCCAACAATTCAGTTCTATATCTGCTGGTGGGTGATCCAGATTTCTTATATAATTGTCCTTTTTCTTTTTCTAACTAAGTACAAAGACTTTAATAATTTGCCATTTAGGCCAGTCCCATAAGCCTCTCTATGTCATGCAAAGATTACATCATTGTTGCCACATAGCCTTCTCTGTTCTCTCCTATGTAATGATAATGCTGACTTATCCTGACACAGCATCTGAACTGATTTCTCCTTCTTGAATTTGGTCCCCAAGTCCTTCATATGTGCCATGCCAGGATCAAACGCATCATTTTATGGAAATATGAAGCATAAGGTTACGCAAGGTTTCAGAGCTTCGGGAAAGGACAGTAGATGGGAGTTGCAGGCGTTATTATATATTTATTTTATTTGCATGTGATAGAACTAGTGAAAGTTTGTTCACTGAGAACTTGGATTTTTTTTTCTTTAAATACAGTAGTACTCAGTTTTTTGGTATATACTTTTTATGAGTTTTAACACATGCAAAGATCCTTGTGGCCACCATCACAAACAGGATACAAACAATCTCAACAAAAGGAATTCCTTCAGGCTGCTCCTTCAAAACTGTAGCCTCCCTCGCTGCCAACCCCTAGCAATCTCTGATCTGCCCCCTGCATTTTCAGAATGTCATAAATAGATCACAAGGTATTTAATATAGCTACTTTCACTTAGATTCATCAGAATGTATATATCAATAGTTTGTTGCTTTTTACTGCTAATAGCATTCTATTGTATACATCCATTTACCTCCTGTAGGACATTTGAGTTGTTTCCAATTTGGGGCAACTGGGCTACTATAAACATTATCGCACAGGTGTATATATGAACATAAATTTCATTTCTTTCGAGTAATTTCCTAGAAGTGGGGTTTGTGAGGTCACAGGGTAATTGTATGTTTAATTCTGTAATAAACTGCCAAACTGTTTTCCAACATGGCTGTACCATTTGGCGTCATTCAGATTTGAGCAAACAGACAAAACTATAGTATCAGGGAGGAAATTATTTTTCATAGGGAGTTTTACATAAAATGGAACAATTTTTTTACAACAGAAATGAAAAAGTGCATATTAAATAAATTCAGCTCTGTGTATCTTAAATCCAATGCACTTGGTTCATTTGTTCCTTGAAGATAAATACAGTATGAAATAAAAATTGATGAACACTAAAATGTAGTTACATCTTGTATAACTACAGTTTAGTGTGAAATCATTGCTTCCCTAATTATGACTTCTGTTCTTCTAAGAACAGCTGGTATTACTTAATGTTTTAAATTGTGCAACAGACTTAGCAAGACAGGATCACTAGGAGTTGTTACTTCTAATTCCAGGACCCAGTGGCGAAAAGGACTCAAGTCAGCTTGGAAAACAACTGCACAGATCAAGTCAGAAACCAAGACTGAGGCATAAGTCAACTGCAGCCAGGTATTTCAAAAGGTAAGTTCTCTGTTGAGCTATTCAGGAGAGAGATGGAAATGAGAAACAGGTTTGCAAGGCATTTGCTTAGAAAGAAAGAAAAAATATGAAAAGAAAATGAGGCTTTGGAGACTTCCTTTGAATTGCTGGACTGAATCTTGCCAGAAAAACAGCATAGGCCAATAGTTCCTGTTAAGGACACTGGTCTGTTTGAGCTGAATTTCTGACCATACAAAGTATCCTCAGATAGATGTTTTATTATAACTCTCTATGCAAACCTAAAATAATACGAAACACAGTGAAAAAATTGGGGGCAAACATGTACAAGGCTAGAAATTAAGTAAGACACTATTACTGTGTTTGGATGGGTTCTAGAACTAGATAGCCAGTTTCTTTTATTTCAAAAATCTCTGTTTCTACTTTTTATTTGATGAGCATGTATTTTTTTCATAGAAGTGAATGTATAAAAAATACAGGATTTCAAAATGTATCTATTTCCATAAAAGGATTATATTTCTTTAAGAACATGTAAGAACAATAAAAAAAGTACTCGGTTAAATTAATTATTGAATCCTGATGCCTTTCTGTACAGGTGAAAAAATTAAAAATTTTTAATAACTTATAATAAGTTTCTAGGTTATTTAATTTAAAGAATATTAACTTTAGTAACTAGTACGAATGCAGTAAATTATTTAGCTTTTTTTGAGCCTCCATATCAGCATCTACAAAACAGGAGTGGCTTTGTGGCTGTTAGTTCCAGTTTTAGGCATGTGATCAAAGAAAATGCATTATTCCAAACCCAACCAGGGTCTACATTTGAAAACGCTGTTAGGTGTTTTTGAAATGGTTAAATGTGACTTCCATTATCCACAGACATTCTGACTTCTTGGTGGCCCAGTTTGCCTTAAAATTAGAAAAAAAACAATCAACATTATGGATCTTTTCTGAAATAATGATGGGAAATCAATGGGTTTCCATTTTCTCAAAATAGATTATTTCATTAAAGTCAGGGTAGTCCAACAATGGAAAATAGTCTAGTTTAAGACATAATACTTGTACTACCTTGTAAACATCAGTGATGCTCGTAGCTTATCCCTCAAGTATCAAGTTTAGCCTAATTATATCCATAAAAATGCACAAATTAATTGGTTTGGTTTTTCAGAGACCGCTGATTACAGAAATTATTTTTCATATGAAGAAGCAGCTCAGTAAATCTCTGGGGAGAGTTTGTTAGGCTTAAACATCTGAGTGCATTTTAGTCTTTAAAGTTGAGCTTTTTTCATAAATTAAAGATAGTAATAAAAGCATTAAGCATATTGTCAACATAACTTCTTCCACCAACAACATTCATCTGCAAAACACAAATGCTCCCAATGAATGCAGGAAACAGCTTCTTACATCATCTTCTGACTTGCATAAATTAATTCCTTTCTGTTATTGTGTCCTTTCTGTCTTTGGAATATAGAGTCAGATTTTCCATATTAAAAAAAGCTTCTCAAATATCTAACCTGAGAGTGATTTGATCTTGCTAGTTTATATGTAAGAGCTAATTAAGTTTCAAAGATCCTCCCAAAGCTTGGTTGTTTATAACCTCCATCGTGCCCCACCTGGGACAAGGTGGCTTGCCTTCCCTTTAAATCCACATTTTAGACCCATACCCTGGAGAAACTGGCAGTCATTTCTCTCAAATAGTTCCTCCCGTAAAGGTGTGGCATGGCATATTTAGCCCTGAAATGTTTCAATCACTAAAATGACTAATTCTGATAGCAATTTACAACCTTCTTTTCAATTCAAAGCCTTCATTTCAAGGTGTTCTGGTTAAATTGAAATTTGCTTTCACAAAATAATGCTCCCTCACTCTTCCAGTCTCAGCTACCACCGTGGATCATTCCGGACTTCCGCAGGTGTCAGCCTAGCTGGTCGACCAGTGTCCCCTCTCGCCCCCTGCCAAACAGTTCTCTACTGGGCACCCGGACTGGAGCCTGACTTCGTGAGTTTGCATCCAGTTTCTACAATTCCCTGTAAACATTATGGGAGTCACTTCATATGCCTGTGCCTCGGCTGCCCCTTCTATAAAACTGAGATTATAACAGCATCCACCTTAGAGGGCCATTGGCAATCGCAAAACCTAATGTATTTGAAGGCTTCAAAGAGATTCTCACATGGAAGATGTACTCAGTAAGCAGTACAATAACCCTTATTTTTATGGTGAAACAAACATTGTTTAATATGCCCGACAAGGTCCTGCCTCTAGGTAGGTCAACATCCCCTTCTCAGCTTCACTGACCTTTGTTTCAGACACTCGATTTTCAGTATGTTCTTTCTTTGCACATGTTTTCCCTGGAATGCATTTCCATGTATTTTGCCTGGAATACAATTCGCTTCCTCCTTTGTCACTACTCAATCCCTGGCTCTCAATTCAAGCATCGCTTACTGGTGCATCTTTGATAGGCTCAGGTCCACCTCTGGGCACTAAAGTTTTATAAGTCTCCTTTACCTTTATTTTCAGAGAACCAGAAAAATTTGCTATTTTACTTTTGGAGAAATCTGTAAACACATAACTATGATGCAACTAAGCATATAAATATTTATAACTAGATTTTCACAGAGCTGAGGGGAAAGAATGAGTGACTCTGGAGACTCCAACAGGGAATGATTGAACTGATCTTACAAGATGAATTAGAATCTGCCTCACAGAGGCAAAAATGGGACTAGAAGCCACTGATGATTAAAGTGTTGGGCACCATTATGGGGGCTATGAAGATAATGTCTCATTTAAAATCCTGAAAACCCTCCAAGTTAAGTGCTATTTTCTCAATTTTAGAGATGAGAAATCTGAGGATTAATGTGCATAAAATCATATAGCCTACCAATACAGGGTCTGGAGGTAACTTTAGATCTGACTCTCCCATATCACCTTTTGCACTGAAGGCATCCTTTCCTATGCAATGGCCTGTAGGGGTGAGAGAACAAGATTCACTCAGGGACCACTGAGAAGGTCAGGGTGTTTTGGAGGTGGGGTATAGGAATATTGGTAAATTAAGCTGAGATGGCAGATCAAGACTAAAACATAAGGAGCTTTATATTCCCATTGAGAGCAAAGAATTTCATCTTGCCAAGACAAGCAAAGGGCAGGCGTCTTACCTTTTGGGTCCCAAAGAAACTGACCACTCTCTGGGGACCCAGATGGCCCTTATCTCTCTCCTCTCTCTCCACTCTCTGGACAACCTTTTAATACTTATACATGAACTGACATGTCTGCCAACCCTTACAGGTTGGCACCCTATACAAATTGACTACAACTTCTTGGTCCCACAGTTCAAACTATTGTGAGAATGAATTTGTTTAGTGGCGCTATCCTTCCACGGTCCTATTTGTTATGCTAGAGGATGCAGAATTACAAGGTATAGACAGGAGTTTAAGGGCAGAGCTAATTTCCCTATGAGGGAGCTCAAGTTAGGACAAGCATTCCAAAATAGGTCAACTGGATATGCCATACTAAAGAGCTTGAACTTTATCCTGAATGCTATGTTTAATAGTTCTTAAAATACTACTGAACATTGATTTGTAATAGATTAATGCAAATTAACCACATTCAACAGCCAATGTAGTATACTTTGAAACCTTGAGAGATGTGCCCTGATTAAATATTGACTGTCTCTAAATAAGAAAAAAAAAATTTGCAAGAAGCCATCTAACACAGGAACTGAGAGGTAATATGTTCATGATCTTTTAATAGAACTTATTTATCAGGGTACTGACAATTATCTGTATAAACAACTATATGCCAAAAATAGTAGCTAAGAGTATTTCTATATTGAAGAAAATAGATTAGCCCACAAATTACCTGAATATGTCTACAACATATATACTTCAGCTTGCAGGAAAATAATATCTCACTGTTTTTATTATTTAGTTTTGATATAAGGGGGAAAAAGGACATCATTAATTATTCTTTCTTGTTCTCACAGTTCTACAGTTCACAGCAAACCTTGGAAAATGGACTTTGTCATAGAGCCAAAACAAGTATTCTCTCGACTGGAAAGACTCAACTTTAGAAAGATATCACTTTCTTTAAAGCAAATTCAAATGTGCTTGAATAATTATGGGAAAAATAATAGTGTGGTTTCCCTACAATCATTCTTACATTAAATGCTGTACATCAAAATCAAAATTATTTTTATGCATGATGGGCAGTTTCCCACTAACAATTTTCTAAATTGCCTAATAATTTTATGTAGCATAATTACAAGACTCCTGCTTGTGTATTTTTCCTTCTCTTTGCTTTCATCTGAATACGAATTAAGAGTAATCACTAGCGAACCTTTATGGTAGATGTTTACAGTGTAATGCTGCAACAGAGCTCTATAAAAGGAACCTAACAGGAAAGCCCTTGAAATACTTCTTCCGTTAACAATAGGGCACGCAACTGTAAGAAGGAAAATTTCCAGAGTAAGTGATTTTCTGAATAAAAATGGGTGAATATGTGAAGGCAGACTGATTGCTCAGTAATCACTTTCATGTCTAAAACTCTGTTGAACATCTCCCACCTTATGATCCACCATTAAATGCAAATCCACGTTTGTAAATCCGAAATCCCTAGGAATGTTTCCCACTGTGATAGGTTTTTTTGTCAATTTGGCTAGGCCATAGTGCCTAGTTGTTTGGTCTAACACTAGTCTGGATGTTTCTGTGAAGGTCTTCTGTTGATGTGATTCATGTTTAGCAGATGACTTAAATAAAGGAGATTAACCTCGATAATGTGGGTGGGCCTCTATCCAATCAGGTGAAGGCCTTGAAAGCAAAAACTGGTTTCCCCAAAAGAAGGAATTCTGCCTCAAGACTGTAACACAGAGCGCCTGCCTGAATTTCCAGCCTACTGGATCGCTGTATAGATTTTGGACTTGTCAGCCCCCACAAGCACATGAACTAATTCCATAAAACAAATCTCTCTCTCTCTCTACACACACACACACACACACACACACACTTTTGGTTCTGTTTTTCTGGAGAACCCTTATTGTTAAATCCACATTTTATGGCTTCTTCTCTTTATGATTTTGGCCATATCTATTTATTAACAATATGGTGTCTTTCCTTTAGTTGCAATTAAAGTAACTCCCTATATTTATTTGCCTACTGGTAAGAAATATAACCATAAATTCATAAATTTGAGGTGTTATTTTTTTCCTATAACATATTAACACACAACTATTAACATTTTAAAAATGGTCATTTAAGCATAACATATACAGTTGTTGAATCACTATGTTGTACACCTGAAATGAATGTTACATTGTATGTCAACTGTATTTCAATTAAAAAAAAAAAAAAAGGTCATTCACATGAACTCTAAAATCACACTGGGGGTTCCTGGACCACTCTAGGGACCCACAGCCTGGACTCACTTCTCTTCTTGATTTCATTTTGATTAATAGAATAAATTTCTCCCTATTATGTGGAATTCGAACTATGAACTCTATTTTACTTCTCTATTTATTTCTTTGTGACACATATTTAACTTCCTTTTTATTGCTATCCCACTAGAATTTAAGTCTTTATGACATAAAACCTATAATATGGAATTTCTGATAGTCCAAGGACCTACTTTTAATTCCCTCTAATCATATTACCCAAATATCTACCTAGCCAAACAAGGATCAGAACCCAAAAATCCAAGGAGAAATCACCTTTTTCTTGCCCTGGAACATCTTACAATTTAGTGAAGGATTCATCCCCAGTTATTCACTTGAAACTCAGAGGAAATGCTTGGTGGCTGAGAACTTAAGAGAGATGCGGCAGTTTCTTTATAAAGGATGCTCTGTCTAAAGACTAGGGAGGAACTTCCTAGAGGAACAACCAATCAAGAGTGGAACAAATACATATCAGTTGGTCTGGACCCTCATAGCTGATGATCCCCTTCCTGGATATCTGAGGGCAACAGAGGTTCAGAGATACGCCCAAAGTCACTCAGTTTGAGTCCTGCTCATTCCAGTTGTACTGATTACATTTCTGATCACAGCTTCCTCAGCCTCCTTTCCTCCTAAGAAGGGCTTGTTTTGAATTAAGAGAAGAATCAAACAGATTTCATTTGAGAAATCATTTCTCACCCCATCCCCTTTTCCTCCTTCCATCTTCCCTGCTCTCTTTCCATCTCCCCCACCTCTACCTTCCCTTCCCCTTGTAAATATTGTATACCAGACACTTACCTGATCACTGGCCTTCAGAGATTAAGCAGGGTCTACTCCCAAATCTCGCTAATCTATCTTCCTCCTGAGTGCAAGGGGGAACTCACTTCTTTCCACGATGCTCAGCTCAGCTCAGCTGTCTCACCACGCCTGCAGGCGTCCCCTGATGCCTCTTCTTTCCAATCATGCCTCTAAAGCATACTGCAACTTTTCGGCCCAGGTAAACCAAACTATCAAAGCCTCAAAACGTCAGCTTTCTGTTGCCTATCAGTTATAAAGGTTTTTTCCTTCTTGTCTTTCCACTTGAATCAAGTTTTGTGATTCTCAGTATGGACATGTGCACATCCTCTTATTCATTATTGCATTCTAAATGTACACACTGAGGACCATTTCATAATGGAAGCATTGATAATGAAGACCACAAGAGTAGAGAGATACATGCTACTACAGGAGTGAAACTTGAAGCATTATGGTAAGTGCGAGAAGCCAGACAGAAAAAGGCTACAGATTACATGAGTCAGTTTATGTGGAATGTTCAGGAAAGGCAAATGTACAAACAGAAAATAGATCAATGGTTGCTAGGGGCTTTAAGAAGAGGGAAATAGAAAGTAAATTACTGATGGGTATGGGGTTTTTTGGGTGAGGAGGCAAAAAATGTTTTGCAGTTTGGTAGTTTTGATGTTTGTGGCATTTTAGCAACATACTAAAACCACCGATACTTTGTATACTTTCAAAGGGTTAACTTTGTGCTAAGTGAATTACATCTCAGTAAGAAGAAAAAGAGTTCATGGCTGTATTTCTGGAAGTTAAAATATTGCTTCACCCATTCTAAAATAATATTTTGCATGTATTAGCTCTATGGAATTAGCTTCCTAACAGGTGAGTGTGACCGTTTTCTCTCTTAGTGATTGCTGGGCTTAATGTAGAGTGTGAAATCATCTGTAATACCTGGCTTGCTAAAATGTAACCCGGAGGCCACCAAGGGCAAGGGAAGGTTTCAGAGAAGGACAAAGGCCTTTGGAATGCCGCGGGGAGTTGCCTTCCCCCCAGCTTTCTTAGCTGGCACAGCCACCTTGTGATCTGAGAGATGCAGGCATTGTCCCTTAGGCTCTGTGTAGCAGAACTCCTAAAACATGCAGATTAGCATATCGTATCTTTCCTGTAAACAGATCCTCCCAGTTCCAGTAAGACCCCTTGTCACACATCACGTGCCGGAGAAACAGTGATAAGGATTTGTGATTATCCTGAAGGACCAATAAAAGCCGGAGCAAAGAAGAGCAAAGGGTCTTCAGGCTCTGAGCGTTGACCTCCTTGCCTTCTCTCTTTCACAGCGAAGTTTGGAGTCATCTTTTTATCTGTCGGTACAGGGATTGCTTGCAATTTGGTAGTTTTGATGCTTGTGGCATCTTAGGAACACACTAAAACCACCGATACTTTGTATACTTGCAAAGGGTTAACTTTGTGCTAAGTGAATTACATCTCGAGAAGAAGAAAAAGAGTTCATGGCTGTATTTCTGAAAATTAGAATATCGTTTCACCCATTCTAAAATAATATTTTGCATGTATTAGCTCTATGAAATTAGTTTCCTAATAGGTGAGTGTGACCGTTTTCTCTCAGTGATAAATAAAATAATACTGTGTCATAAAATTGACTGCATCATCGAGTCAATGAAATACAGTATAGTTCGGATTTTTGCTACCACTTGATTCAAAGAAACTATTGAAAATCTGTATTTCACACAACTTTCACTGGAAATAAATTCATTGTTGGCTTCTCACTTCGAATATTTAAACCAAATCTACTCAGCAAATCATCAGTTTGTGTTTGGTAAAGATGAGGACCATTGCGGATCTTTTAATGGCCATGGATTCTTAAGCACTCTTCTCACTAGGAACTGGGCTTTATTTTCCCTCTGCCTGTGTCTGTGACTGATTTCAACTACAGAGCAGGGAAGGCTTAATACTGGGTTGAGTTCCCAGGTCTGCTGAGAGAGAGCCATCCAGGCCCTTCCCCAGGGTTCTCTTGGGTCGTTTGCTCAGGGGGAAGCCAATCTCCATATAAGAAGGCCAATCATTTTAAGACTAAGGAGCTAAAGAGGCCACACACAGGTGTTTTGGCATCAACTGCCAGCCACCTGAGCAAGCCCTCTAGGACATTCAACCCAATCAAGCCTTCAGGTAACAGTGGTTTAGATCATATCTGCCTGCAGCTGCATGAGGAATCCCAGGAGAGAACTGCCCCCTTGGGCCCTTCCTGAGTTCACTATCCGCAAAATGATGAGCAAAATAAAAGCTGTTGTTTCATACACTCAGTTTCAGACTTATGTGTTATGCGACAGTAGTCACTAAAACAAGGACACCGTGAAGAAGGTTGTATTTTCTCCGAAAGGACCCATCCAGACTACTCAGCACCTAGCACACTCTGAGGACATGCTTTGTATCACACACTGTTCACAAAAGCATGTTGACTACTGTATTCTAATCGGCTGAGGCTGTTTTTCTATCCAGCTCAGCGCTCTGTTTATCCAGACTCTGGTTCCTTTTCTTTACCCTCCTCAGTCAAAGCCTGATCTACCGTATTCTTAATGGGGTGCTAATTTATTATTTATAACTATGTTTGAAAACGTAAATAAAAGCAATTTCTAAGCCAGCAATGGTTTCCTTCAACTGCTGTATGCTTACATGCCACTATTAAATAAATTGTTAGCCTGCCATGTGTTTGATATATAGTTAATGAAGTGTGGTTCAATGCAAATAAAAAGGACATATCTAATTTGGAAATGCTTTACTTTGGGCCTAATTATTGCAGTAATTGCTAGACGGTCTTATTACTATGCACATTTTCTTTTCTGACAGTAAACCTTCCATAATTTCTAGACTGAATTCTAAAAACTGCCTGAACTTGTCCTCTTGTTATACAAGGTCCCCTATTATAGGGACCATCCCTATTATGGTGCTATCTTTCTTTTCCCACCTCCTATTATTTCCCTCCAGATACACCATATACCAGTCTAAGTAAAAAACGTGTCCCTTATGGGGTCATATGTAGACACTTATTCCCATTTCCAAACTTCAAAGTTCCAGGTGTGGAAAACTATCTTCACCCTATCTGTATGACACAAGCTTTATCAGCTTACAGATATTCTAGTCTAAAGTTTTCCATAAACTCTTGGCAAAAAATAACATCTTCCTCCTTGAAATATGGCACCGCGCTTAGGCACATGACTTTCTCTCTCTTGCATTGTTACCATCATTGCAGCTTACCTAAATATTTGTCTCAAAAGCTCTCCTGGAACAGATGCTTATTTGGCAAATGCCACTGAAGCAAACCACAGAAGAGTAAATGAATGAGTAAAAGTGTAAATCAATGAAATGTTGACTTTCATTTTGTCTATCTCCTTCTTTAAGAGTAGTCAACATGTTCCTGAAACTTTCATCAAGAAATGAATTATAACTTTGCAATAGCAATAATTTTGTAAATTTAACTACCTGCCATTGTGTAAAAAGACACCTCTGGTGCTAAATTGATCCATTTCATGAACTAGCTGATCTTGTCTGCCAAGGGCACATCCATTATTCACTTGAAGAAGGCTGAATTATAACCATGAACTCCTTAAGAAAATGTCAGCCCTAAGCAAATGCATCTGAATTTTAGAACACAAAGATAACACTTGCATAGCCTTCAATATTAGGCTTTTAGAAAAAGGCCATCTTGTCCCAGAGCAATGGTTCTTGTTCATCCTTATTTTATTTCTCATCAATTATCAGACCAAAAGATGAGGGTCCCTCCACCACTGGAGGAGGGCAGATAAAGTTTTACAAACTTTCCATTACTTTATTTATTCTTTCTGAGTTTACAGGCTTAAATCCCCTCTACCAAACTCATCAAATTGTACACATTAAATATGTGCATCTTGTATATCAATCGTACCTCCATAAAGTTATTTTTAATAAATCCTAATGTTAGGAGTAAACTGTTGCCATTATACATGATAGGCACTTTTTGGTGGATGGAGGAACTGATCATCATGAGAGAGACCCCATGCCTTATACGCCCACAAATACAGAACCTGTGTCCAGACATAGCCCATCCCACTTGTAGTTTAGATGGAGACTGGGAGAGAATCAACTTCTTTTTTTTTTTTTTCCTAAAGATTTTATTTATTTATTTGACAGAGAGAGAGAGAGAGAGACAGCCAGCGAGAGAGGAAACACAAGCAGGGGAGTGGGAGAGGAAGAAGCAGGCTTCCAGGGGAGGAGCCCGATGTGGGGCTCGATCCCAGAACGCCCGGATCACGCCCTGAGCTGAAGGCAGATGCTTAACGACTGAGCCACCCAGGCGCCCCAAGAGAATGAACTTCTAATCATATCTCAAAGCCCTTGCGTGGGCTATGCCCTAAGCTGGAACAGCCTTGCCTGCAACATTTGATCTCGACATGTACATTTTTAGGGATTTGTCTCAAACATCCTCCCAGTAAGCTTTCCCTAACCACACTATCTCTGCTTTGTGCTTTCTGTAATAGCACGCTGATTGTTTCCTCCAAGAACAACTCAAGATTCACAATTATTTTGCTTTTTTAAAAATTTTAACTTGTGTACCCTACTACTGTATAAGCTTCCTGAGGAGAGGGACCTATTTCTTATTCCCCATTGAATTTCCAGCTCCATTTAGATTGCCTAGCAGAGGGTAAGCACTCTCAGTGTATAACAGTTATAAACACAGGATAGTAATTACAGTATCTAGAGCTGACATCAGTCAATCATGGAGCTCTATAATCATTGTTCCCATTTTACAGATGAGTTAACTGCCACACAGAGGTTATTTAACTTCCACCCAATCACTAGTTAGCAAGTAACAGAGTGAGGCTTTAAACCCAGGGTCATCTACTAGAAAAACACATTTCATCACCCCCGTGCCCTTGTGAATTGCTTCTGCATCCTACCCACAGTGCACATACTTTAAGAAGACAATGTTCCAAAAAATTGTTCAAGACAGAGATGAAAAGGCTCAGCCTTTAAAAAGTATAGCTCATACCTGTGAGATTCCAATTTTAATTGTTCACCTCTATTTTCCTTTTACGTCTATGTCAGCCACTATCTAAGTATTTTCCCAAAGCTATTCCTTGTGGTGATCATCTAAAAATTGACATAGAGTCAAAAGAAAAAGAGACTGGGCATCTTTAAAGAAGGCTATCAGGGATAGCCGAACAAGAAAAAGAAATAAGGAGGATCTAGACATATCTTGGATGCAAAAATAATAACAATAAGAATAAGTAGAACATTCTGATTTGAGTTCTGGAAATAAAATGTCCATGAAAATTAATTACATCCTAGAGACAAATCATAGGAGAAAAGATTTCAATTTATTCTTTGATTAGAAAAACACAGGATAAAGAAAGGGGGGTAATCAGAAGGGGGAATGAAACATGAGAGACTATGGACTATGAGAAACAAACTGAGGGCCTCAGAGGGGAGGGGGGTGGGGAATGGGATAGACCGGTGATGGGTAGTAAGGAGGGCACGTATTGCATGGTGCACTGGGTGTTATACACAACTAATGAATCATCGAGCCTTACATCGGAAACCGGGGATGTACTGTATGGTGACTAACATAATATAATAAAAAATCATTTAAAAACAAAAAAAGAAAGAAAGAAAAACACAGTACCAGTCTCAATGTTAAATAGCCCAAATGGCTAAGTCAACAAATTCCTAAGCTCACACAATTAATGATGATTTTTATGAACTCAAGATATTCGTAAGAAAAAAAAATCCTTAAAAGCCAGAATACAGTATTCCACTTCACCCTCTTATTGGGTGCATAACATTAGGCAAGTCATTTTACCTCTCGATTTCTCACCTTCTTTGTCTCCAAATTGGGCAATCAATATCTGCTTAGTCTGTATCCCAGGGTAACTGCAGTAATCCAAGCCCACCATGCATCAAGAGAAGTGTGAAACCTTTAAACATCTGTCATTCTCACTTTTATGAGCCCTACCTCTGAGCACCTGAGGTGGAATTCACGAGTTACTTAATGAGGTGAAGACACATTTGCAGAGGACTTGCTTTGCCATGAACTTAGAGTGAGACCCTGACACTGTCATTTAACTTGCCTGGGCCAGTCTCTTTCTCCTTCACTGGCTTGTATCATTATTGTTTCTACTGAATTGTTTCCTCTTTGTTGTACCGATTCATTGGTCAGAGGACACAGACATTCCTCATGACCAACAGAAAGATTTTTGTCCTTATCTTCTATTATCCAGAGGCCCTTAATACTTTGAATATATGATTTAAATAATTGTGAGATGGAAGATTAAGGTAGGTTTAGCATCTAACTCATCCAGCCCCCTTGTTAATTTCTCCCTGCTTAGAGATGTCCTTAGCAATGTGGCACGTTGGCCAAAATGACTAATGCTACTTGAGTCATCACCTCATTCTCCTAGCTCCATGCATTTCGACAATATTTACCTTGGTATTATTAGAAAAAGAGCAATACAATATATTTTACTGTACCATTTTCCAAAGCTAATAGTTGGAAAAGATTAGAAAAACTGAGCTCAAGCAGATCTATCCAAATCAGAGAAAACGATATTCTTTTTTTTTTTTTTTTAAGATTTTATTTATTTATTTGACAGAGAGAGAGGCAGCAAGAGAAGAACACAAGCAGGGGGAGTAGGAGAGAGAGAAGCAGGCCTCACTGAGCAGAGAGCCCGATGCAGGGCTGGATCCCAGAACACTGGGATCATGACCTGAGCCAAAGGCAGACACTTAACAACTGAGCCACCCAGGCGCCCAAGAGAGGCCTCTTTTGACCACTTCTCTGAGGACCTGCCACTTCACTTAGTACCCTGTGTCTTCAACCACAATACCATCACTATCGTCTTTGGAGAGCTTCATCACCATTTAGTTTCAAGAGACTGTGTCTCCTTCACTTACCACTCTTCATTCAGCTCCTAAGTCAGGTTAGCGGAGACTTAAGCAAAATTTATCGGATGACTGAAAGAAAGATTTAATTCATTCATGCACAGCAAATCGTTGCTAAGCAGCCTCCCTGTGCCAGAACCCGCGTTCTTGGTCGACAGGGATGGAAAAATGAGGAGCCTGTTAGAACTCAAGAAGCGCACAGACTTGTCAATGGTATGGAATGCAGAGATTGGTGTCCTTTCTCCGACAATCATGCTTATTATATCACGTTAACTCAGACCCTATAAAATTAACTTTAATCGACTTCACTTATGGGAAATGGCAACTTAACCTTCAAAATACTAATTCCCTATTAAATATGCACAACAAAGAACTATTTTCAAACCATTTTCCCATAGCTCAAGAAAGCTTTAAGGAAGCTCACCTCTGCTTAACATTCATCCATCCATCCATCCATCTCCCCTTCCAACAAAAATAGCACAATACAGGAATTAAGATAATAGGATCTGGGGTAAGACAGTGTAGACCTAAATTGTAGCTTCTTTGTGCACTCAGGCTGTGGGACTTTGACAAGGCTATGCCTCAGATCCCCTGGCTGTAAAATCAGATCATAATAGTACTGTGTGATTACGTGAAGTTAAGTTAGGACCTGCTAGTGTCCAGCACAGACCAAGCCCTGAGCAACTCCCAATAGCTGAGGCCTCTTACTGAGTGCTTTATTACACAGCACCACACAAACCCTTGTTGTCCAATGAAGATCCAAGAACTTCCTCTTGAAAGTGTGAGCTATACAAGCCTTAGGAGTCTTTGTAAATATGAAGGACTCAAAACTTCTTCCCTGTCTCTACTCCAACTGCCGACTTATGAAAGCCTTTTCTCTACATGTGTGATACATATGGAGAAAGAAAAAAAACCTCAAATATCAGACGGCAACCTTAAGAATTAATGGAAGAATTCATTCAGCCTAGGAGTTAATAAAATTCTTCCCTACATGTAAATGTTAAATCCTGCAACTTAGGTCAGCGAACCTGAGGTCTCAAAATTCCACAAGTAATTCAAGGCCTAAGAAGTAATTTTCTCATGTATAAGTAAACATTTAAATCCTAATTATATGTTGAGGTTGATGTTGGTGTTATCATCCCCATTTCATAGATGAGAAAGCTAAGACCTTGAGAGCTGCCATGATAAGCCGCATTGTCAATACGAAATAAAAATGAGACTAGAATGCAGGTCTCGTGAACAATGCATGACTTTTCCTGCCATCCCCCTTCCAATTTCTATACAAGCAAATCAAGGACCTTAGAAAGAATTCTGTACCCTCTTAAGTGCCATAAAGTCCTAAAAGTATCCCCAAGAGCAAGAGCCATATGAAAACTTAGAGACTGCTATCTTCTTTTCAAATTATCTTTTTTACATTAAAAGCTCGTGTTTTAAATCATGGGCATTAAAATAGATGTCACTGGGGAAAAATGTTTAAATTTCAAGATTCAAAAGTGATTGTGAAATATGTGTGCCCTTTTCCAGCTGAGGGGGAAGAGTGACATATAATCTATAAATTATAGTGGAATCTTGTTCATTCTAATGAGTATCTGGAAGGGCTGTTGCCAATTAATGAATCTTGCAAGCAACTAAATGGCATAAAATGTGGGCCAAAGGGCAGTTTTTCTGGATGGGGAGGGGTGTGTTCTTTTTGCTGCTGATGACAATCTGGAGTTTACTCCAAAAATGTCTACAAAAACATTTACAGGGTTTGAGTGACAGGATGTTCAAATGAATGGAGTTTTTACTGGGAAAAGAGGGTCAATATTTCATTATGAAGTCAATGGTTTTATGAAGTCCCATGGAAACTGCTCTGAAAATAACTGCCTAACATGAATACCTCCTCATGTTTTCATGTGTTTCAGATGAGAGGGTTTGTCAGGCTTTTTCTGTGGTTGCATTACGTATTCTTGTTCTCAAGCTGGGAAAATTATTCCCATCAAAGATCACACAGATCCCTTTAAATTACAACAATAGATACGGACAATACTTATGTGGAGACAGTTATCTTTTTAAAAATAGTGAAAAACTAAATGACTGAGATACAGTCCCACTGTCATTCTGTCAAAAGCAAAAGCAGAAATGAGAGACAGGATCTCAGTGATCAATTTTCAGTGTGATGACTCATGCAGCGTGTCCTTACTAATGTGTGCCCATGCATGCACACGCACAGACAAACATAGGCATGTCTGTACTTCATCCGGTATGTCAAATAGTGATTGAAAGTTTTACAGATTTCTTTTAAATTGTAGGTAGAGGAGGATATATACAATAAACTTCAGGTTAATGATGGTGACAGAAGTTTTGTGTTCACTGGCAGTGCCTTGAAAGGTAAGGAGAGAAATAAACGAACAAAAAAGCTTCTCACTTGTAAATATCACTTAAAGTGTCAAAATCATAAGATCTAGCCTGTTTATGAGCACTACGTTGGGACAGTTCTGCCTAGGGGCTTGTCTGAGCAATAACTGAAAACAAACAAAATATGCAAACAAAAACCATCTGTTCAGTTAGAGAAGGGGAAATATTGACTCCCCCGCCCCCCAAAAAAGTTGACTTTCTTAAAATAACCAGAGCAGTGTAGCCCTGCATAACATTTTATTTTCTTGGACTTGAACTCCAGAAAATTCATGGCTAAATATTGTGCTTAATCAAAGTAACTTCTGGGGAAGAATAACCACCAGCATCCTTTATTTCTGTGACTGTTTATCCTTAAATTAACGTATGTCCTCTCGACTGCTTTGTTTTTTTTGGAAATAGATATGCAGTATACTAACTGACACCTAATAATAACTTAAAAGGTAGATTTATAAGTGAAATATCTATAATCAGAAGATTTCTAATAATTTCTCAAAAAAATGTCAAAATGAATATATATTATCATGACTTAATAATGAGATTTTATCATAAAACCCAATTTTATTAATTCAGTTTCCAATGGTCCTCAATATCAGCTACATAAAATTAGTTTTTAATTTGTTGCATATTAATTTTGTTTTAATAACTGCATAAAGCCAATAAATAAATAGAACCTTCTTCTCCAAACTCATGTTTTGTTTTCCACAACTTTAAATGGCATCTAATGTCTAGCTTTTCCAAACTTAATGTAGCAGAAAAACTTAATATACCTTGAGAAAAGCAGGTTGAATTACCTAGAGGCAAATATAAAAGGTAACTTAATCCAAATAAAATAGAAAGCAGAACAGCAAACAATTCAAACAAATTCTGTTTGGAAATTGACTAGATTCAGGGGTCCTGTTGCCCTAAGATCAAGAGCTCTTGAGGCCCCGGAAATAAGAAAAGGAACACCTTTAAAGTAGATCAATAAGCCAGTCAAAGCATCCTACAACCAGAAGACCCTCCTGTAAGAGAGGGGGAATGAAAAGACTGTGGTCCACAGAGCCAGAGCCCGATCAAAATACCACATTGTCCCAATTCTGCCTTGAATACGTGCATGTTAGTCCCTCTGCCTTTATACATATAGATATGATAGATAGATACATAAAATACTATATTATAGTATTTTAGCGTATAGTATTTTAGCATATAGTATCTTAGCATATAGTATTATAGCGTATTATATACATATATTGACATATATATTTTTAAATACATTTACGTGTGTGTGTGTGTGTGTGTGTGTGTATTTGTATTTGATCCTCAGTCTTCTCAGTCTAGCTTATGTGTCCCTTCTTCCCAGGAATCACCTTAATTACCCGGTTGAAATAGCTCATTGACATTCTTCTCTCTCCAGAAAACACTTAGTGGTGGGGGCAGTTAAAGAAGTCTTCTCAGTCCCTGTCTGAGAGTGTACCGCAATTAGTACTGGTCTCCTAGTCATCCTTGCGCACATCTCATTTTCCCCACCGGAACCGCTAGATGTGAGGAAGAGACAGCACAGGCTGAGATGTGTATTTGGAGTCTGGAGCCAGACGCACCTCGGTTTGATCTTTACTCTGTTGAATCAACCTCCTGACCTTGACCAAGTTACTGAACCGCTCAGGTCCTGCCACTCTGTGGTCTGCGGACCAGCAGCATCGGCTCACCTGGAATTTGTTAGAGACGTAGAACCTCGGGTCCCACTCAGACCTAGCAAATCAGAAGCTGCAATTTATCCAGATCCATCCGAGACTTCTAGGACGATAGTGATTAAAATTGTGAGAAGCACTGTTCTCAGAAGCCTTCCACTTCCTCACCTACACAATACAAACAACAGGAGCTAAATCCCAGGGAGGCTGGGAAAATCATGCATATATACGTGAAATGCTTAGCACGGTACCTAACGTGCAGCGTGGGACTGATGAACGCATGGGGATGCTTTAGGTTTTTATCATTAACCTTACTGACAGTGCTCTTTATTATTATTAGATGGTTTCATCACTTAAATTCTCTGAGCTGCATCTCTAAAACCAGGATAATTATATACGCTACCTACGTAGCGTTTTCTTTTCCTGAGGATTAAATCACTTAATATTTGTCAACTATCAATGTAGTACATGATATTCATTCTCTTCCCCAATTCTCCTCCCTTCGGGCAGACATCAATTGGAAGACTGTGCACATCGTCAGGGACTTTCAGGGAGCAGGCTTTTGTGGGGTGGCACAGAAATACACGGTGGGTGTTTTAGATGTCTCCATAATCCTCTCTCTGCAGGCAGTCCTATAAAGTTCCAAATGCTAAAGTAAACAGGGAAGCAATTAACAAATGTCTGTGTGCGCACAGCAAAATATGATGACTTTTCACTGATGTTGCTTTAGTGTCTATAAATCCCCAGTCTCAGTTCCTTGCTCACTGATATGCATAACATGGGAAATTTAAAAAAAAATTCTTTTGTTGAGTTTCACAATAGCTAAATTTTCCTTTAATGTCTTAAGGAAAGCATTTTACATTATGATGGTATTTATTTACATATGCCCTGGATTTGAATTAGTATAAATCCATACCAAATTTGTTATGTTCGGAAAAAGAGAGAGAGAGAGAGAGAGAAAAGATGATCTTGCTGCCCAACACAGCCATGGCGGTTCTGGCTTCTTATTTTTATTGCTTACTTATTAGGTGAATGCATTTTTTTCAATTACATATATTTTTTTAAGAACCATCCTTCTCATTTAACTAAAAAAAGGCCATCTATCCCAGATAGTAAGGTGAATACACTGTGCTAAGAATAAATGGGATCACGGGCGCCTGGGTGGCTCAGCGGTTGAGCGTCTGCCTTCGGCTCCGGGCGTGATCCCGGCGTTATGGGATCGAGCCCTACGTCAGGCTCCTCTGCTATGAGACTGCTTCTTCCTCTCCCACTCCCCCTGCTTGTGTTCCCTCCCTCGCTGTCTGTCTCTATCTCTGTCGAATAAATAAATAAAATCTTAAAAAAAAAAAAAAAAAGAATAAATGGGATCACAAACAGCAGCAAATGCCAAAATTAACTACCACTTGTCACAATCTCAGAAATCACAGCAGGGTTTTTAGCATATTCCAGTGGCATCTTGCATTACATCCCGTAGACACGCTGTATCAAATCCGTTTGTCCTGCTTCCTTCCGAACCTAAGGGGCAGGTGAGACACTTTTGGCAGATGAGAAAAATCAGCTCAAGCAGATTCCAGCTCCTCCTGGCTTATTTCCAGGGCATCCTGACAGGCCCCAGAGACCAAAGTGGTTACCAGCAGGACTTACCAGTATCTCCTCTGGCCTCCACTACTTCTCTATTTTTTAACTCAAGCTCCACTCTCCTTTGTTTTGCCATAAAAATGCATATTTCCTGGTCTTTTTAGAAGACGCAAAATGATGGTTTTATCACTTTGTATGCCTACCTTTGATTTCTTTAAAAAGTGCTTGCTAATGTCCTACTGAATTCACAGCTGCAACAAAATAGAAGCCAGAATTATGAGCAGATCCCAGTGGGGGCCGACGTTTGATTTGGGCTCACTTGTTCAGATTAGCTTAGCCCCCTCTGCAACTCCTTGGAGAACTCAGGAGAGGCCACGGTGACCAGGTCAAAGGGGCTGAAAACAGGCCCTGGCTTTTCAGGGACCTTCTCTAGATTTTTAATCATCTCCTATCATTCTAAACCACTCTCCTCCTGGTATGTGCAGCGGCCTCCCACTGGCTCATGTTGGATTCTCTCTCCTTGCTCAGCTCTTTCCCAGGGATGGTGCTGCTGGGTCAGAGCTTGGCTTTCCCACCTCCCTTGGTTCTATCAGCCCGAGGCCCAAGGGCCACCCCAGCCGGCTCTAAGTGCAGCCCCAGCCCTGGGTTTCTGCTTTCCCAGGGCACGGGAGGTGTTGCATAGCTTATCTGTCATTGCCCAGAGGGGAGTTTCAGGGGGAATTCTAGCCTCGGGACTGACAAGGCAGACCTGGGCTCTTGTCTTCCATCCATGGTAAGTACCTGAAGACAGACTGCCCTTTGCAGGTGAGGATAATAGCGGTTTCTTCCAAAGCTGGCGGCAGGAGGCCTTCTTTGGCCTTTCTTTGCCCCTCTATCAAGAGGAGCCTGGTATTTGCCTTTTACTCTCTGGGATAACATGGCTCTCATTAACTGTCTGAAAGGCAGTGTGGAGGCGACATAAGCCATTTTTTCTTTGTGAAGAGGGATGTTAGTGATCTTAAAAAGAAAAATCTTGGTTTATTCTCCTTACCACATATTTCCTGGGAGAGTGTGGTATTTGCCCTTTTGCATTACAAAGTGTCCTTGTAAAAATAAGGTAACAACTTCATTTTTTGACAGGCACTTTGAAACCATGGCATTTAGGAGCTGGCCAGTGGCTTTCGCTTTGACTCTGAATAACAAACGTCTGAGAGATACCGAACAGGATAAGCAGAAACTGTCATGAGAGAATATCGCCAGAACAATACATATTCAGGTCGTTTCTTTCTAATTGGCTCACTGTGTTCAATTTTATTTCTTTGGGACCAGGGGCTCACTATGAAATGCAAATGTTTCCCTTCATTACAAGAGGACTTTGTTTTTTGATGAATACTTTTTGTACTCTAAATGCCGATGCAACTTCAAGAAGCTACATTCTATTACCCACATAATTTGGGAATGCCTTTTTCTTCCCAGTGAGTATTCTGAATCTGGCATGAGATGCGTAAAACCAGATTAAACAGCATTAAAACATCCAGGCTAGGAAGGCGATAGCTGTAGGAACCTAGACATTGACAGGGAGAGAATCGACACCCTCTGTGAATTAAGGAGGCAAAAACAGGTTATCACCTCCCAGGATGAGCCAATAACCAAGAGGGACACCTAGTGAAGTAATCTGGTAGAGGGATGACAGGCACAGTGGGAGGGCACAAGACAGGACATGAGAAGCGATGCTCCTTTATCTTTAGGGACTCACGGAACAGAGTAAGAAAAGTTTGAGTGTCTGTTACTTGGCAAGCAAGGGGTCTAGATTTTGAGAGATGAGCAGCAAATTCCAGTGACGATACCTCACACCTATAAAGTGTCTGACCTAAGCAACATCCTTGTTAAGTCTCAGGAACAACGAAGCTTTAGATAGCCACGGTTCAAGGGCACACACGCACACGGTCAATCCTCTCTGGCACAGTACCGATATGCACAGATTTCAGTCACCACGGTTTAGTGACATAACCCCAGGGCTCCAACAACACAGGTCAAATTTCAGTGATCTCAGTACATTAAAGGTGAGTAATTGCATCAAGTACAAACTTCCCCGCTAGCTTTTCAGTCCACAAATCACTGTGCACATAACACATACACGTCATGATCAACGATGAATCATGTCACTTTCTCCCAAAGTCTGTCACTGATTGGTCACTGTGCACATGTCAGTTCACAAACAGAGAGCAAAGTGTATAGTTATATCGTCTCCTTGTCATGCAGGGATAAACCCATGTAGCTTTTTAAAAAATGGACAAACATGAACCTGCAACAAAGAAACTAAAGGAATAAAACTGGAAATCCAAATTGAAAATAAGGGGATACGAGCAAGAGCTGACCACGGGGATTCTGACACTTCCACCACCTCCAAGACGGTTACGCAGCTAGAGGAACTTCAGTGAGGATACATTTATTGACATAAATATGGAAAGAACTGGTGACGAAAAGGATGAAAATGTTCCAGAGGAAGTGAGTCTGGCGAAAAAATCTTCACGTGAAGAGAACTCTTGGGGATATTTCGCACCACTGAAAACTCAAAGGATAAAATGTTGGAAGCTGATCCAAACTAGAAAGGAGGATGACAATTTGCCAAGGCACAGAAAACTCATTCATTTCATATCGTATGTTCTAGAACTAGAAGGAGGAGAGCTCTGTTTGACTACCTCTGACAAGATTTCAACAAATAAATACAACCGTCTGCGTATCAACAGACACTGTGCTTCACAGGTCTCAGGTCGGGGTCTCATGTTGCTGAAGGGGCAGCAGCCACCGGGAGTACGTTTTCTTCGCACTGCTGGCAGAAGCCAAGAAAGCAATCCCAAACTTTCAAGCCCATTTCAAGTCTCTGCTTCCATTTACTTGCAAACATCCCATTCAGCAAGGCACCCATCTGAACCCCAAATCAAAAGGTTGGAAAGTGCTCTATCCACAATGAAACCACGGTAGGGTGTACCTATAACACGGCACCCCAGAGCTGGGACAAATAGTTCACTTTACTGCAGCATGGGAGAGTTTAGGCTAAGATTTATTTCTATTGTAACACGGCACCTGGCAGCAGCTAGGATGGGGGAGAAGAGACCTCAGCTCATCACCTACCACTCTGGAGGTCACCGATGAGTCAAAAACAGCCCATCGGTTGTGAGCAAGCACACTGACTAAAGTTACTATAGTAAATGATTTGACCTCTTCAATTCCAAAACCAGACATTCTCTATGTTTTTCTTTTTTTTTTTTTTTAAAGATTTTATTTATTTATTCGACAGAGATAGAGACAGCCAGCGAGAGAGGGAACACAAGCAGGGGGAGTGGGAGAGGAAGAAGCAGGCTCATAGCAGAGGAGCCTGATGTGGGGCTCGATCCCAGAACACCGGGATCACGCCCTGAGCCAAAGGCAGACGCTTAACCGTTGTGCCACCCAGGCACCCCTCTCTATGTTTTTCTAAAGGTTCTAATAAAATACTGCTGGTGTGATAACTAAATAAAAAAAAAGTTTGGCTGGGATTTATAGCCAAGTGTCAGCTCAGAAGCTGTGTTGCTTTTCCCTAGCTCTGTGCACACGGTCATGTTTGACCAACCGTACACAGGAGAGAGGACGGATGGAGAGAGTGGCCCACTCCAGGAGCTGTTCACCATCCCAGACGATGGACGTCGCACCCCCTACGTGGGAATCAGGCCCAGGGAGAGTGCATCCCAATTTGCTCCTCTTGTGTGGTCCCACTGTCTGCCCAATCTAATGCACGGGAAGGGGGCGCACTTGGCTTGGCTTCCGCAGCCTGCCTGTGGAGGAGGATGGGTGCACTGCGGGCCTGCTTGGTAAATATGCTCTCACATCTGTTCCTTGGAGGATTGAGAGCATGCCAAGCAGGGTGTGACATGACAGAGGAAGAAGAAGCCCCCTCACTCTCAGCCCAAGAGGAAACGCTGTGTTTGGGCTTCCTGCTGGCTCTCTGTCTGCAGAGGTGATATCAGCCAGCACATGACAAAAATAGCAGATGGTGTCACGGAGGACCCGGGTTCAAAACAGCGACTGGAGGCTGGGCAATCTTTGAATAGCAATGCACCGTTTCCACATTTTACCACGATTTGTGTGTAGATGTGCAGGGACCATTCAGACAGAATAAAGGTGGGGATAGGGGGTGACTAGTAATCATTTGGCACACATGTGAGTCAGGCAGAATCACAGATTTCAGAATTTGTGGGATCTGAGGTCACCAAGAATTTGTAACTGCACAGAACACCCTCTGTAAACAAGAAAAAACAATTCCAAACATAAGCTATCGTGGAGTTGGCAGTCAGTCCCGACACCGCAGTTTACATGTACCCCTAACAGGGAGGCTAGTTTTTGGATGAGTTTTATTCCTTTAATAAGCATGTAGGAGAACAAACCAGGCGCCCACATCTACATCAGAAGCAGGGGTCCAATTGCCACATATCCACATCTCCTCTCAGTCTATCCTGGGCAGTGGCAGTGGGAGTGGGAGTCTAACAGCTGACTTGATTATGTTCCTGCAAAACAGTCCTTCAGGCTTTTCGTTCGAGGCAGCATATGCTTTCTTTAGGGACTGAATGAAGACAGGTTCAACCACAGTCCTCTAGTCCTCAGCAGGGCAGATGCCTTCCTCTTTTCCTTACCAGTTATTGAGATATAATTAACATTTAACATTGTGTGAGTTTAAAGTGTACAATGTATATACTACAAAATATTCACCACATTTTTTCCCACTTTGGGATCCCGTTTCCCTTCCTGCAATGACTTCCTTTACCCCCTTTCTGGAACGCCCCCCTTTCCTTTCTGTCAGTGAAAGCCAATCAGTCATGATGGAACAACCTGAATGTGAACTGTATAAGGATTCTGATTCCCTCCTATAGGCTCCTTCCTGGATCCCATGCACATTAGATGATGTAGCTTCTTCCAGGTCTTGGGATGTGAGATGACAAAGTCGCAAGGTATCCCAGTCTCAGCATAATCCAATCAAGACTCCAGCCTCCTGGCACAATATGCCTTTGCTACTTAGCAATGGCTATGTCTTGGCTCTTAGTATTGCTACTCTGAACCACGAAAGGAGTCCAGTGGAGTTCCATGAAACAGGTTTGGAACTGCAGATAAACTCCACTTAAAGAGGAAGAGCATTTCACCAACAATCCCATTTTAACCCATTCCTTGCAGAAAAATGAGCTACTTGTGATGTCATATAATTATCTTCAGACATTTCTCAACAAACAACTTTCTTAATCCTGCAGATTAAAGAAATGGCCACAACTGTCACTAAAAAAAAAAAAAAAAAAAAAAAAAAAAAAAGAAAAGAAAACAAATAGGACCTAACCCCAAGCAATATGTGATTTGAACAAACACTGCAGCCTTCAGATAACACCCCTTCCAGTTCAGAGTCCGTTCAGTACAGCTCTTCTTTTCCCTGGTTAGATCAATATCACACTGATACATGCTCTGCCAGCCAAGCTATAATGCTGCATTCTTCCAGGGCTCGGTAATATAAAGTGATTTAGTGTTTTCAGCTTGAAAGATAATGCAATGAACACTGTGATTTATAAAACAAATGGGCTATTGTCCTAAATAAGTTTAAAATTATATAGACCTGAGGAAGCAGAGTTAACTAAAGTTTTAATGCTCTTAGCCTATTTTCTGCTTAGCAATTGATATAGACACATAAGCAATTCAGCTCAGAAAAAGCAACAGAAATTTATAACCGGAATCCTCCATACATAATTTCCTTACCCGAGTGTACCTGTTGGCATTTATTAGTACACAAAGTCAACTTCCAACATATCCTTCTTATATCCTGGCAACTGGCTATATATTTACTGGACCCATAAATCACTGTATTCGAAACACTTGGGCTATCAGAAAAATATGCTAATTGTAGAGGACAGCATATTCTATATTGAATGCTAGTGGCATTTCGGAATATTATTTCTCGCTTTATCACAGAAGCGTGGTAGGAAATAGAAATGACGGGAGCACCAGAAACCAGAGGAATCTAGGCAATACATTGAAAAGCTGCCATCTCTTATTCTCAGTTCACATTGGTGAAGACAGCAGAGTGTGATAACAGTAGATGGGATATTTTCATTTCATCTTTTAAACGTATTGGCTTAGAAATGTGAGTGGAATTCACATGGGGCAATTCTAATGCTTTTCCTACCTAGTTTCATTTTTTGCATGCGCTTGAAAAAGAATTCAGCTTTGGCGGCACTACTGATGAGAACTGTTACAACGGAGAAAGAGAAAGGAGGCAAACTGGATGAGAATTTAAAGAGCAACAACCTGAAGATTTTGTGGTTGCTTTTGCAGAAGACTCGTACGCACCTAGAAATAGTATGTGTTAGGCAAGGTTAATTTTAGCTGTTATAATAAAGAGGTCCCCGAAGAGAGTGATTTTTAAAAAAGATAAAATTTAATTCTTTCATATGTAGCAATCCTTGGCTGTATGACCTGGGTTGATGAGTGGACCCAATTTGGTTCCAAGTCAACACCCTCTTGGGCACTGTTCTCATCTGCATGATTGGAAGATGGGTCATGTTCATTCCTGTGCTCCAACATATAGGAAGGGAAAAGACAAAGAGATTCCGAGGCAAGAAAAGCCCCTTTTCTTTTTTACGAAAGGTGCCTCAAAAGTACACCTATCCCCCCACCCATGTCCCATTGCCTCTAATTTGATCACATATCCTTACCAAGCTACAAGAGAGGATATGAAATGTGGTCTACAACAGGGCAGCCATACCTGTTGGTTCTTCACAGACATGTGATTATTTACTTTCAAAGATCATTCCAGGTTCCATTTAACCCTCTCCACTCATTTTTCATTCTTTTGTGTTCTGGCTCAAATTCATGATAGAATGATAGAAGTAGTAGTATATTCCTTCTCAGACAGAGAAGACTTTAGGAGAAGCCTCACAAACTCTACCTCATGCCCAAGGCATCTTAGAGCATACTTGGAATCGTTTGATAAACAGACATGTTGGATCAGCTTCTGGTAGCAATGTTGTTGTAGGTACATGGTTAGACTTCAATATGGCAAAACGTTTTTCGGAGGAAAAATATTTGTTACCGTGACCAAAAATGAACAAAGATGACCTTTTTTTTAGTAATTACACAGACACATTCAGCATTCAAAATCATGCTTCCCCCAAAGTGCATTTGTAACACAGAAGCCAACACCGCCACATCTATCTCCTCTTCACCCCTGTCTCCAGTCCACCCTCCTCAGAACAGAATCCCACAGCCTTAGCCAATGCAGAGCTGTCCCCTAGCCCCCAGAGTATATGCAAGCACATGTAGTGGTGCTGCCTTCTTCCCCTGGGCTCTTGTGTTCCTGATTATACTCTTCGTTTTGCCCAAATACAACCCTAAATGCAAAATTAGGCCCTTACCCAGTCCTCCCCTGCAGAGGGAATGCACCAAGTTATCTCTCTGTCTCTTAGGGAGTTACCTCTCTTTTCCCTGAACTCGTGATACTAAAGCTAAATTCTCGGTCATTGAGAAATCACTTCTGCAATAAGATGGCTCATACGTTGTACACTTTTGAGAGTGAAAAGGACACTATTAAGAATTATGTAGGTGCAAAGGTGTACACGGCCATTGTCTTGGGCTAATCAGAAATATGGCTCGCTTCTTAAAAAGTGCTGTCACTAAAATGACTGGTGAGGAATATAATTCTCCTTCATTTAATTCAGGTTTCATTTAAATTGTTACTTTGAGAATATCCTTTTCCATAAATCTTATGCTGGGGAATTTTGATCAATTATAATGAAAAAGCCTTAAAAACTAAACCCAACTCAAATATGAGCTTCCCCTAAGTCATTTTACCCAAACAGAGACATAGGGAAATGTCAAAGGAAGTTGAGGCAAAATCTGCTACGTGGCCTTTTGAAAGGTGGTCAGTAAGAGCCAGAAACTAAATTCTGTGAGTGGGGGAGGAATGGAAATTAAGGTATAAAATACAGAGTTTCATTAATATTCTAGTTTCATCCCCATAATAACACAGTGAAGTAGGTATCATATACAACACCTATTTTATTTATTTTTTATTTATTTTTTTTTTAAAGATTTTATTTACTTATTTTGACAGAGAGACAGCTGGAGAGAGAGGGAACACAAGCAGGGGGAGTGGGAGAGGAAGAAGCAGGCTCCTATCAGAGAAGCCTGATGTGGGGCTCGATCCCAGAATGCCAGGGTCACGCCCTGAGCTGAAGGCAGACACTTAACAACTGTGCCACCCAGGCGCCCTACAACCCCTATTTTATAGACAAGAACCTGAACCTCAGTGTGGCTAAGTGGCTTGCTCCAGTGAACAGCTGATCGGAGATTCGAACCCAGATCTATGTACCTGGACAGACAAATGACATTCAGTGACCCAGGTAGCACCTCCAATGAACCCGCCAGACAGAACTTGTAACAGATGTCCCTTTGACAACTGAGCATTATTGCCACCTTTTAAAGCCAGGGACTTCAGAAAGTCACACTGCAATTACGTTTCCATCTCCCTAAGATCCGCTATTGACCTAGTACCTAACTGAAACTTCTCTGAACCCATTTTATATATGGATGTGTGATGTGTGTACATGCATAAAACTACTGGACCTGGTCTGTAGTTGTGAGTTTCTACAGCCACCTGCACTTTAGTAATTCAGAGTATTAGTTTGCATATTCATCAGTTACCTTCATTTGTCTGCTGCCATATAAAAAGAACATACTGATGTTTGTATTTTTCTCCCTATTAAAAATAACTAGCTGGCCAATGAAAACGTATGTGGGATATCTGTTGATTATGTAATTTACATGGGATGTTCTCTGAGGGATAAATTAGAGCAATGCATAAGGAAATGAGAATTTCTTGTTGGACAATTTTTTTTTTTTAAATCTCCAGTGACTCATAGGTGGTGAAAGGCTGGTAAAGCAGGCCCTCCAGGCCATGAAGCAGTGTTGATGGAGGGTCTGACTCTTCAAAACCATGCTTACAGCTACTTGCGTTGCCTGCAGCATGGGGGAAGCACACATTTGTGAGTCAAAGGCTGACTGGCACTCACTAGAGCTCTATCACCTGTGGGAACTCACTAAGACATTAAGACTCAGTTTCCCTGTCCTCTCAAAGAAGGTTCTAATGCCCACTTGGCTGTGTGGCTGGAGGAGGGAATGCCATGCAGCTTTGTACGCATGGCCACATGCTAGGCAGTTCATAAACATTTCTGATATTTTCTCCTCTCTACTCCACGGCCTTCAGAACTCTGGTTTAAAAATAACTTTGGGGGGGGGGCGCCTGGGTGGCACAGCGGTTAAGCGTCTGTCTTCGGCTCAGGGCGTGATCCCGGCGTTCTGTGATCGAGCCCCACATCAGGCTCTTCCGCTATGAGCCTGCTTCTTCCTCTCCCACTCCCCCTGCTTGTGTTCCCTCTCTCGCTGGCTGTCTCTACCTCTGTCAAATAAATAAAATCTTTAAAAAATAAAAATAAAAAAAAATAACTTTGGGGGCACCTGGGTGGCTCAGTCAGTGAAGTGTCTGCCTTTGGCACAGGTTGTGATCCCAGAGTCCTGGGATCGAGTTTCCGCACTGGGCTCCCTGCTCTGTAGGGAGCCTGCTTCTCCCTCTGCCTGCCTTTCTCTCTCTCTCTCTCTCGCTCTCTCTCTCTCTCTCTGTCGGTCCTGAATAAATAAATAAAATCGTTGAAAATTTTTAAAAATAAAATTAAAATGACTTTGGGATCTTTTGTTAAATACAGGGTTTGGGCCCCTTTCTTAGGCTCACGAACGCAGCAAGTACGTGTGGAGGGAAGCCCCGAAATTACTTTAACTCACTCCAGAAAGTGACTTTGATGCAGGTAATTTGTGGAGTTTACTCTGAGACACTGACTTACAAAATCCCTCAGACTTTTGAGCCCAGGCTGTATCAATACTTAGTTGGGATGCTAGAAAGATGACACTGTCTTGGGAGTGTGGGGACAGGAATACATTATTCCACATTTAAGAAAACGTCTGCCTCTTTGTCAGGCTAGGTTTCTAGATTTTCTAAGACAGAACTGTGGATTAATTCCATTCTTACTGTCCATATGATTTCCAACATTTCTTAACATCCTTAGAGAGGCCAAAATGTTAACAAATGTACATTATAGAGTTTGCTGTTTTCGATTGTTTTTAATTTTTTGAATTTATTTTAATTGAATTATGGTTGACGTGAGTTTACTGGGGTTTTTAAAGGAAATATCAGGGGGCGCCTGGGTGGCACAGCGGTTAAGCGTCTGCCTTCCGCTCAGGGCGTGGTCCCGGTGTTATGGGATCGAGCCCCACATCAGGCTCCTCCGCTATGAGCCTGCTTCTTCCTCTCCCACTCCCCCTGCTTGTGTTCCCTCTCTCGCTGGCTGTCTCTATCTGTGTTAAATAAATAAATAAAATCTTTAAAAAAATAAATAAATAAAAAATAAAGGAAATATCAGGCTTCCAAAATATTTGCCTTATCACATGATTTTATTAATTTCATTAATATTTGAAGGGTAACCCAAGGGTACACAAAAAATTATTTTCCTCACATCTTGGTTCCACTTATCCACTTTCCTGTCACATAAGCCAGCAGTATTTCTAATTTTTCATAAATAATACTAGAGATATAATTCTTACTACAATTCTATGCATATACAAGCAAATGCCTTTTATTTTTTATATAAATAATTGTGTATCTTTGTTTACCTTGGTTTTCTTTGATTATAAAGTATCTTCGAATACGTTCCACATTTTTTTTTTCCTTAAAAAGCTCCCTTGTTCTATTTTTAGGGCACATTAGTATATCATGTTTGAGGGTTCCATAATACATTTAACAGTTCTCCTGCTGAGAGACATTTGTTTCCAATCTTTGATTATTTCAATGAAGTGATGAATATCCCTATTGAAAAAAAAATCACTTTTCATTGTTCTAGGATATCTATGAGGTCAAATCTTAGAAATGGAAGGGTTGACTCCAAGGATAAGTATATTTCTAATTTAGGAACAAACTGTTCTCTACTGTAGCAATTTACTGTTCCCCATGCATGTATGCTTATTTCCCTTACCTGCTCATCAACAAAGTACAATGAAACTCTTTGCCATTACGATGGGCTCAAAAATGTGACCTCTGTATACATGAGTGAGAGCACACTTTATCGGAAGCAAACACAGCATTCTTTCCCACAAACACATAATTTATGGCTTTATATTAATGTTAGAATAATTCTTTTATTTTGATTTAATCACGGCTTAACCTTTTAATGAGAAAGAAGAAAAATGATGGGGGAATTAGTAGTCGAAAATGTTGCTGATGATCAACAATTTCTGTGCCCATTGCTGATGCGTGTCTGGAATTACACCTTTTCATCCTGACTGATTTTATAGGAAAAGCCAATTCACATGCAAACATGCAGGTTCACCTATTAAAAGTATTAAATTTGCAGATGTTCTCAAGTTAAATAATATTTTCAAAACGTTCAGTCTTTCCTTTTCTTGTTTTTTAGGGTATGTTCATTGCATTGAACATGACCTTCTGAAAAGCAAGTATGTTAGTTAAGGACAATAGCTGGAAGGCAGGGGACACTGTACCCATCCACGCGCCAGCTTGTGACAAAATCAACCCATCAGCCTGGTGGCACCATCACATGAGTAAGTGGAAATAGGGATGTCAATCAAAGCAGCTATATGTGGTCTTTCTTGAAAATACAGTTTTTAAGGCATTAAAGAGATTAGAACTGGGGTGCCTGACTGGCTCAGTTGGTAGAGCATGCGACTCTTGATCACAGGTTGTAAGTTCGAGCCCTACGTTGGGTGTAGAGATTACTTAAAAATAAAATCTTAAAAAAAATTTAATTTAATAAATAAAGAGATCTGAATTAAGAGCATGTTTATGTTTGTGTTTTATGAGAAAATATCAAAAGTTTAGATCAAGTTAATACCAATTTAAAAATAAAAACAGTTTTAGCTTTTGTTTCCTAGGTGTAAAGAAAACAATAAGGCTAAAAGCGTTTAAAAATAACTAAGAAAAGTGCAATAGGATATGGTTATATTAGAAAAAACCGCCAAGGTTCAACTTCTGTGTTGAGAACAACAGCCTCAAAGATCCAATTTTACAAGACACATTGCTGAATAGTTGATTTTTTTAAATGTGACAATGAAAAAGTGGATCTTTCAGAGTGCAAAGGAAACTCATGAAAATATCTTCAAATAAGTCAATAACACTTTTTTTGGTGACCTTTGAGATTAACATTTTATAAGAATCCTTTAGATAAAACGGAAAAGTGTTTAAGAGGAGAAGAAAAACTGAAAATGCATACATGAAGACTCCTGTCCATACATTAAGCCAAAATTGAGAATTTATGATGACATAAGATTTGGACTGAATATTTCTTTCTCAAGCTCAACTGACCCTCACTTACGATATGAGACAAATACACAATTAACAATCAACCCAAATAAACCCATGCCATTTATTGTCCGTGTTTGTGTTCCTGATCTCCTTATATAAAAAAGACCATTAATAAGGAGCTGTATTAAGAATAATGGTACATATATCCAAACACCAAAGGAATTCTTTTTTTAAAGATTTTATTTATTTATTTGTCGGAGAGAGTGAGCACAAGCAGGTGGAGCGGCAGGCAAAGGGAGAAGGAGGCTCCCCTTTGAGCAAGGAGCCTAATGTGGGACTCGATCCCAGGACCCTGGGATCATGACCTGAGCAGAAGACAAACACTTAACTGACTGAGCCACCCAGGCGTCCCCACGGGAATGTTTCTATGCCTAACGATTTAGGTCGTTGAAGTTTTGCTGCTTACAAATGGTTATTAATGAAAACCTTGTCTTTCAAATCTAAATATCCAAGGCCTTTTAAAAATGCCCATATGTTAGACCTCCTGTGCTACAACGGGAAAGGCAGATTAACGAGCGATAAAAGGGAACAAATGGCTTCAGCTATATAACAATATGTATCTGATATATAGGCCTTGTGGAAAAATGATCTTACTGATATGATTTTCCCCCTCCAATTTTATCACAATTTGCTAGTATTGTTCAAAACATATCCAAAATTTAGATTAAACTGTTTTAAAATAAAATACTTCTGACTGCAAAAATTAATGGAGGTTCAGCATGAGGCAATTTGAAAAGAAGATACGTAGTTAAACATCAAAAACTTTACATTGGGTTTTTCTTTTTCTTTTTCAAAAAAATTTTTAAAGCTACAGCTCTTACCTCTTTACAACCTTCTTTAGGGCGATTCATTTTATAAATGCATCTCATTATGCATTTTAAACAAAGTTTATATTGTATCTTCAAATCTAAAATTATATCAACTAAAACTTTTATAGCGGCAATTCCCATTCCTACTGAGGTATTTTAATTTACTTGCCTATAAAATATCGTCCTGCACTCTTTGTATGGATTTTCTCTATTTTAATTATGCTTCACCTGACTCAGCCCAGTGAGGAAGGGAAGGTCCAAGCGATGTTTTGGAAAAGGTGCTTGGTCCACACATGCTTTCTGACATGTAACCGACCAGTGAATGTTAACCTACAAGGGGATATTAATGGTATGTTTCTTGTTCCAGAATTATTTTTTATATCCATTCTCCTGTTATCTTTGGTCTTGACTGACTCAGAAGACAGGCATGGTAAATACATACAATCTTAACAGATATAAAGTTTATTAAACTAAAACAAAAGCCCACTATGAGCCATGTATTAAAAAAAGACCCTAAAATACAGAAAGAAATTTTTTAAATGGTGAAAAAACGGACCACTCAAATGTGAATAAAATTAAATAAGCCTGTCAATATTAATATAATAGAATTAAGGTATTAAGTAAATTAATGGTGACAGCTTATAGTGATAAAATTATATTCAGAATTAACTGTGTCACAAAGGTTTTATTTGAAATGAACAGCAGATTGATGTTTAGCTATGCCATGAAATCATTTTCTAACTACAGAAGAGATGAATTATCACAAATATATTCAATTGGTAAAAGAAAAGACATAAAGGATATGAGCAGCCAGAGTAATTACACAGAAAGATCTTGAATCGTGTGTCTTTCAGTTAATAAATTGCCTTTTTAATGAAACAGCTAGAAAAAAGATATTATTTATTTGTCCATGATGAAAATCCTTACTTATGCCAAACTTGGCATATTTAGCCATATCGATGTATACATGTGGCCTCTATGCTTATAGATCACAATCTCAGATTATAACCTCAGATTATAGTGATGTAAACTTTTGAGATATGATTTCAAACAATATTCTCCTATATTCTTAATCTCTTCCAAATAACATTGGGTCAAGGAGGAAATCAGGGGCACAGAATCATCTTACTTAAAAAAATTGCAGGTAGCTTCTCAAAAAAAGTCATGGTGTGAAGTACTTTGATTATTGAAAAGAAAATAGAAAAGCTTTTCACCTATTTTTACTAAAATGACGCAAAAAATGAGGTCAATGCTTTAAAAAGTATGTTAGAAAAAGGAAAAAACACAAATAATTTTTAATAAGTACAGTTGGCCCTTAAACAACACGTGGGTCAGGAGGTGCCAAGCCCACATGCAGTTGAAAATCCCCATATAACTTTTGGGTCCCCCAAAACTTAACTACTGATAACGTACTACTGACTAGAAGCCTTATCAATAACATAAGCAGTTGATTAACATGTATTTTTTAGGGGCGCCTGGGTAGCGCAGTCGTTAAAGCGTCTGCCTTCGGCTCAGGGCGTGATCCCGGCGTTCCCGGATCGAGTCCCACATCGGGCTCCTCCGCTAGGAGCCTGCTTCTTCCTCTCTCACTCGCCTGCTGTGTTCCCTCTCTCGCTGGCTGTCTCTCTGTCACATAAATAAATAAAATCTTAAAAAAAAAAAAATGTATTTTTTATATTATACATATTATATACTATATTCTACAGTAAAGTAAGCTAGAGGAAAGAAAACGTTACTAAGAAAATCATAAAGGAAAGAAAATACATTTACAGTACTGTACAGTATTTGTAAAAAAAAAAAATTCCATGTGTAAGTGGACCTATGCAGTTCAAATCCATGTTGTTCATCTGTAAGTAAATATTGGTAAAATTCGGGGCATCTGGATAGCTCAGTCAGTTGAGTGTCCGACTTGATTTTGGCTCAGGTTGTGATCTTGGGGTCCTGGGATCGAGCCACCACATCAGGCTCCACACTGGGCATGGAGCCTGCTTGGGATTCTCTCTCTCCCTCTCCTTCTGCCCCTTCCCCAGCCCCTCTCTTTCCCTGTCTTACAAAAATAATAAAATAAAATAAAATAAAATAAAATAAAATAAAATAAAATAAATACATGGATTGGCAAAATTCATTGAAATTTGGAGAATATATTTAATGGCCTGGTAAATGTACTCAATTGGAAAAAAGTCCACTTAAATATTTAGAAAAGAGAGAGAGAGAGGTAAGTCAACTTCAACTGTATGATAAAATTATTAAATAGATGGACAACACTCTCCTGAGTTATAGAAAAGGGAAATGATAAAGACAAGACTGAATAAGTTGACAAAATAACTCTGCTACTAAAAAGGATCCAGAGGATATACTGGAAAATTCATTTAAAATACAAAGCAGCCTTAATACAGCTATTATACAAATTGCTCTGAAATTGGGGGAATAAATGGAGCCTTTTTAAGTATTCTGTGGAATAAAAGTAAAACTGATATCTAATGCAATAGAACTTTAATAAAAAAATTAAGCCAGGCCAATTTCACTGATGAATATTAAATTAAAATTTTAAGTACATTATCAGTTGTTGCAATTAAGCAATGGGATTAAGTTTATCCTATGCATAAAGAATATTTCTATATAGGTAAAACTATTAGTTTAATACACCATATGAACAGCTTAGTGAGAAGGAAGCATTCCATTAGATGTGGTTTGATAGAAAGGTCTATCCACAAATTTTTATCCATACCAAATAAAATAATATATTGAAACTCTCTATAGTCTGATGCAAAATAAATAGGTAAGTTAATTAATACATTTAATAAGCTTTATTTTATTTAATAATGACTTGAATTCCTGGATCAATAGTATAGTATGGGAAAATGAAATAAGAAAATGTAGTAAGAGAAGTCTATAAAACAAAAGATGCATTATTTTCATACCGCATGATTAAAAGCCTACAAAAGGCAACTCTAACAGAAATGTTTAGCTCATAAAGTATCTAAATATAAGATAAAAATACAAGAACCAGTACATTTCCTATGTCATTACAAAAAATGTATAAGAAAAAATATATAAGAGCTACCTTTTACCAGTTAAGAAATAAAATATATAGGGTATAAATCAACAAGGGACATGGAAGAGGACATAAAGAAATCTACAAACTATCAAGGGAGTGTTAAAGAATCCCTGAATAAATGCACAGAAATACCATATATACAAAGGAGAAAAATGAAATATTATGAAGATGGCTATTTCTAGCCCAAACTGGAAGACTCCATGCAAAAGTATTAATAGTGCTTATCCCTAGAGCAAGTGATATTTTTTTTCTTTGTAATTCTGCATTTTAGGGTGCCTGGGTGGCTCAGTTGGTTAAGCATCTGCCTTCAGCTCAGGTCATGATCCCAGGGTCCTGAGATCAAGCCCCACATCAGGCTCCCCGATCAACGGGGAGTCTGCTTCTCCCTCTCCCTCTGTGTGCTTGTTCTATCAAACAAATAAATATATCTAAAAAAATAAATAAATCTGCATTCTATAAATATAATGAGTTTGTATTTCCATAAAATAAATGAAACAAATATAAAATTTAACAGAATGTTTTTCTTTAATAATTTAAAGATCTCAATGTTTGGATAAAATAGAATAGTGAAGAGGGGCGCCTGGGTGGCTCAGTCTTTAAGCGTCTGCCTTCGGCTCAGGGCTTGATCCCAGCATTGTGGGATTGAGCCCCACATCAGGCTCCTCTGCTATGAGCCTGCTTCTTCCTCTCCCACTCCCCCTGCTTGTGTCCCCCCTCTCGCTGGCTGTCTCTATCTCTGTCAAATAAATAAATAAATAAATAAATAAATCTTTTAAAAAAAATAGAATAGAGAAGAAAAAATAACTGAACTACAGAAAATAAAAAAACCCACTCAAAAGTAGAGCCAATTAAAGAAATGTGGGATGGCATATAAGAGGAAATGTTTAAACTAAAGAGAAAGTTCATAAATTTACACACGCATACTACACACACACACACACACACACACAAATACTATACATGTGATAAGCTCATTCACACATGAAAGGAAATGATTCTTCGAGGATGATTTTTATCACTTTTTTGATATATAAAATGATCATATGTTCTGACTTGTCCAGGACAGCCCAAGTTGAACCCACACAACAGTCTTACAACACGAGTGCTGTTACTACAATACCCATTTGGCAGATGAGAAAACTGAGTAAAGTTAAATGAATTTTCCTTTCCTTGAAGCTAGTTAGGGATAGAGTGATGTAACTTTCGTTTTCATTCTTTCTTGCTAGCTCAATGAATGACACCGCTCAGCTACCCAACCAGACATAGGGCGGTCCCTTTGAATCTTCTCTCCCCCTCCTACCTTTCCTCCTTCGTTAGCAATGTATCTTGTGATTCACCTCCTTCAAACCTACCTGGTATTTTCTCTCTACATTCTCACCGCAATACTTTTTTAGGTCATGGCCTCGGCATCTGTTTCTTAGTCTAAAGACTTCCCCTGATTCTTGCTCTTTCGAAATGATATCGCTCCTCTGTCATGGTTTTTGCATGATGAGAAGCTCATTTTCCCCCAAGGGTGCTAGTTCATTTTTCAGGCAATGAATATGGAAAACAGACAAAGTTAGAGCTTCTCAGACTTGCGGGCCTCCAAAAATTAGAAGCAAGTTGGGATGAGCTTGAACTGAGAGTCTCAGGGGCCAAGAGGCCACAGTTCATCTCTCCCCACGTGACCCAACCTTCCCTAGAGTCCAGGTTTCATCCTCGGTCCCCCAGTGGGGAAGCATCCTTAGGACGATTGACTCATTTCAGTTTAACTCACCACTCTGGGGGGATTGGAGAAAGAAAGATGGGGAAATGCTTACATGAGTCTAATGAGTCTTCACCAATGCTCCTTCTGCTCCCCATCCACCATTGTTGCCTATATTTTATAGGTGCCTCAGCCTTAAAGCTTGAGCCACCATGGTGTGAACACCAGTACACCAGGCCACAGATGGGGAGAAGCAAGAGCAATGTTCCACTGGCTTCTCTCCCATGGCATCCCCGACAGCCACACCGGCCACCTCCTACTCTAGGCTTGAGACTGCACATACTGGAAAGTTCAAAACCCCTGTGTCCCCCAGAGGTTTTTCACAGGAGTTTCTCCCAATGTCTCCCTTTTAATGATGGCTTTTTTCCATAGCTTCTCACGGTTGATGCGCAGGAGGGTAGAAGCCGCACAACTCTCCCCTGCCACTAACATGCTCTTTCTGAACCAACAAGAAAGACAAGCATAATCAGCTTCTATAAACAGCTCAAGAAAGTCTGCAAGCCCCCAACTACCATTAGTGGCTGAAAGCCCACATTTCCTTTTCCTCTGGTTGTTCAAATGTTAGAGCTTTTTCCCTTCTTAGTTGAAACCAGGAAGAAAAGCGGGCTAACTTCCAGCAGCTACCAAGTGTTGTCATTGCAGTCTTTGCCACAAGGTGGCACCACTAACGAAAATGGTAAAGCTTCCAAAGGATCCTGATCCATCAAGACTTGGAAGTTCTTGTTTGCAGAAATCCCAACCTAGTGAGAGATGGCGAGTAGGGTTAGTCTCTCTGCTTCCCAGGATTATAGGGTCTTTAAAATTCCCACTCAAGAAGCCAGGAGAGAATGTTTCCACCTCTACTATATGACAATACAAAATCAGCTTAGTGTCTAGGCTCCAAATTCGAGTCTGGATCACCACTCTATTATTCCTCCTTCTCCTTGTGAGCTCACCTTTGGAGCTCTTGGTGTCCCTCCCTACTGTGAATCTTAATCAGATCACGCTGTTCCTCCCAGACAGGACCCTTCACTTTGAATTTGGAAGATCATGATTTGGATTCTTCATCTTCTCTCTCCTAAAATGCCTTGAGCTCCTTATTACACTAACTGTTCACTCTTTTCTAGAACTCTGCATTTCAAAGGGTCTACTGGGGGGACAGGCTAATGCGAACACACACACACACACACACACAACAGACACACACACGTGCCCACACACACATCACACTTACCCTCATCCTGCAAGACTCTGAGTGCACGCTTGCCTCATATTTGCAAAACTAAAAGGGTCTGTTTAAATAAAAGAATGTCTGCTACAAAGCCACTTATAAAGCCTGACTACACAGAGAATAAACTGGCAGCTTCTATAGATCAAAACATATAATACATGCATAAAATTTACATGTTACTCACTGGCTTAATACTCCTTGGTTTTCTATTGCCTTCAAAAAACTCACTTTTTAAGTAAAAGTAAAATCTATGTTCACTTCATGTCCATATAAAGGATGTATGGCATTTATTAATCCAAGACACAAACATTAAATAATACTAAGGGGCAAGTTTATACATATTAAATTAGAAAAGTTTATTCAATGCAGGCAAGATACTTTTGGGTCAAGAGCTATTAAAACATTCATGTCCTTGGGCCAACCAAGTTCACTTCTGGGTTTCCATTCCAAAGAAGCCCTATGATCGAAATACTTCATCTATGCACAAATTTCACTGAAGCACCTAGCACAAGCTTGACAGAGTGAGTGCTCAATGAGTATGTATGGAAGGCTGAATGGAACAGAGAGAATGACAAGAGACAATGAGGGGGACAGAGAGAGAACAAATAGGTTCTAACATGGAGTCATGGGACACTTTGCTAAATGTGGGTACCATGACTTTGCACTAGGAGGCAACCTGAAAGTGACAACTGTGGAGACTCCTGGGGCCTCTGGAAACATGCCCACATGTGGTGGTGGTATCAGAGCACAGGAAAATACACAGTCAGCCTCCTTTATACAGCCTAGTGTGGAATTCTCCAAGTACAGAGGCACAGACTGGAAAGGACTCTGTCGGATGAAGAACATAATCCCTTGCCATAGTCAGTTGTATCTACTGCTATGGCGGAAGTGACGGTAAAGTACCTGTTTTGAATTCTACTAACATTGATAATAAAAGAGTTTTTGATTAAAGAAAACCCTAAGTTGTCAGGGACCTGGGAAGCAAAGACAGGTGAAAATGCAACAGACCACTCAGCTTCTTCACCTGATTTTAAAATTGGAAGTGACCTTGGGAATTATCTCCAATCAGGTGATTTCACGAGCAAGAAATTAACATTCGGTGTATCAGCTATACTCAACTATACTCCACTATACCCAAATTAAAAAAAAAAAGAAAGAAAGAGAGAAACTAAGGTTCATAGAAGCTAAGATATTAGCAAATGCGACACAGCTGGGAAGCAGCAAAGCCTAGATTGGTAACATCAGAGGTGTCCGTTTGAGAACTTAGTCTTCCACTGCAAAATCTGCTTCACGTTTTGTCATGTTTACATTTGAAGGTTTTGTTAGTTTGAAAATAATTCTGAATAAAATTGAAAAAATAATAATATACTTTTAAAAAGCCTCAGATGAATTATCTTGAATGAACCCAATTCCTGAAGATAGAGTGTCAAGCAACTTTTAAGAAGCTCTGTATGCATTTCTTTCTCTGAATGTTGCAGAGAATGTTTTCCCCTAATGTAAGCCCTGCTCCTTGGGAGAAATACTAATTGTCCAGCCTAAACCTATAAATCACAGATGTGGTATGTACAATCCCCCTGATATAACAGAAACCTAATGAGACATTTGGCTTACAAAACTGTTCTGGATGAGATGAGCATAGGACCAAGTCATGCTGCAGGTACCCAGGGATTATTTAGCAGATGGATGAACTAGTAAGGTAACTAATAGAAAGAGAAGTTTCCAGAAGCTTTCACAAACACATTCTCAAGTGTGTGCATGACATTTTGCTTAGACACACTTACTGAGCTGCATATAGATGGAGGCTGTATCACGGTGGCAGGATTATGAAAAGACCCCTGGGATGGAGAAGACAGGTCCCCCTGGTGTGCATGAGAATTTAGCTGCTGCTTCAAGTGTGGACAGTGGACAGCGTCATGGGTATCATCTGGGATGTTGTTAGAATACAGAACATCTGGCCTCACTTCAAACCTGCTATACATGAATTTTCAGTTGAGCAAATTCTCCAGAGGATTCAACTACTCAACATTTGGGAAACATTAGTCTGGTTCACTGTTTCCCCAGTTTGTCTCAGTAATGGAATCCTCTGAACGCAGGATTCTCGGGTGCCATTTAGGACACCGGAATCAGAAGCTTCGGAGGAGGAGCCTAAGAATCTATATTTTTAACCATCTCCCCCAGCGACTTTCACGATAATCTTACGTTTGACAAGACTGAGACATCAAGAGCTTGACAGGCAAACAGAACTGAGATTGGCGCTCAGTCCTGTCACCTAATGGCTGCACATCCCTGAAGAAGCTACTACCTTTCCTCTCAGAGCTTCCTTCCTGACATCAAATGGTGATACGACATTCCTTTGCAGATGCAATAGCAGGACTAGGTAGGCAATCACGAAGCAGTGCGTTAAGGGTTAAAACGTTCACCTTGCACTTAGTAGGTGTGAAATAATAGAGGACTGTTGGCATTTTCCTTGTCTCCCATTTAACAACTCAATGCCGTCCTCTGAAAAAGGCTGGTGGTAGGAATTGCTAGAGTTCTTTTCATTTATCAAATGTATCTTTACCGAGTAGGTGGCAGGTTCCAGAAGCAAAGAGGAACTCACAGCCTAGTGGGAGAGTCAGTAGGTGAACAGGAATACTATAATAGAAACAGAAATTTTGCTCACAAATGAATCATTTCATACATCCAGATAATGTTGTGGTTAGCTTGTGGGGGAAAGAGATCAAAGCTACTATTTAATATCATTAAAACAATCATTATTTCTTTCACAAATGCTAACCCAGGCAGAAAGGAAAGAGCTTTCCAGAGCACTGAAAATAAAACCTTGTTGCAGAGAGTAAGGCTTCCCTGTGACTTCAATTGTAGCTGTAAATTAGCCCAGAAGCACACCCCAAACGGTAGCAAAATTATGACCTTATTTAAAGCAGATGCTTTATCAGCTCATCCTTTCCACCAATTCTTTCCAACCTAGTGTTTTTCACTCTCCGTTGTCCTATTATTAGCCTCTATTGTGTAACTGCTGGAGTGTTTTCCTCCTGGAGGCGGACCCTCCTACTGACACACACGCCCCTCCCTCCTGAGGCTGGATGCTGAGAGTTCCTAATTGAATGTCTGCCCTTCAGGAGCACAGGGTCATTGGGATGAATGCGCTGTCAGAGGGCTCCAGGGAGGCCAGGCTCTGGGCATCATTTCAGTGTTTCCACACTGCCATCTTGGAGCCCTCCTCTGCCCCAAAGCCTGGGGTCTGTTTGTTTAGTGAAGTCTTCTGTTGAAATAGTAACTCCTTTCCCTGATGGTAGCTATAACTGCATTTATGATGTGTTTAAATGGAAAAGCAGCCTTTGAGGAACTAGAAAGGCACCCTATTTCAGGAACTCTTACAACCTTTCTTTCTCTGGTTTCTGCTATATGTGCATATCACTGCATATGCCAAAATGCCACCTGATGCATTATCAGGGAATCTACATCATTACCTTTCTTTGACCTCCTATGCGCCTCACAGCTGCTCTGCGAGAGAAAAGAAATACTTTGTAGTTGGGAAAATGAAGGACATTTTACTCGAATGCGCCAGCAAGTATCTTCAAACTTCGCTCCCTCATATTCTCCTTGAATAATTCCACAATGATCGATGGTCTAGGCATCCTTAAATGGATGTGCTTAATTCATTAGGAAAAATTTTAATGCCAGAAAAATCATTACTTAAACTTAAGATGTTAATAAATTAGTTTTAGATTGTAGTTATTAAATGGTCTTTGCAAATATTTCATATATGTAGATAAAAATCATAAATTAATTTTGGGTAAATAAAAGGAATCTTGATTTCATAATTTAATCAGCGGGACACTTACAGGTTTGGAAAACCATATTCTTGTCGGTTCTTTCCACTCACTATAAAAATTCAGAGTTTGAGATAATGAAATTAAAGATGTCATTATGTCCTGATATGTTTTTGATAACCATCTGGACACAAGAGAGGAAACAATTCAGAAAAGAAATGACCAACTGCCGAATTTATGTCATAAAACTGATTATTCTTAATTGCATCTAAAATACATTTGAAATTTCTTCCCTGGGGTTTGAAGGGAATTTCCTCCAATAGCAGCTCAACTCTTTTAGCCTTTGTTGGCAAGCAAGAGCAAGCTTCAAACCAAGGAAGGAGGAGGCGCTTATCCTTCCAAGTGCACATTCATGTTACTGCCTCGCAGAAGCTCTTCCTGGCTTTAGGACTGACCATTGCTTTTTGGAGTCTCCTATGCAGATATAGGCTACGCACATGCAGATCAAATAGACTGGATGATACAGCATTGCTTTTTGGAGTCTCCTATGCAGATATAGGCTACGCACATGCAGATCAAATAGACTGGATGATACAGACCACAGAACCTGTCACACTGAATTGAACTAGAAAATGTCCATCTCTACCACTTTCTTATTAGTTTTTCTGAAAACCTTCATCACTATTTTCCTACCACCTTCCATTGGATCCTGAACACTGACTATGCTTAATAAATACTGGTAGAAGAATGGGAAGACTATATCAAACTGCCATTTATTTTTTAGTGTATACATGTGGTAGACCTAAGCATACCTTCTAAACCTCTCACATATGACACACGTATCTACAAACACATTCTGTATCACTCACATATGACATCTATCTCTAAACAAGATATTCCTCGAGGTACGCTTAATGCTTTCATTTTTTTCCTATTTCTTCTTTTAATTTTATCATTAATTTCTCATTTTCTAAAACTTGAACAGGGGATTTCGTATGTAAATATACTCGATGAAGATATTTCTTCCAAGTTTACCAGTCTGGGAAGGATTTCCCCACCATCGCAAGTGTAGGCTTTGGTGCCGGTGATTGTCAGTGTTTGCCCATCATGGAATTCTATCACACTAATTGTGGGGACTTCTTGGTGCTACAACTAAGAGCAAGTTCGGTAAAGGAAGGGGTGCTTTTTTCTCATTCACCGTTGGACCTCAGTGCCCTGCATGATGCCAGGTACCTAGTAAACATTCCAGATGTGTATGAGCGTGTGCGCATACGCACGTGCGTAGCACCAATCCGGCTTTAAGCAGACTGTTTTCCAGGGGCACCCGGGTGGCTCAGCCGGTTAAACATCTGCCTCTGGCTCAGGTCAGGATCTCCGGCTTCTGGGATCGAGCCCCACGGCAGACTCCCTGCTTAGCGGGGAGTCTGCTTCTCCCTCTCACTCTGTCCTCCCCCACCCCCCACTTGTACGCTCTCTCTCTCTCTCAAATAAATAAAATCTTTCAAAACAGCAGACTATTTTCCTGATATTCAAAAAAGCACCAGAACAGCTATGATCATAAAAAATAAATAATAATAAAATATTAATAAACACATAAAACATCATTTTATTTATAACATTAATAAACAAAAAATAAAAAATAATAATAAACAGAGTTGCAGAAATGCACTTCAAGATAAACTTCAGAAATGCTGTCTTCAGCTTCTTTCTATAGACAAGGAGGGCCTGGCCCTCCTGTCACATTTTTTAGTTTTCACAAACAATGGCTAGGTAGAAAGGTAATGAAAGACAGCACTAACTGGGTGTTGAATGTGTACTTCCACAGACTTGGAGTACAACGGAGAGGCCTTGGGCTCTGGGAGCCCCCTGCTCTGCTCTCTCACCCAGACCCTGCCAGGACTTGGTGACTCAGGGAATGCTCAGCTGATCTGGAAAAGGCGGGGATAATAATACAGAGGTTGTACAGTCTTGTGAAATTTAGATTAAGAAGAACACATAGAGCATACGTGCTTTTCTATGAATTTGAGTTTCATCTGAATTACAATTAGGGCAACCGTATGTCCTACTGAGCTTACGGCGTTCCTGGTGTAGGCTTATTTCACGGAAGAAATTATTAAAACTGCCCATTACATCTCAAACATTTTTGGGTTTGGATGACAATCTATATGGTCCTTCAGATTACAATATGGTAATATATATATTATATATATATTATGCATAGACAATGTGATATATATATATAAAAATATATATATATATATAATATATATATATTATGCATAGACAATGTGATCCGGTCCTTAAATATTCTTTCATATTTTTTAAAAAAATTCTTTTATATAATTTTTTCAAAAGATGTTCAGACCAAAGTGAATTGAAAAGACATACCATCCTCAGGAAGATGGAAATGTTGCCCAAAGTTGTAAAACAGGCTAGAGCAAGAGTTCTTTCCTCACTAGATGAGTAGACCCTGCAGGAGGGTGGTGCATATTCTCTCACTGTCCCAGAGGCCCAGGCAGATCATCCCAGCCTTCCTTGTCCTGTTTTGAGGTCTTACTAGAATGTTAGCCTGAGAAGCCTGCACGGCAGGCAGGACCGGTGTTACCATAGCTAACGTTCATCTCTATGTGCTCTACGAATAGAACACCTCTAGCTAAAAGGATATTTATGGGTATGTTCTCAATACTTTTTTTAAAAATAAACTTGGGGAACGAATCCATAATTCACTGAAACTGTGGCAAATGCGATCACGTTATTCTGGCTGAGTGTGGGCGCTCCCAGGTTGCTCCAACCCAGCAGGTCTGCGGCCCCCACGTATAGGAAGCAAGTACTTGGGGAGGCAGATCCAGGGGTTGCGTGGAGGGTCCTCAGCCAAAATGGCTGGAACGGTACCAGGGGAGGGGAATTTTCTGCATATTCCTGTCTACAGAACAGGGAGAATTTGCCTAACAAAAGGTTGCCTCTTGTTCCTGCTTTTCCCTGAAGTTTACTGCTTGAATAATGATAATGACCCTTGATTCTAAAAAGTGTTCTTGCCCATGATCCGCTATTAGAGTGTTTTTCAATAATTTATCTGGGTCAGGTTAACTCTCCTTAGTGGGTCTAAGCTGAACTTTATGTGTTTAGGAGACTCTGAGTACCCATCTCGAAGCTCTGGCACAAATCATGATTTGCAAACAAAGCTATGCAGATAGAAAGCAACGTACACACCTTATTATATTCAACCCCACTGACTCCATTAAATTCACTATGTGTTTACACCAGACAAGTACATTTTACTTATATCAATCCTCCCAATGATCCTGTAAAGTAGAAATATTCTTGTCCCCAGTTAACAGATAAGAAAACTGAGTCACAGAGAATATGTGTAATTTGCCCATCTGCTAGTTAGTGGTGGAGGACTGAATCTAACCAACCAGTCCAAATGGGAATCACCAACACAATTAAGGCAAGTCACACTGATGAAGTAGGAAAGGAAAAACACTTTTTTTTTTTCCTCTTAAAGCTATAGTCAGCAAGAAGAAAGTCTTGGAAAATCAAGAACTGGTTGCAATATTGGGAGAAATAACAGAACTTGGTTAATTTGTCAGAGTATCAAAATTAGCAATGAGAAGCCTGTGCCCTCAGAATGCATAAGGAATTCTCTGGCCTGCCCCTTCTCGCCTTTTAAAACCTGAGTCTCCTCTTAATCAAATACACAGATGATACCCACTCAATTTCTCTCACAGGATTCCAGCAAACATGCTTTGGCTTGATTTCAATATAACCGGAAGGGAAGAAGAGGAAAGAACTGAGGATGACAGTTTCATATACATAGTGTCTATTGTGTATTTAGAGTTTTCTAGATGTTGCTACTTTTCATTCTTGTATCAATCTTTAGGGCCAGTATTTCTGTCTGTCTCTGTCTGACTCTCTTTTCACTACAGGACTGGAGGTTCTGGTTAAATGCCTTGCAGAAAAACCTCATACAGCCGGTATAAAGCTGTCCAGAGCTTTTAACTCAGGACTATGTCTTGAATGCCCACATTTGCCTCTTATCCCAAGTCATATAAGGAAGCTATTTAAAAAACATATTTATGTCAATTCTTTGATACAACCAGAAACCCAAATCAGAACACCCGCCTCAAGAAACACCATTTCACGTTCCAACTAGAGCTGTCAATGAAATTAGAAAACATTAAAATAAGGTAAGAATCTTTGACCACTAACTAAAAAATATGTTTTTATTCTCTCTATCAAATGTGCTTCTCTGGTCTTGCGCACAATATTTAAGTGGCCCTTTAAGAATACCAGCTGGGGTCCGGTGCAAACAGGTTAAAATAGAAGAAGTAAACCAATGCCTACATGTCATCAAGTTGCCAAATTATGTTCACTGTGCTGTTGTTCTTTGCTTTTTGAGCCACTGAGACTCTTTCCACAAACTTTATCCACACAGAAGAGACAAATAGTTATCTATCACTTGGCTCATTTCTTCATGTCAGGGGCAATCAGTAGACAGTCTGTTATGAACGTGGCTATTTCAAATTACTCAAATTATGACTGGACTGCGGCAAACATTTTCATGAACATTTATCTAATGAACTTCAAAATTCTTCTGAGGCTCTTTACCATGTTATCCAACTCCATTCTGCAGGGATTCTGCCACGAGGCCTGGATTTAGAGAAATTTTAGCCTCCATCATCTCCTGCCAATGGAGTTCAGGGATGTGTGCCAAACTCCATTTCCATTTTGCCTTGCGTCAACCATGGGGAATCATTAGCTGCTGTGCTCAGAGCACTTACTGGAAAACCATTTGATAAACAAGACCCTCACTGGGCGGGACAGCTAATGGACCTCCAAAGTGACAGAGCAAAGCACGGATAGGGAGGGTCCTGTAATTTTATATAGTATATCATCAGGAAATGGTTACATTGTGCCCAGTCAATGCTCTTAAAAATGGAAGCTTTGATTTCAAAACCTTCTCAGGCAGAATGAGACAAGTAAGGAACAGCAACTCCTCAAAGGCTCCCCCTCCTTTCAATTGCTTTCCCTGCTCCCCAAGTCCTGGGAGCATTTCACCCGCATCACTGATTGCCCGGTACATCAGCCCATTTATGGAAGGACTGCCTAGGGCAATGGTTGCTGTTGGACTGCTTCTCTCTTTTTCTAGCAGTTCCATATTTCAAGCGAGTCAAGCATCTTCAAGTGAATTGCTTGACAAATTTCCAAAATGATCGCCTCAGATCAAATTCAGCTAAAATGCTATCCTTTCCAAAGTTTTGAAAATCCATTTTTACAGCAAGGCTGGCGAAACATCTAATGAGCTTCAATTCAGCAGAGGCACATCCTTTTAACTTGAATCTGGCCTCAAAACAAGTTTGGCCCAGTCAAATGCCTACCAATCTTTTCAGTCACAATGGCTACCTCTTTCACTCTAGTGAAAGAGATTACAGATAGCACCATTTCCCAAGTTCTTAAAATTTGTAGAAATGACATAAAAATAAATACGTTAGAGAATATCCTGCTTTTATTCAGAATATTTTGATTCAATGAGTTTCTAGTAACTTGCTTTCCTTCTCACTTACCTTTATTTCTGTAGGATATAGCTTTCTATTATTTAATCCATTTTTTTTTTGTTTTAAAACACAAATTCAGCATGGAAAAGAATTAGTGTAAAGAGTGTAAATGAATTATTAATAAAAGGAGCAGATACTTTCAAATAGACTTGGTAGTATTTAATCTGAAAGGGCTTAATTGGAAGTTCTCTTATCAGCCTAATAATAATGAACTATAATGACCTTGATTTAACAAAGACGGGGACACTATCTATCTTTCTTAATGGAAAGATGAGAAGCAACGGTCAAGTGTCTGAACCAGGTATTACATAAATGAAATACATGTGTCACGTACGGATCTTAGAAAATTCATAAGGTTTGAAGAAGAAAATAGTTGTAAAACCTATTAGTCCTTTTACTAGCTCTTTTTTAGAACTGGATTGCTGTTGTATGTTCAACTTTAGACTATCCCAATTTTCATATATAACATAATGAGCATTTTCATGTCCTTAAAACCTTATGAAAATTCCAGCTAGGTTGAATTCATCCAATGCATAGCTGTATTCTCATTTATACAGAATTATACATTCAGGGTTTTCTTCTAATACAAATAAATCTTATTCTCATAAATAAATCTACGTACACATTTCTGTACACTCCATTTTTAGAAACTATAAATATTTTGAAACATACTGAAATGTTACATACAGAAGATATTTAACAAAATGTACTCTCTCAGGTAGTGAATGAGAATGTGCTTTCACTATACTCTCAGTAAAGTATTTGCTTTTAAAAATCATTAAGTATATCACAGGCAAAAAAAAAAATTTAATTTGCATTTCTTTGTGAGGCTGAGTATTTTTCATATCTAGTGATTATTTGTATTCCTTTTCAAGGGAAGAATAAGTTCCCCTTGTTGCCCATTTTCCTATTGAGACTTAATTTTAGTGTTATACTAGTTGACCTGTGTGACTTCATCAGACTATTAATTCTTTGCCATATTTATTATACAGTTTACTGATAATTTGTCTATCTTTTTAAGTTTATTTCTAATTTAGGGTATTCAGACCTAAAAAGCAATGTTTTGCCAGGCTGTTTATTTTTTCCTTCCATTGTTTTTTTGTTCAATAGTTCCCTTCAGTTGCTGATATAAATAAATACATAGTTTTATTGACTGTTTTCCTCAAGACTTTATTAATTATATTAGCTGTTGAATTCATTAAAAACAACTTTTCACATAAAGAAGGCAGTAAAAATCCAAATTTGATTTGCTTTACCTGATAGCCAACCAAATTTACTGAGCAATCAGCCTCTCATTTTCTCTCTGATTTATGGATCTCTCCCTACTCTACACTAAGTTCCAGAACATACCAGATTCTGTTTTTACCAGTCTGTCACCCAATGATCTAGGACTTTAATGCATGTTTTAAATTGAACAAGACCAAGTTTGCCTATTTATGTTTCTTTAAAATCCCCTCTGTCAAGTTATTTTTAGAATCTTGGTATTGCTCTTAAATTTGCATTAGCTTGCTCTATAATTTCTAAATATTAAAAATGGCTTTCTGAAAATACACTAAAGAGGAAGAAAATAACAAAGAGAAAAATATGAAACCTCCTTCATCTCAACATTCATCCTGCTAACATTTCTGAGCACACAGGACCTCTATCAGAGATATCCAGGTAGGTTTGCGTCTATTCTTCTTACGCAAGTAAACAGAAAAGTGGTAGAGCATGATCAATCTTTTTCAACATAGAAAAAATTTTTTGATTCATAGGATCACAGTCTTAGAATTTATCATAGGATTGCAATTTACTTTTAAAATACTAAAAAGTATAATCTTGATTTCTGTTAGATTTAAATGTCACAAGTAAAGCATTTAATGAGCCAGATTCACAGAGACCCTACATATTGCTGCTCTAATATACTAAATTGTGGTTTTCTAATTTAACTTGAAACATGGCCCAGTTAGTAATGTATTACAAAGATACCCCTGGTAGCATGCCAGTCATGTGAAAATACTTTCCCTTGTTTTCCTTACTTCCTGACAACAAACTACTTCAGTTACTCCAAATGCATGACAAAGTACAGTCCCCTTTAATTCCTAAGTTCATTTCTGTATGCATTTATTCAACAATATCTTGGTGATAGGAGGTGCTTAATAAACATTTGTCAAATGGAGAAGAATGAATGAAACATACTACTTAAATAGAGTGCTATACGAAATAGCACATTATTAATAACTATATGGGAATTCTTAGAAGTGGCTGATGCAGGAACAAATGTAAGCTTTTTATTCACAGCAAAGCCCAGGAGATGAATAGTGGGCACACGCAATGTGTGATTTATTCATACAGTCTAGTAGGAGATTTATAGGCATCTATTAACCTACTCGAGTTCCAATTCTGTCCTAGGCTGGTCTTTTGTCATGATTAGCTATGTGGTGACTCTATGTTAAATAACAGGTTGTCTGTGCTGAAATATGCAAGAAATACGAAGACAGGAGGTCAAAATTATATATATATATATATATATATA